>NC_064438.1:39636501-39939531 GCF_023343835.1 Lagopus muta
CTACGAACCTCGCTGGATCCATGGTGGTGACTATCTCCCTCTTGCTGCCTATAAAGACTCCTTGCCTCTTCTTTCCTATCTTTTCTATCTCCCTCCTTCCCTTCCCCATTACCCTAATTCATAATAGTGTCCGCCCTCCCCTTCCCCATTTCCCTGATTAAGATTTGTAATAAACTGGTCGGACCAACATTTGAACCGTTGCTTCTTAATCTCACGCCGGGTATATAGATAATAAAAGAACCTCCTCTCCCTCCTATAAATTGGAGCGAGACAAGGTGTTCAGCACTATGCCAAAGTTGGTCTTCCCTTCAAGTATTAGCTTCAGTGCTTTTCATATTTTCTTGCAGAAATTTGATAAAATGTTTAATACTTTCACACCAAATATGAATCCATATGGCGCATTAGAGATGCCTCTTTTCATTGGTGATGCCCTACTGATGACTACTTTTCAAGAATGTCAGCTGAAGACTATCTGTGTATCTAATATGTCCTGTTTAGCTCTTGTCTGGTGCTAATTTAGTAATAACTCTCTTGTGATACTCAGTCAAATGACTTTAAAAGTGTTTCATCTATGCTGTTACCATTGTCATTCAAATGATATCAGGTTTATTTGAAAGAAAGTCTTTTTACACAGGAAGATCTAATGATATTAAGTATTGTATTCCTATCCTTTAATATTTTTATAAAGCATATTGGATAGAAGCTTTTGTGTTATTTCCTCCAGGGTTGATGTTTCCTACGGGCTAAAGCCTTCTACAGTTAAACATCTTGTTCTGTTTGGCTTTTTAAAACATGAACACAACATTAATATTCCTTTATTCTTCTGCTAGATTTCTGTTATTCCAAGAATAAAAATAAACCTCAATGGATAAGAAATCTCCTCATTCAGCTCATTTAAGACTCTTTGGAGCAAATGACCCAGGTCTGTGAAATTAGAAATAAAGCATTTTTATTCCTGGTAGCTGATCAACATCCTCTTTTGTTCTCACAGATTGCAAAATACTTTGTCATCCTCTTGTGATATAGCCACTTACATTCTTCATGTATTTATATCTGACAGAGTAAAAATGTTCATACTTCATAAGTTCTATAAGCTAAGCTTTTTAAATAAACTGTTGCCTTCTTAGGACTTTGATGGTCTTTTGTATCAAGATATAATCTTTTTTTTTTTTAATTTTAAAACTATTAATTTATCCTAACATGATTTAAAGAATTCACTGGTTAATTAGCTCACTGTGAAACTGTACCTTACTTCCAGACTGAATAGTTGTGATTTATCTAGCCATATATGTGATTAACCTTGATTATGCTTTTGTCCACTAAATTAAAGGATGCATCTTCTGTCATTAAGCCTCCCCATCTAGATTGCTGGGGCATGCAGGTTGGATCAGCTCATAACCTTCCATTTGGTGAAATCTGCTCACCTAACATAATGCAAGATATTGAGGCTTCAAATCACTGTAGCTCTTTTCTGTGCTCTTTGACGCTTTTCAAGATCTTTTTAAATGCATGGACAAGATAGCAGACCATAGATTATTAAATGGTTTCACTAGTGCTATATACACTTAGTGTCTTTTCTCCGTACTTTTCTCCGTATCTTTTTCTCCATGTCTTTTCTTGATAGCTTCCTACTTAAGTAGTGAAGAATCACATTAGCCTTCATAGCAACTGCTTAACAAAGGCATTTCATGTTCAATCAGTTATACACCGAGACACACGCACTCTATTCATAGTCACTATTTACAAGGCTTAGATATGGTTCCCATTGTGTGAGAGTTACTTAGTCTTTGATCCTTAATCTGTAATCTAATGTTGGGCTGGACTGAAATGAGAATGTGTCTATGTATGTATGATTCTATGTATATTCAAGTGATAAGTAAACTGAATTATATATGTAGTTATCTGTCCTTTTCCAGAATCTGCACTTGGTATCTGGAAGCTGCTCAGTTGCCCAGCTGTGCAAAGTTGGAAACATTGGGCAGCAGCCCTTTCCCCAGTGTGCTGCCTCAGTTTTGTTCTTTCTGGCTCTGGGAAAGCTTTATCAACAAAACTTCTTCTGTTAAATCAAGATCATGGGTTAAAGCCAAATGTGCCAGTACATATTTCCTCCTGCTGTCCATACTTTTTTCCTTGTAAAGTATCCTAGGACATTAGGATGAACCTCCAGTCCTGAGCTTTTGAAAAGTGGTACAGCATGGTCCTAGAACAGTCCTTATGCTTTCCTGTACCAGAAAAATTCCTTCAGCCACTTTCTGCAACCTCCTTTCCCTGACCACACCTGTGTCATTGGTTTGTAATCATGTTAATAATAATAGCTGTGTAACAGTAATGTTGTACTCGTAGGAATAGTGATACAAACATTGTGTGTTCAGCCTTCAAAAATGAAATTTTATTTTTGGGAGGCAATGACTGTACAGGAACATGCAGTTAACCACAAGGAGCTTTATTTCTCCTCTTGCTTCAAGCTAATTTAAGTATTTAACTTCTCAGAATATAATACTTCAACATAAGCAGTGAGAAATGCCACAAGAAACTGATTATCCAAATTGCTTCATTTGCTCAGTGTGCTGGTTAATTTCATCTAGGCTCTCTTTTCCATGAAAAATTGGATCTTTTGAGGTCCCACTGAATCTGGGCTTTTTTATGATTCTGTGATTCTTCTGCCTTGCCTTTCAAATGCATGTTAGCTTAACTAGGCAAAACTAGCACAGTCTAGAAATAGCATTTTAGGACTTTGAGTTTCTCTGTGGCTTTGTAAGAGACTAACAGGATCTTGGGCAGATCTCTGTAATCTACCTTTCCTTTTGGATGTGCCTGAGAAATAATTCTTACCCTTAATAATATCTGTCAGCAGGTCCACGTGGAAAAGTGTACAGTGAAAGGTGTTGGGGTTCCAGATGCCAGAACAATGTGACATATTTGGAGACTGTATTATAAAAACCATGCAGACCCTATTGACAGAGTGACTGGGGAATTAAGGAAATACTTTGCCTGTTTTTTTATTGTTTACATTGCTCATCATACAAAATAAAGAAGTATAGGTTAGCTGAGGGGTTCAGATCTCTGAAGTTGCAGTGCTCTGGGGAAAGGAAGAAGAGGAAAAGAGGATAGTATAATATAGGAAACAACACCACTTTCTGCATGAGCTAGTTTTCTTCATTAATTTTCTCCTTTTGAGTGCCTTACTCCTTCTTTTTCTTTCTTCTTACTTACTCCTTCATTTGAAGGACATGATCTAGGCAGAACAATTCCTGCCTGGGAATTCTGGGAACAGCAGAACAGTGATTCTGGGACTCACTGTGGGCTCAACATACATTTATTAGCAATGCACTCTTCAGTATCTGCCTCTTTATTTTGTACACTGGGCATTGTATCTTGTTTTTTGTTTGTCTGCTTTATAGTAGAGCCATCAGTGATGGCACTGGTTATTTGTGCTTAGAATGGGGCTTCAGGCGAGAACATGGTTGATATAGGATAATTAACACTACTAAGGGGTTAGAACTAGGTGATCTTTGAAGTCGCTATGAAACCAAGCCATTCTATGGTTCTCTGATGCCCTGTGATTATAAATACTCAGAAGCCCCTGTTGTCTCTTTGCTTCCTCATCCATCTGTTCTCCTTTCAGGTTTGACCATTCCTAGATGACAGAAAAAGAAATGTGTAAAGGAGCATGCACTGCTCCTATGAAGTCCCGTTGATTACACTGTCCATACCAACTACAACAAAGTGTTGTGGTTTAACCTGGCAGGCAGCTCAAAATCATGCTGCCATTTGCTCAGTTAAAGCATGGAAACATTCTTGGGGTGTGTGAATAACAACAGTGGATAGATTGACCAGAAAAGATTAAAAGATTTAAATGGAAAATTCTGGCCAAACAATGACAAAGGCAGCTTTTGTTTTTTGCTTGTTAGAACAATAAAAGCACTACAGATTTGCTTAAGAAATTATATACTGGGATAGAATTGAGCAAAACAAAACATGTAGGGTAATACTGTACATTGGGCTTATACCAAGTAAGCTTTTGTGGATCTGAGAGCAGTCTTTCCTAAATGTAAGACAAAGCTCCATGCTGAGGACATGGGAATGTTGTACCTGGACACATTAAAATGGCATTGTATGAAGAGTATGCAAGTTGAGGAAAAGTTAATTGTATACATCGTATTTATATTGTGGAATTTCTTCTAAACTGTTTCTGCAATGGAGAGATCTATCCTTTCAATTTTCCTTTGGGGAAAATTCTTTCTTCCTTTTTTTTTAGTAATAGGCCCACACCAGAGACAAAAAGGCATTGAGAGCTCTCTGCATTTTGAAGAATCAGGCCCTGTGTGCTGGGTGTCTGGAACAGCTCATTAGCTGCATCTTTGCTGCTCAGTGCTGATTCCAGCCCTGACCTCTGAAGAGCTCTTGCTGTTCCTGCAGCATCCACCTGCTTTGAGTAGGAAGTGCAATCTAGTGCTAAATGGGATTGCTTGGGCCCTAATCTGGCTCCCTTTTCTGCTACTCATCTCAGTTTTTCTGCTGGAACGTTACCCTTATCCACTTTCAGTTCTTTCTTCTTTTCCATGCTTTCCTTAATGCTCTCACACTGCAGCAGCAGAGTTCTGGCAGAGCTGGCTGCTTTTTCCTCCTGCTACCACCTGACAATAGCTGGACCTGTGCTCCATGCCTATGCTTCCAGAGCAAAGCAGGTGGTGAACACATGAAAGCTCGTGTGTTCCAGTGAGGTCAGTTCCAGTGAGGGCTCTTCCCTTGCACTATTTTAGTGTTGTTCCTCATGAAATCTTGTAAGGAGTGTGGGGACTGGGAAAAAGCTTCATCAGTAAGGCTGAGACCATGTTAGCAGATAAGGAGATAATCCTCTTCATAGCCTCCCTTTATTGGTCTCAAGCAGTGTGGTGCTGTGGATTGAAGTTGTACCTTTTGCAGAAGAGTAGCTTCTGAATGAAAAGATGGATGAGACTTTTTGGCATTGTGTTGGGATAGTTGGGATTTTGTCCCTAACAGAGTCTTCTGTTTTTCAGTGCTGGAATCTTTCAGCTGTCACCTCTAATTATATAGACTTTTTAGATACATACAGGAGAAAGATGTAAAAGAGCCTTTGGTTCTTTTTCTATCATCAGAGTGGGGTTATAAGATGAAAATATTTTTCTCTTGGTGTCACTCGTAATTGGAGAATAATTACATTCCCTGCTTTCCCCAGCAAATATGCAAGCAAATATTAAGCTCATCGCATCCCTATTTCTGTACAACATAAGGCCTAGTGCAGAGAAGTGTTTGGGAAATTCTAGTTATTAAAGGTTTAACTTTGTTCCATGCCCTGAAATTTGAGCAGAGATGAGCAAAGAGATCTTGGAGAGCTGTCAGTGCTGGCAGGTTTTTGTGCAGGACAACAAGAGAGAAGGAAAAAAAAAAAAAAAAAGAGGCAAGCATCCCATAGCATTTCAGTCTAGATGAATAGAAACAGGACCTCCTCCTTTTGTGTGCTATGCTAGTGATGTGACTAATGTTGCTAGCCTGGGATAATGCCATCTTGCTAATGGCACATTGTCAGTTGGCACTGAGGATCTTCTCTCCCTGCAGGAGGAGTGTGGCTGAACACCTTCCTTTAACTGTGGCTGCTTTTGCAGGTAGGAGGGAGATGCCATTGCTCCTGTGATGTTTGTGGCCAGGCTGAACAGGACAGACATGTTGGGATGCAGCACTCCCAGCTGTCATCATCAGCTACAGACAGTAACACCATTCTGCTACAGATACTGACACACCAGTTCAAATTTGTGTACTAAGTTTACAGAATACTAAATTCACTAAATAGTTCATCTGTTGCCCTAATTACATCATTATTTGAGTAGTGCTCACTTTTAAGCATGTGCTCTCCCATAAGTAATAGCAAATGTTTTTTAATTTGTTTCTTGCTGGACAAGTGACAAAAGCATAGAAGATGCCTCTGCAGCTGGCACTATTTGCTTAATGCATTGGAAGCCCAGGCAGTGAGAATAATGCTTGACTGGCATACAGAGACTGAACTAACTGCCCTGAATATACCTGCCATGGATATTCTTGTGAATCATGCTTAAGGCATATAGGCTAGGGAAGATAATAAGTAGCGGCGAAAAACTGCGTAACTATAAGCAAGCAGTATCTATTCAGTATTTTCAAAAACTTAAATATTCATCTTTTCACTTCAGCACATTTTTTATCACTCAAGTGTAATGCAGAGTTTCTGCGCCCTTCTAGCCCATATTTATTTCTTTGCATCACGTAACGTGTTTCCCTGGAGGGTACAGACCTGAGGTAAAAAGTGGGGGCTGCTGCTGAAAGAATGCCGTGCCTGGAAAACAAAGTTTTACAAGTTCATATAAAAGCTCTTCTGTAAAGTTTGACAAAACTAAATGTTTCATTCTGAGCTGCAAGAACTTGAAGTGAGGCATTTCATTGCTAATTCTCTATTAGGAAAATGGAGTTCTGTTAGAAAGCTGTCCCGATGGAAACATTCACCCAGCCATATTAAACAGATCTATTTTACTGAGGCAGGTATTTTGTACTTGAACAACCTTAGGTGGATTTGAAATACAATAAAATCAGTAAGCAGAGTGTTTATTTGCTAAATCATCATCTGATACAGTTTTCAGAGTCTTGTGTAATAAAGTTCAGGCCTTAAACGATCAGTGGGGTCATCCTAAAATATTTCCTTTCTGCTCTTCAGATGAATTCTTTAAGGTACTTGACAGTAATCATTTCCTCACAGACTCATCACTGATCCAAGCTAGACAGATTTAGCTTGTGCTGGCTAGACAAATTTGAGTTTTCAGGATGAACTTGGGAAGAGCAGGGTATTCTGTAACTAGTGAATATCTCTGCAAACTCCATACAGAACTGTAAGTTCAATACAGAACTGAGTGTAGTTGAAACCAACTGATGCATACTTGTAAATAAGCTTCTGTGACAGTCATTATTTTTTGTTTTGTTTCAACTCTAAAAAGCAGCCAAGCCTTTATTAGCTTTATTAGCTAGGCTGTTTTCTTGCAAATTTAAGCCCTTTGGATTTGTGAGATATGAGATTGTTGTTAATATACAGTTAAGTGCTATCAAAGTCATTAACTACATAGGTTATTTCCCATTTCAAATACAGAATCATGGAAAATAAGACTGGAGGAGTCTTGGGAGGTTATTTAGTCCTTTCTGCTTCTATGTCTCAAGAAAAAAATCAATGACAGCCACCACAAGTCCTGACAGCAATTTGCGTAACCTGTAATTGAAGGTCTCCAGTGATGGTTGCTCCTTAGACAATCTCTTCCAGTGCTGTTCTTAAATTTAAAAAGCCTTTCCTAAAGTCAATTCTAATATTTCATTGCTGTAATTTTTACCCCTTATTTCTTGTCCTTTTCATCATGGATACAAAAAGCAGGTTGTTCCTTTTCACTTTGTAACTGCCTTTTATATTTGAAAACTGTTTCAGTTTTCTTTATGTTAAAAAAGAAGCAGTGCTTTCAATCTTACTTTTATTTTCTAGACCTCTGGTTCTCCTCATTGCTCTCCTTGGGACTATTTCAAATAGACCCACTCCTTTCTTGAAGTTCAATTTGCTGAGCTGAACAAGTTTTCCAGCAGACTACAGCACCATCTCCTCCCATATTTCACATATATTCCAGGATGCTTCATTCAATTCATCCACCAAATGATGTTCTCCGTGTATCTTTCTGGTTTCCCCTCCCTCCATTCTTTTTCCCTCTGTAGTCTCTTCATTATTGCATATTTATGAGTATTGGTAGAATACTGACATACCTCCTCAGACTCCTACCTGTACCCAGAGGGATGTCCCAAATACAGCTTGCTTTATGGGGATAGCATGAAGTACATCTGTATCTATGGCCTTCAGCACAAATGAGGAGAACCGTATCTGTCTGTCTTGACTTTTCTGTCTTGCAGTTTTTATTCTTCTTTGTTACTAGGCCAAATGTGCAAGAACAAGAAGCAGGAAGGAAGGTAAGATTTATGAGTCTGAATCCACAATGAAATTCTTTACGTGCTTTGCAATGACATCAATATGTATAAAATGTCAGTTACTTTTACACCTAAATATTAACAAGTATCCGTTTCTAAGAACAGACTGAGAAATCTGTCTAATTTCTAAGAGCATTTCAATTAGTGCTTAGCAGTGTAAAGATAAAATCTCTCATTTTCTTCACTTAGAGCTTTTGCACGATGAGCAATTCTGCAAAACCAGTTGTATCACCTCAAATTTGTCATCATGCTCTGAAAAATACACTATTGAAAACATTTGGGTATAGGTGGTTTTCTCACCGCTGCTTGGAAAGTGGAAGGGTAATATTTTAGGAAATCTGGAAACTATACATTATTTCCTGTTATCCCCATTTTCACTTACTCCAGTGTTTGCAAATGATATCTATGCTGCAACTAGTTCTATTTAATCTTACTGCTGCCTATGCTGTCCTTTTTCAGTAGCTGAGGAAACAAGTTCAGCCTCTCAAGCTAATATACAGTCTTTCAACTGCATTTCTTTTGCAACTTCTTTCTTTGTACAGTATCATGCCTTTTCTTCGCAAATGAATATATATCATTTCTCATGTTCTTGTCATCTTTGTCTTAAGATGCAATTATAGGGTCTGTTATTCCCTTTGAAATCAAGATTTCTTCAACAATAGTCCAAATGAATTAGCAGATGAGATGCCCCAGTCTGGAGGTTGAGAAATCCACATGTGATAAATTATCTCCTTATTGCTACCACTTCAAAGGAAGGAATCCAAGAAGTAGGGCATTTCACTACACAGGGCTCTTTTGTAGCTCAGATGCTGCAGTGCAACACCAAGAATCAGTAAGGCTGTGGAGCAATATTTGTAGCTAACTGAAGAAGGAGCAGGCTCAGCATATGCAAAATCATATTGTACAGCTCAAGACAGATACTAGACCTTCAATAAAGAACTGCAAAGTAATTCCTTTTTTTCCTTCCCCTCCCTCCCCCCCCCCCTTTCTTTTATTACATATTTGGAATATCTCTCTTTTGTATACTTGGATCATAAGGCAAAAATTTGTAGATCTTACTCCAAAAATGTGTACATAGTAATATTTGGTCTTTATCTTGATGTATACCCAAGTGAAAGATAAGGCAGAAAGATGGACTGCCTTAATCTGTTTAAGCTTTCTCTGAGATATTGTGTGAGTTATTTGGGCAGATGTTAACTCTGCTATAACTGAGAAGACTCAGATGTCCTGAATTCTTAAGAGATGCAGAGGCTTAATTTAAGTCTCAAAGGAAAGTCGTGACCTGAAGTACTGGGTCTTCTTTTCTTGGTATCCAGAAACAGGATTAGTTTAAGGAAATGTTATTTTTCAACCTAAGTCTCTTTTGAATGATTATTTTTACTGCGTTCTCACTAGAGCAGTTGAAAGAATCCCACCCACCTTGTATCCCCTTTCTTTTTTCTTGCTCTTTATATCCTTCTACAGAGAATGCTTCTCTTTATCTTCCTAGAATTCTTCTGAAACTCAGAAGAGACTCTCTTCTTTATTGCAGTTTTCGACAAAAGTCAAAATTATTCAGATGGATTTATTGTTTAAGCATTCTACTCCTCATATTCCTATTTTTAGCAGGATAAACTCGTGTTCTTTGTTAAACGTTTCCAGATGAGCTGCAAGATTGCATTACTTCAGCCAACATAGCACAAATTGCATTTCAGTCTCTTTTGTTTGGTTTCACTTATTTATTATCAGTGCTGGATGCATTGTTTCTCATGCCAGGCAAATAAACTTCAGTGCAGTGAATGGTGACTGTGAATCTATAAATACTTGAATGCAGTTGTTATCCCAGTGAACCATCAAATATGGTTAGACCAGGTATGCACAGTCTACTTAGATAATAAGTACACTTTAAACAGGTACAGCAGCTTTAGTTCCTCATTACTGAAGTTTTGATCCACTGCACACATAGTCTGTCCCAAATGCAAAGAAAGCCATTATTAGTTGGTGTGTTTACCTTCTGCTTGCTAGTTGAGGCAGATTAGAAACACATAATTCTGCTGTACCAGTTGATGAGCTGTAATTTATGAAGCTGCAACAGCTTTTATGATGCAGATGTCTTTAAGGAAGTCTTAGAAAGGCTCTAGGCTGAATGTCTCACACTTATAATTCTGAGAAGTGATGCAGGCAGTTCATGACGGGAGGGTTGTGGCAGAAAAAAAGCAGTAATACACAGGATGCAGGAGGTAAACAACCTGGATGACCCTTCACAGTTACCTTCCTAGCTAGCTGAACTTAAGCAGTCTGCAGGTTTTTGACCTTTTCTCCATGATGGTTTGTGACTGCCATCTTCTAGGCTGTCCAGCCTGCACTATAACACGTGTCCTGCTTAATAGCACCAGCTTCAAGAGGAACTGAAGACTGGCTACTCGCCAAGCCTAGCACATCATTTTTTCCTCACTTTTGTTGTTCACTCTCTATCTGCATCTTCACTTGATTGCAGAGAGACACTTTTCATCATTGTGAAAAGCCATCTGATTAGAGCTCTCATTAACCCATGAGTGAAGCTTCCTATCATAAGTTCAGCTGGAGAAGTTCCTTGAATGCTTCAGAATTGTAAAGTTGCCATTTTTAAGAAACCTCAAAACCAGATTGCCAATTTGTTTTAGCTCAGCTTAAAACAAACTCTTTTTTCTCAATAGATTTAAAGGAAACCAGATTTACTGTATATCTTATTTTCTCTTTATCCTTCAGAATGCCTCAGATGTCATGGAATTCTTCCACTGCTGACAATCAGAGATCATGTCTATCTATACTGCCCAATCCCTGACCATTCTTTTATACAACCCAATTCATAAAGCAAAGACAGATTGAACCATTAAATTATTCCTCTCTTAAAGCATGTTCAGAACAACTCCCTGTGGAAAAAGAAAAAAAAAGCTTTTGTTGTTCTTCTAGGTGTATTTTGAGAATAGAAATTGTTTTTTGAGATTGGGAGAGTAAAGTTCACTTTTCAAACATCATTCTTTTTTCTCTTTTCTACCTCCCTTCCAGGGAGAGCTTATGAAGTGGATTTGTATGACTGTACTGGACGTTATCTCTTTGATACTCTTAGGCATCTTGGCCCTCTCTGATACAGGTATCAGATGTGGCACAAAAGCAAACTGCTCTTTTTAGACAGGCATCATCAGCTTTTTTTAGAAATCCATCTGATAAATATGGACAAATTCATAGGTATTGGTTTTTTTGCTGTGCTTGCTGGTAAGTTGTCATGGAAAATGTGTCCAGAAGGAATTTGAAAGCCATGTTCTAGAAAGGGACAGTCCTCTGTATCAGTCATGGCCTGAGCTGCAGAATTTCCATCAGTATCTTGAATTATCCCTAAAAGCCTCAAGGTAGTTCAGAGATTCAAGGTAAAATGAAACTATGAGAAAGGAAGTGTTCACAAATGATAAGTAATACTGCTGGCTGACAGCTTCCTCACTGAAAGTCTTTTCTGGCTTGCAGCAGATGACTTTCTAAGAATGAAGCTCTTTAAGCTCATATATATAGAAGTATGGAATTGAGTTTTATTCTATAGGCTTTTTTCTTGTCTTTCTTTTTAGTGGTATTTTGCAAGCTGGAGTCACAAACATGCAACAAAGCCTGAGTAAAGCGCTGGTGGCAAGTCTGACTTGAATCAACACGAGTCTCTTCTCCTTTATCTGCCAGTTTTAACATTATGCAAGGACGTATTTCATCTGTCCTGGAAAACTGCAGTGAAGCATCTGTTGATTTCATTAAAATACAAAGATTCATAGGTTATGAGGGCAGAAAGAGCCATTATGATTAATCTAGACTGATTTGCTATATAATTAATTTCTGTCTCACTATGTTTTTTAGAAAAAACAAGTTCCTGTTTTAATTTGCCAGTAGCTGAGAATACACCATAACCTGTAGTAATTTATTTCAACAGCAAATTACCCTCATGTAAAAATAAGTCATAGTATTTTAAAATGTGAATTTCTCAAACTTCAGTTTCTAGCCCCCAGATCCTAGTATTCCTTTGTCATGTGGATTTAAGAGCCCTCTATTGTCAAATTCCATTTTTTGCATAGGTACTTGTAGTTTGTGATCAGATCACCCTGTAACTTCTACCTATTAAAAGGACTGAATTTGAATATTCTTTGCTATGGGACATGCATTCCAGTTCTTTAATTATGTTCTCTTTTTTCATTCTTGAACTTCTAGTGTGACAAACTGCAGATATCTGAAGCTGCCTTAGTTTTTCACTGCCCAAGCCAAAGATACTGCTGTCTCTTCATTCCTGCTCAGAATTCACCTGGTGAATTCACATTCAAGGATTATTTTTAGTCTTTTGTTTATGGTGCTGAGAGTTCTGACTATACTGAGTTGTACTTTACTATATGTTAGGATTTTGATGTCCAAATGTGGCTGTAAGCAGTGTCTAAAGGCAGTCACATAATCACAGTTGCACTTCTTCCTTAACCACAGGTATTCTTAACATTTCTCAGGGTAGACTGGGTTTTGGTTGTGTTTGCTGTTTTGTTTTTATTTAAAGAAAATGTTGAAGAACAACAAATACTTGAGTAACAGAGATTCAGATCTGGGTGAATCTGTTTCTTTGACGATAATGGACTCAGAATGCTTGTATACATTCAATACCCTTTCACCTTTCTTCTGTATGTCTTGCTTTGAAGTTGCTTTGTCAGTCTTTTTTCCAGACTTGCTCTCAGATCTACAATTACTAGTGACCAATTCCATGTAGTTTTCTCTAGTCCTTTAAAAGTCGTCTTTGTTGAGGATTTTTTGCTGTGGCCTTGGTGTAATCTATGAAATGCATGGCAGTCTGCTGTAAACCCCGGAGAAACTTGGAAGTGGACTCTCTGCCTTTCCCCAAAGCAGAAAGAAGTTATTATTCAAGTATCAAATACATGAAAAAGGAAGCATAACCTGTGTGTTTGGATGTCAGGAGGAAATTATTTACAGGGAGAGTGGTGAGGTGCTGGAGCAGCTGCCCAGAGAGGTAGTGGATGCCCCATCCCTAGAGGTGTTCAAGGCCAGATTGGATGGGGCCCTGGGCAGCCTGGTCTAGCATTAAATGGGGAGGTTGGTGGCCCTGCATGTGGCAGGGGGGTTGGAGATTCATGATCCTTGAATACCCTTCCAACCCTGGCCATTCTATGATTCTGTGTGTTGCTCAGCTTGGGAGCTGGAAGCTGCTTCTGTGTATGTAAGCGTATTCCTTTTACCAACAACCTGCAGAAGTCCCTAAGAACAGATCATTGAGTCATAGCTTTGCACAGGACATAGCCCAGCACCATATATCATCTGTAGGCACTGTGCTACTTCTCCTTTCATGTAGAGAAGATTCAAATCCAGGTACTCGTGCTATTTTTAGTCAAATGTCCAAGAACTGTTAACACTGCTCTATGAGAGTAATTCTCCTATGATAAAATCATTAAAGTCACTATTCATTCTGGCCTGGCATTCTTTTGCCCCCCTAAGCAGCTCCGTAACGGGTGAAACCTTGAATGCAGCTGCACCGGAGTCACACCAGTCCTGTAAGTGCTGTGAGAAGGACTGTCTCCATTACCAATTATTCACTTTTCGAGACCATCCTTGCAGTGAGGTAAAGGGTAGACTGTACACATTCATTAAGAATACAGGAAAAGCCCTGCTAGAACTGAAGAACCATCAGCCCATTCATTCTGTATTCTGCCTCCAATAGAAGCAGTTGTAAGTGCTACTAAGAGTGAGCACATGAGCTGCCCTGGTTTTATCAGTATTCCACATCATGACATCATGTGGCAGGCTGTTGCATGCTTTTACCATTTGTACTAAATTCATTCTTTCTCCTTATCTTAACTGAGCCATTTTTGTTTTTCTTCTCCCTGAAAAGGGGATGGGTGGATGAAGGGCCAGGGAGGCCCTTCTCCTCCTTCTTCTCTCCCTCTGCCACATGTGAAACTGTGACATGAGCATAGTTATCAGCATTACATTTTTCTTACATTCCCACAGCATACAGTCAGTTATCTGATGACGAGTAGTTAGAAGGTCTTTCCCTGTCTTTTCCTTTACAACAGTTTGTAAAACTTCCTTCCATGCTTTCTCTTGTTTCTTTTTCTGAATCTGATGCTGCTCTCTATTTCCATGACTTCTTGTAGGAGTAGCATGTTCCAAAAGTTCTCATTGTAAATAAGTAAAAATCTACTTTAACTTGCATTTCTGAGAATACTTCTAGTTGTGTTATTGCTGTAGAGCTGTTCTATGTTCACTTTCTCCACTATTTTCTATAAGTTTTGATTACATTCCTTCTCAGTCTGAATGGGAGAGCTGTGGCATTTTATTTTTTTTTTCTGGCCTGTCCTCATAGACAGCTCTTCCATGCTTTTAATTGCTCCATTCATTTTCCTTTGTACCCTCAATTCCACCATTTCCCCAAGATGCAGAGACCAGCCTGTGTGCACTGCCCTGAGCTAGTGTTTGTGGAAAGCACCAGACGTGGCCCCAACAAAAAGTATGTGCAGAAGCCCTTGCCAGTCCAGGTAGAAACCCAGAGCTACAGGGAGTAGTACACCTAACATGATTCACAAGTCTTTTCTAGATGCTGGTGTAGCCGTTGCTTGTCTCTGCTGTCTGGCTCATGGTACTTGTTTGTCTGCCAGAGGGAGAGAAGTGCTGCAATGCACCTCCCTACTGAGCTGCTGGAAGGAGGTGTGTGGTCTGTCTAGCCAGTGTATTTGACCTGGTTAATCCATGGAATGAAACTACTACAGTTCCACAAATTGAAAATATATTTTATTCGTGTTGTGGATTATAACAGACTTGATGTTTTCAAAGTCTCTGGAAGGGCAGAGTGCTCTCATAGGAAACTGGAGCAAAATAACTAGAGCTATTGCAGGTCAATACTGTCCTCTGCTGGGAGGAACTACAATATTGTGACATGACTCCGCATGGGAACTAACATTTGAATTCTCCTTTCACTCTGATGTAGGACATTTTGCCTTTGAAACAGGGAGAACAGATGCTGTGCTGGCTGCACTGGCGAAATTCTTTGTTAGTGCTTAGCAAAATACAGAAGTTCTTCACTTGCTACAACTTTGTTGAATTGTGATTTCATTTCTTTTTTATCCTAAGGTCATCTTTAGAATCTTGTTCCCCATCCTCTCTATCACATGCCTTTTAATATTTTTTGCTGATTTTTTTTTAATCTGCCTTTCCTGTACTGTGATATTCCATAGCTTATTTCTGTTAGTTGCTAGTAGGATTATATATGTCTGATTCCAGAAAATTTCTTTTCTGATTTACTTATCCTCAATCTACTGCTGGGTTTACAGCCTAGAGTACATCAGTGAAGAATTATCTGTTTGGTCAGAAACTCCCCTTGGGCCTTCAGACTGAGTATTACAGATGCACGTCCAAATGTTACATCTGTATGTTTTTAAGCCTGTCCATACAACACCTCATGATATTTTTAGAATTAAAAATACACATCTCTTTTCCCTTCTCTTTTCTTAGTAAATTGCTGACAACTCATTCTGTTAGCATTTTGAAAGCAGAAGAAATCAAATCTGTGTTTATGTGTGTGATGCCGTACATAATAGGTAGGAAGTACTTTATACCTCCTTATAATAGCTCCTTACAAGAAATCAGAGTTTTCCGTAGTGATGCAGAACTGCTATTTGCAGAAATGCTTCTGGTTGCTATTATGTGCTCGTCCAGCTTCAGGAAGCATGGAAGGCTGTTGAAAGGAAGATCTATTAATGAATATTATATAGCTCTGTGCCTTCTCCAGTCCCTGACTCTGAGAGGATGGCATGGAGCAGAGGGACGTGCTCTTTCACATGTAGTTTAATTCTGTACCTGGGAGAAAGAGAAAGTTGGGACTTTCACCTGAGCTAGGCATGCTCAGTAGTATTTGGCTATTTGGGACTCTCCTCTCACATATTTTCCATTCATGTAGCGCTATGCAGAGTCCAGAGCTCTGGCCATCACCCCAGACTGTGTTTTAGTCCAAGCACTCCGTACATAGAGAATTTTGTGTGTTATTCATTTATACCTATTGTAGGTTTGTGCCTGTTGTGTTTTAAGATTGCTTAGTAAGATAAATTTCTCTCTCCCTCCTTCCCTCTCTCTCTCTCTCTCTCTCTCTCTCTCGAGGAACCACAGGACAATCACCAGTAGTTCACAGGAACTTAGTTACTTTTTTTTACATCTCTCTTCTAATGGTAAAGTAGGTTTATAAGAATAATAAAAAAATGACAGTGGTGGCAGAAAGTTCCCTGCTGTGGTTAGCAGAGATGGACATAGAGGTTAAACTTTGTTATGTATTTTGTATGGACTTTATGCAAATACAACAGCATGATGCCAGACATACACTGCATTTTATATACAAAAGCTTTTACAGCTGAATGAGCCTGTGATCGAGTTAATTGTTCTCTCCGTCCTTCAGCAAGTGTTCTTCTCTTCTGCCAGATTATCTGATCTATAGTCATCACAGAATACCCATTGCTGTCATTCCTGTACACCTTCCTGGTTCTGTTCTCTGCTTCTGTCATCATGTCACACTCTTGCGTGGTCTCCCTTCAGCTCCCCCCTGCCTTTTGGGAGAAGTTTATCTCCCACGGATGAAGGTAATTGGAGTATTTGTACAGTATGCAGGATTGATGTATGATGTTTTTCTTTGTGTCTGGCAGGTTGTTTATAAGAATAATGACATTCGTCTGGAGCTGTCTCGCTTGGCACGGATTGGTGATACTAAGATGAAAATCTATGGAGAAGTGAAATTTGTATGTGAGAATGTGGCCACACTGGACCCCATCAGCTTTGAGACACCTGAGGCATATATTAGTTTGCCCAAATGGAACACCAAAAGGATGGGCTCCATATCATTTGATTTCCGAACCACCGAACCCAATGGGCTAATACTTTTCACCCATGGCAAGCCTCAGGAGAGGAAAGATGCCAGGAGCCAGAAAAACACGAAGGTAGACTTCTTTGCAGTTGAACTTCTAGATGGGAACCTCTACTTGTTGCTGGACATGGGATCTGGGACCATTAAAGTCAAAGCCACACAGAAGAAAGCCAATGATGGAGAATGGTATCATGTGGATATTCAGCGAGATGGAAGATCAGGTAAAGTGGTACTTTTTCTATAGTAGATTCATCTTTCAGTTCTAGACCTACTAGTTATTAATCACCTTCTTATAAAAACCTAGTCTTACTCTGATGACATTTGTCCAGCAAAACAAAGATGTGAATGGACAGATTTTTGTTAGATGTCTAATGTGAACTTCAGATAGAGCATCACAGAGGGAGGCTATTAACCTTTACTCTAAATCTTCTGATACTCTGGACCTATCTTTACAATTTTGTGTGTAATTGTAATGGTGACTTCTTTGTAGGCCGTGGTAAGGTTTAAGAACCTTCTGAATTGTTATTATTTCATCCTTGTTTTGAGAAATTCTCAGTGATTTACTTTGGCTTTCTTTTAAAAAGCAACTGAAACCAAATGAGAACTTCCTGTTGTGATCTGTGTCTTCCACTGAATCTTGTGTCCTTAAAAAACAGAGGGTTTAGATTTTGTCACAAGGAAAATAGAATTAATGTGCACAATCATTGAAAAAATCATGATGACAAATTAACATTTTCATACTGTTCTGTTTCACTTAGCATCTTGGAGTTTTCAGTTAGGTTTCTTTTTCGCTTGCAGCCTGTATGCCAAGTCTGTAGAAATCCTAGTCGAAATATCTAGATCAGCATTCAGTGGATTTTTTTTTTTTTTAATTTTTTCCCTCATAGCTTCTTATTTTCAAAAATGTCTTTTAGTTTATTTTAATTAATATATTTACCATGCAGTTACAAAGAGGAATTCTGTTTGTTTCTAATGCTGTGTAAATGTTAGCATGCTAACGGTGATTATGTAAGGAAACAAATAATGTAACTTCATCTTATGAATATGTGAACAATTGTGTAAGAATTCCTTCTGGACTGGTGAGATTTTTCAAAAGAATTTTCAAAAGAGCTGAATTTCAGCCACTTCATAGCCTAGCTGTTTGAACAGGTCTTTGCCTGAAGCCACTTTTTTCCTTTGATGATGTAAGGAGTTTTTCTGTATTTCACATCATCAGACTGTACTGGGACTTAATATATGTGGTTATATATTGCTATCTCCTAAAGACATCGATAGGAACATTTTATAAAAGAAGCCTTAAATAAATAAAGAAGTTGAGCTTTGATTTCTTTAGAATAGCTAAAATTTAATTAACTTCCAAGAATAAACTCAATCACTAGCATTCAGTACTGCTTTCAGTTTTCTTTACTCGCTTGGGGACTGTCTGGTCCCTGGAGAGGCAGCTGCAGGAGGAAGAGAAATGACACTAAACTCTCTGCTAAAAAATTTTGTAAAATCCCACAAGAGGGACCCATGTTCATTTGTCTACCAGGCTGTGATAGATGGCATTGCTACTTTGTAGGTGAGATCATGGGACTAGCTTGTTTGTTGTCTGACAGAAAGGTTTGTGATGGCCTGGACACTGATCGGAGATAACGGATTCTGAATTGAAAGTGCTTTGCTCACCAAAATGAACATACTTGCGCATTCTTTCCTCTCTCTCTCTCTCTTTTTTGTTTTTAATTGCTTTTTCTGCTAACAGCTAGTTCTGGGATAATGATCCTTCGTGACTGATTTTGTGTCTTCCAGATATCCAGTATAACGACACTGACTTTTCCATGGCATACTTCTAGGTAGCATCAACCACGCTTATTTTGTGGTGTTCTGGTAGATGTAAGAAGGGTGTTCATGATCCCTTTTTGTTAGTCCTTGGCGTTTCTCCCTGTGTGCAGAACAGAGAATTGCTACACCTTAGAGATTTTTAATTTTTTTTGTTTTTATTTTTAAATGCATATATCTATTTTGTAGAAACTGAACTGAAATAATGAACTTAACATTCAAGTGAAATAGCTGTTTGGGTTTAATGAACTAGTCCTCTAAATGTTGGGATTCTTATTTCGAAGGCAGCCAGCCCTTTAATATATGTCATCTCCTTTACCTCTTTCCGTTTCAGAAAAGTCCAAAACTTCAGGCTCTGCTGGGCTTAGTAAAATAGCCTAAAATCCAGATATTCACTGCTGAACAGTACTAAGGCAGGAGTGCAAATGCTGGGAAAGCACAGCACTCTTATTCAAATAACCTCTGGCATCTCTGTCCCCTTAGGCTTTGTGTACACTTTAGTCTGTGCTACCAGCCAGAGGAACAAAAGCTGTTTTTCTCTGTACTCTGACAGAAGCTGTCAGCATGGACACAGACGCTGTCCTGTAACCTTTCAGTCTCTGGGGAATGCTCCTACAGAGTGTCTACAAAATCTGTCACAGTTTCCAGTAGGGGAACACTGAGCATATTACATGAGACATTTTTGGTTGGTCATTGGCTACTTTAAAACAAATGGTATTCCATCCACTAAGACACTAAAAACCTTACTCAAAGCTTCTCTCTACAGTTTCATCAGCACAATGCTTTACATACCAGCTCAGACCAGTAACTGGGGTGGTAGTTTGGTTGTTCTTTAGCCCTGCATGAAATCTCTAATGGCCTTGAAAGGAGGTACATAGATGCTTTTGATTTCCCAAGTTGGGGTTTCGTCTACTTCAACTCAGTCACAAACGTGAGATTCAAGGGAAGGAAAACAAGTGATGTTAGCCTATCTAGCTCCTCTTTCCTAGGATCAATTCAAATTTTTTCCACTTCAGTAGCTTAAACTGAAAAGACCTGTGCAGTGGAGCTAGTATCACTTCCTTACAGAAATAATTGCAAGGTACAAATCACTGGCAGAAAGATTAGGCTGATGCTTAGGTTATTTTCTTTTACAATCTTGTTCTCTTTCTCCAGGTTTTACAATTCTCCGGTATTCTTCAGTATTTCTTCTCTTTTAGATGGTTTCTTTACCTTTCTGGTATCTCCAAGCGTTGTTTGCTTTCTCTATAGTAGCAGCTGTCTAGAGATCAACTCTCCAGTGTTGTTCCAATCCTTTGGATAGCATGTGCTCTGTATGCTGCTTTTGAGGAGTGGCAGTGGAGACATTGGAAAGGTAGCTGTGATCCTGTGGCTCTGTGACAAACTTCCTTCACAATTATAGGTGTATTGGCACATCTTCTCTTTTCTTACAGTGTAAAAGAGAAAATGTCTGCACTGCTGCAGCTAGCTTTTACAAAACGATTCATCAAATAACTCTGGTTCTCTGTCAGCCTTTAATTTGTAATGCCTCTATTGCTTCTGACACTGCTGCCTTTTACATTATTCCTGTTTCACACACATGAAATACCTTGTCTCTTTGTTGTATGTGCTGTTGTCCAAGACAACACCCATTAAATTTGAAAAAAAAAGAAGCATTAATACATATCTGCACTTTCTCACAGAGACACAAAACTAGAGCTGACTCTATTAACTAAACTCTCCCACCTTATTCTAGGTGTGTATGATAAAAATGCAATGATGTAGAATTAATCTTTAAGCCTGGATAGTCCTCTCTGAGGACAGACTGCTTTAATGACAAGGCAATTGAATGTGATGATTTATTGCTAGCATGAGTGAATTGCTAATTTTTTGCTGAGTGTCTGGTGGGCAGATGTCCTTATCACAAAAGCTGCTGAATGCTCTTCATTGGGATGTGAGAGGCCTGTGTTGAGTTTCCTGCTTTTTTTCAGATGTCTGACCTTAAAAAAGTCACTTTGCTTCTCTACAACTGTTTCAAGTGTTCTGATTGCATTTCTATATTGTATGTTCTGATTATTTTATGGCCTCAGTCTAGGTATGCCAGCATCTTTGCTTGCAAAATACAGAAGCCATTACAGTTTTAATAGTAAGTGTTCTTCAGAGGCAACTTTATCTTCCTCTACTTCAAATTTCCCATTTGTAAAATTGAAGTTAAAATGCTTAACTGTCTTTGTAAAACCATAGAATGATTTACTTTGGAACAAACTTTTGGAGATTTCTAGTCCAAACTGCTGAAATATGTATGTCCTTCAGGGCTATGCCCATTTGTGTTTTGAATGTCTTCATGGCTGATGATTCGAACACCTCTCTGAGGATCCTGTTTCCAGTGTTTGATGACCTTCAAGGCGCAAAATGTTTAATTCCATAGAGTTCGAATTTTGTAGAATCATAGAATCATTTGAGTTTAAAGGGACCTCTAAAGGTCATCTGGTCCACTTCCTCTGTGATGAAAAGGGAGATCTACAGCTAGATCAGAGCCCCATCCAGCCTGACCTTGACAATCTCCAGGGACAGGACATCCACCATACCTCTGGGCAACCTGTACCAGTGCCTCACTACTCTTATCATCAAATCTTTCTCCTTATATCCGGTATGAATCTCCCCTCTTTTAGTTTTTAGTTTGAAACCATTCCCCTTGTCCTATCACAATAAACACTGCTGAAGGGTCTGTCCCCTTCTTTCTCATAGGCTTCTTTTTAGACACTTGACAAACCACTCTCAGGACTTCCCAGAGTCATCTCTTTTTCAGGCTGGACAGCCCCAGCTCTTCCAGCTAGTAGGGGAGGCGTTCCATCCCTTGAAAAATTTCTGTTGGTCTTCTCTGGACATTCTCCAACAGATCTGTGTCTCTGCTGTACTGAAGACTCCACATCTAGATACAGTACTCCAAGGGAAGATCTCACCAAGACACAGTTAGAGAGGCAGGATCACCTCCCTCGAACTGCTGACCACACTCAATGTAGCTCAGGATGCAGTTGATTTTCTGGGCAGTAAGGGTACTCTTATTCTTGCAAGTTCTACCTAAGTAAAGTAGGATGTGTTATGTCCAGGAAAAAGGAACTGGATTATAAGGACTCTGGAAAAAAAATGAGGGCCTTTCCTGACTGAATGAGTTTATCAAAAAGTGAATGAAATGTCAGGATATGGAAATGAAAAGCTGAGTGCTTTGGAAATAGACTTCACCATAGTTGTCTTTGGAAAACCTGATTATTAGATCTCATCAAAAAATACTTGCTTGACTGGAAAGATGCGATGAAAAATGAGAAAACAAGAAATCAACATACTCTTCTTTCAATAAAAAGTTGAAATTTTGTGAAATTAAGCTTAAGGACCTTATTTCAAAGTGATTTGAAATAAAAGGTTCAAACTTCAGTTTTCATCAAAGCAAATTACATTGACCTAATGAAGCTGCACCTGTTTTAAGCTGATGGGGGTGATAGCAGAATCACTGCTTGTGTCTTCTTAAACATATTCCATCGGAACTGGGAAGGATAGATAAACAGTATTTGTATTTGGCAATGTACAAGTGAGACTAAAGTTCAAGGTTTTATACAAAAATAACAAAAAAAAGTAAACATTTTTTAGTTAATTAAGTATAAAATTTGTTTATGGGCTTTCTAAGTTTGGAGTACAAGCGTGAGGATTGCAACTTGTGATCAGTGTCTCTTGATGTTGCAAGTGTATGCTACTGGCTCAAGTTGTTGCCTGACATATCCTCAGGTTCTTTTTGCTCCTTACTCAGTTGGGCTGTAGCCTGTAATTACGTGTGAAATTATTCTGCTCCAGGTACAAGATTTTCTATTTATTGTTGTACATCAAACATTTCTATCAGCCCTTTTCTCTGGCTTTTAAAGGTTTTCTAGCTAGTAGTTCTGTCCTTCCTCCAGTGCATTAGCCATCCTCCTCAATTTGATGTCATCGACTGCCTTGCTAAGAGTCTATTTTGTCCCATCATCCATTTCCAGCTTTGAAGGTACCAGTGAAATGTTTTCTCTAAGAGCTATGTCACGTGAATGAATACTCTTATAATTTTTCTTCTCTGTTTGTGATACCATAAAAATCCTGAATTTCCTCAGTAAGTCTTTGCTTTGCTGGATGAATACTATTCAATAATACTCAGTTTTTACCTTACTGTTTAGATTCTGTATTGCTATTCTAGTGACCTTGTATCACAATGTGGCACACACTTATGGAAACTCTTATGCCCTGTGATTCAAGAGAAGAAGCTGTGTGGGAGTCATCATCTCTGTTAGGAGTGTATTCATGTAGGGGAGAATATTTAGTTTTTTGTACTGTATTACTGCAAGAAATTATCTAGATTGTAAGTGACTGAGGCTATAGGTGAAAATATTGATCGGTGTTTCCTTATCCTCCTCTTTTAGGTACTATATCAGTGAACAGCAGACGCACCCCATTCACCGCTAGTGGAGAGAGTGAGATCCTAGATCTGGAGGGTGACATGTACCTGGGTGGGCTGCCAGAGAACCGGGCAGGACTCATCCTTCCCACTGAGCTCTGGACAGCAATGCTGAATTATGGCTACGTTGGCTGTATCAGAGATTTGTTCATCGACGGGCGAAGCAAGAACATCCGGCAGCTGGCAGAGGCACAGAATGCAGCAGGAGTCAAGTCCTCCTGCTCCCGCCTGAGTACCAAGCAATGTGACAGCTACCCATGTAAGAATAATGCAGTCTGCAAGGATGGCTGGAACCGCTTCATTTGTGACTGCACTGGCACTGGCTATTGGGGGAGAACATGCGAGCGAGGTAAGTTGACCTCAGTTGTGCAGAGTTGAAGGTGTGAAGATGTTTTAGAACAAAATTGAGTATTTCCATGAGACTTTTGCCCATGTTGATCTTTCCAATGCAGAGTTCCAGTCCCGACACTAGGAAAGCTCTCATCTCTGTTTCCTTCCAGTTTTCTTCTCTTGCATTTCATGAACTTACCTTCATATGCTACTTTACTCCCTAAATCTGAAGTCCATTTCTTTGGGCTCTGGGGTCACTTCAAATACAATTTGTCTTCTAAGACAGAAAATGCTGCCGTGTGTGAGAAATCTCAGGCAAATTACTGGAAAACATATCAAGTGTAAAGTGGGATCCGTTGTGATTTTTATTGCATGGCATAAATGACATATCCCAGTTTGTCGTGGTTTTGTGATTTTTTTTTTTTTTTTTTTGTCGGTATTCCACATCATAACATCATGTAAATCAGTTGGAACTGATGTAAAGAGTCAATGTTCCGGTTCTGTGGACCACTGTATCTGGGTGCTTTGTTTTCGGATGGGGAGGGGAGGGGCGACATTCCTACAGACACAGATTTAGGGATAACTCCATGACAAAGTTTTATCTAGTCTTCCTCTTTTTTACATGTGGGATTAGGACAGATCTAATGAAGGAGTGAGTGGATGAATCTCTGCCCCTTACTGTTACTCTTTGACTAGTGATTTTAAGACTTTGGATTGGAGAAATGAGACAAGTATTGCAGATACAGGCAGGCTTACTTATATGTTCTAGGCCACATGGAAATGAATTCAGAAATGTAAGATATCTGAGCTATATGTTTCTGAAATAGCAAGCGATTCAATTAATTGCTGCTGTTCTTATTGTGCTGGTGATGCCCTTGAAATGAAGTAACTATGTGGTTTGTTGCCCTAATCAACAATAGCAGTTAATTGCCAGTGGTCCTTAAAACAGTTGAAGCATCAAGATTGCAATCCATGCTGAGGACATAGGTCAAAATGTACTGTCATAAATTTCATGTATGTTGGCTATGCTAATGTCAGCTCAGCAGTACTCTCTTATAGGCTATAGATTAGATGATTCTGGAAAACATCAGAGGTTTTATCAACGGCAGTGTTGTGAGTTGTTTTGGCCAGTTGTTGTGTAACTGTGCCCTACAGAGGCATAAAAAGAAGCACTACCATCTACATTATTTCCCCTCAAAACTGTAGTTTTGCTTGCTGTTGGTCTGTACTTGGTATCAGGAGGAACCAGCTCTGTGATTCAGGTCTTTCTGGACTCTGTCTCATGTCCATCTCATGAACTTGGCTATCAGAACAGAATCCAAAGGTAATCAATAACATAAAGAGCAGAATTCATCTTATGTACTTTAAATGTTTGTAGTTTCGCTTTTTGTTCCTTTTGTGATCAGTGAAATCAGGAGGTTAAAGGCATGAAACCATCAAAATCTAGAAGTGAATCTCGAGTCTGGCTTGAGATCTATAACTTAGCCATGCTCTGGTCAGCATCAGTATGAGTAAGAAAATAAGAAAGATGTGCATGACTGCATAATTACCAATGTAGAATCTTGATGTCTTAAAAAATATGTGTTAAACATTATTTAAGGTTATAAAAAATAATGATGATACAATTCAGGACAATCTGTGATGTATGCCAGAAGCCCTAATCTTGAGAAACTAATTTTTATTGTAACTAGAAACCATCTTCATGATTTAGGCCCAATGTCAAGCAAAACATGGTTTTCATATGTGAGGTTCCTTGACAATACAGGAAGCAGCTTGTGAGTATTTGGAGACTGTATACATGAAAAAAGTTCTGCAATTGGAATGTTTTTGATTCTAGAGTGTTTATTGTGGTGTTACATAACAGCTTCATATTGCTATGATCAAAGTACTTGACATGAGCAAATTGTTTTGGTGCACAGTGATCTTGCCTCTGTGCAAAACACCACAGATGAACAGAAGAATTGCAGGCTAGCAAAGATAATTTTCATTCTCATGGTCTGACACCCAAGGATTACTGCAGGTTACAATTTCAGCTGGCCTGTGACATAAATACTGCTGGAATGTGAAAAGTTAATGTGAAGACTGGGAAGGGAATCACAGTGGGAAATGCTGCTGTGCCAAAATGGCACTTTGCACTGTGACTAGAGAGCTGACATAATACTACAGGAGCAAGGCTGGTGTGTAAGGGTAGGAGTGAAGGAGCACTAGCTTCTTTAATAAAGCAAACTTACTGACATACTTTTCTAGTCTCTGCTGGTGTCTGGGAAGTGCTACAGTCCTTTGATTCCCCCAGACCGAAGAAAGGAAAGCCCAAGATTTAGGTTAAGGTTAAGGGGCAGGGAATCCTAGAATAAAGGATCTCATGTGTCTGTTATTTATCAGGAGAATCATTTATTTTGAATAAGCAAAGCACACATTTAGAATTTAGTTAGGGTAATAAAAATACAAAAAACATATGTAGCAACTCCAGAGAGAAAAGCAGATATTCATTTGTTGGTAATGGTAATCTGTATCTCCTGCTTTCCAGATACAGAGTTATGTCGATATTGCTATATTTCCTGTACATTTTTCATGTTGCTTTATGGAAGACTATTATACATCTAAAAAGGACTGTGAAATGAAATTGTTTGTCTCCTAGTTAGAAAAGAGGTTTACGTGCTTTGTGTTAAGAGAATGCAAATACTGTATTAGCTGTATTTGCTGTATTTGACCATCAGTCAAGTTTCTGAAATGTCAGAGATCCCACAGTAACTACTGGAAGGGAAGAGTGGTGTGGCTGTACTCAGGGGTGGAAAAGAAGGCACGGGATGTCTCTGCTGGTTTTGCAAGTGGCATTCATTTAATTCAACTAATATTCTGATCTCTTTCTTTAGATGACTTTGGTAAGCACTATAACATCAAAAGAAAAAAACCACCAAACATAGAGGCTTGGCGTCGAGGACTTGTGTTAAACACCTAAGCTCCTTGTGAAGCCAAGTGAGGGAGTTAGTGTCTTCTCAGGGGAAATCCAAAGTAATTATGTGATTTGCTTGCATCCTTTTGTTGATTTGCCTATCTCTTTTCTTTGATTATGTGGAGATTCTAGTCAGGTAATTCAGTACTGCCGCGCTTTGTCAGGGCTGTGCTAGAGAGGAGTTGACAGTGTGAAACTGCCAAGACTACCAAATTGACAAAAGTGAGGATGTCTTGGGGTGGGCAGACATAAAGCAAAGAAGATAGAAAAGAGGAAGACAGAGAAGACAAAGTGCCTCCTCTAAGTGATGCTGAGTCCCTTGTAGTCTACTGTAGGACAAACTTTGTGAGAAATGACAAAAAGAATTCTCAAGGGTAATGAATAGCACATTTCCTTCCATTGTTGGTGAAATATCTCCTCATACAGAACCCAACAGAAATTTGGATGGCTTGCTAGTCAGTCCAGAAAAAGGGCTGAAGAGATGATGCAGACAGACAGGAGGGTGGGAGAGAGAGAAGTGATTCAGCTACTGTGAAGGTTCTTCAGTGTTTTTTAGGTACTTAATATCTTCTGTGCTTTTTGGTTTCTAATTTGTTAGTATTTGACATAAGCCAGAGCATCAGGTCACAGCAGTCCTGTTAATTGCACTAAATGAAAGTGTTAAGGGCAGAAGTTGAGGTCTGGCTAATAGAGCATGACGTACTTCTTTGGTGTGAGAAAAAGATTCCTCCTCACAACCCACAGAATTTTCTCAAAAAAGCCCCCAAAACCCTGGCATTAAACAAGCAGGAGGAGCAGTGTGTGTTGTATTCACGTTAGTTGTTTCCTGTAGCTGCAGTAAAAATGCCATGGACCCCAAAGTGTCCATGGATCTGTTCTGCTCCTGAAAGCTCTCTGCATGTTTTCCTTCTACCTAAACGTTGTGAAACAGTGGAGGCCAAAAGCCCAAGAAGGGCAAAGGCGAAATGCTACTGAACATCAGATCATTTTTAGCCAGTTAAAATTAGATGTTGTTGATCACTCTTTTTTTTAATGCTTTTTCCTAGTTAATTGTCTTGGTTGGCCATTCTTTTATTAAGAGGTGTATAGTAATAAGATTAGCAAATGCAGGTTAGTGTGAGGTTGCTAGGTATTTAAAACTGAAAAAAAAAAAAAGCACTGAAATTTAGATTTTAAGCCTTTGGAATTAATTGCTCAGAACTGGACATTCCATTAGTCCTCTTCAGGTGAGACAGAAATGTCATGTTCCTGACCTTTTCTGATCTTCACCCAGTACTCATTGCAGCAGACACAGATATCCTTTTCCTGTTCTCTGAAGGCTGGAACCAGTGTCCCTTCCTGTTTGGGTCTGCTCACAGATGGGTTATTAACTCCTCAGAAAACCAGGCTTGCTCTGTGTTTTGCAACATACGGTTTGTGAACAGCAATATACCTGCTGTTGGCAATGATGATGTTGAGCATAGGCATACACATTCTGTTTTATTATCTGCCAAGTACCTTTATGGTTATGTTTGCTAAGAGCAGTTTAATGACAACAAACATCTGCCCATTATCTATGCAATAAACAGAGATGCTGTAAAATTACTGGTAATAAGAAATGCTACAAAATCATTTACTGCATGGTTTAGGTGCTACATCCTTTGCTGTCTCAAGCACAGGTAGCAGCATAGATACACATTTTTTATTTTAGTGAAGATGTTTGATGATTACATACTTGCAGATTTGTTTAAAAAACTTAAAATATGTTGATATTATTTAGACAGTCCAGTCCTTCTGAGTCTGCAGTGAAATGTGCTAGGTAACTGCTGGGAATAGATCTTCTTATATCCTGGGGGGTGCTGGACACATTAAAAATAAAACCTTTGCTGCAGTGTTTTAATGTTTTTAATTCCAGCTGGATCTTGAATATTTAAAGACTTGAGGAAAGACTAAACATCAGAATAATTTTTATGATTTCATGAGATAAAGTGAAAGACATTAAGGTGAAAGATGATAAAGTGAAAGATCTGGAGCTCTGATCTTAAACAAGATCGTAAGTCATTCTGTCATTGACTTATTAGTGTCAGGTAGATTCCCGCTGTACAATTTGCCAAAATGTCTCCGAACAGCAGAAGAAAAGATTCCATCTGAATTTGGAAAAAGTTCAAGCAATCCCTTCACACCCATATGCACCTATGCATTACTAGCTTCTTAGTGAAGTCTATTCAATATTATCTGAGGCGTGTTAGCTTTGCTTAGGACATTTGTGCAAGAAGTTCATTTTCTCATTTACCATCAACCCATTTGTAAGACTGTTTCTATAGCTTGCCCAAGCAACTACTGCTGTGGTGTATGCTGTACACTATTCTTCTGCTTAAGAAGTGCAAACCTGTTGTGGGTTTGTTTGTTTTTTTTTAATGCTCATCTCCCTTTGTCTGTCTCCATAATGACTGGCTGTGTCAAAGGTTATTGTTTAGTTTTCTATCTTCTGGTTAATTCAAATCTATTGAAGCACAAGGTCTTTATGTAAAGTCAGCTTCTATCTTTAGGTCTGTATATTTCCCATCTTTGCCTCCTCTTTTTTGCTTTCTTTAGGGTAAGTTCTACTCTAACACCCAAACAGTTCCCAAAATACATCAGATATTGATCTAGATTCAGTAAGAATAGTGCAGCCAAGGTGGATCTTGTAAGGAAATAGAAACAAAATGAAGGAACAATACTGTCAAGCCTTTCCACTCTGCTTTGAATATGTATCAGTGGGACAAGTGATGGCATTTGAGGCCTTCTAATGCCTTTGTGACGTTCTCAGTACAGAAGAGTGTGTAGTTAATTCTGCAGTCAAATAGATTACATCTTTCTGGGAAAAGATCATTTCATGGTCTTTAGGCTGTTGAACTTTAACTTCGAAGAGTTTCATTGATGTGACAATATCCAACAGCAGCTCTGAGCAGCTGGAAAATCTGAGACTGTATAAAAATCAACTGATTCTCTCTCCTGTATTTTATAATGACACGGTTAGATTTTTTTTATCTTTTCTTTTTCATTCATCCCCCCTGCATCATCATATGCTCTTGATATTTAAGGCCACGTATGTCATCTTTGCTGCATGTGAATTTGTTAGTATTCCAGGTGCTCTTTAACTCACCTTAATATGCTAATTGATTGCACAGAAAAATAATTTCTGCTATCTTTCTCTAGAATTTTATGTTTCTGGCTGTTTATTGCTGTGTGTAGCTTTTACAAGATCCTCCCAGTTGAAGAAATATAATCATCCAAAACTATTAGATTTTGTGCTACTGTCAGCTCCTATAAAGGGCACTTGAACAACAAAACAGATATTACATGGGTGGAATCAGTAAGAACATGTATTTAATGTTTTTTTAACCTCTAACACTTCTCTTAGTATAGACTTTTACAGGACTGACATTGTGATGGTGTGTTTATCTATTTATTTATAAATGGCAACTTAGATCAATGGCTTCTCCTTAATCCAAGCCACAAAATACCTCTCATCCGTAAGTCAAGACATGATGCTGCTCAAATGACTCCACAGAAAAAGTTATCATACCAGATCAGTTTTGCCTGAATCACACTGTTTCAAAAGAAGGTTGTTTACTAAATCGTGGATCATCTAGAGTGATAAATCATAATACAGAAAGGAAAAATTATTTCACAGTTTCATCCTAACTTTCTCAGGTAATCACACATGTCATATGTATGATCCAGAATAATACCAGCTTGCTTGCAGTACGTATCTTTGAGTCTTTCATTGTTCAGTGGCTCATCTGAGTCCCAGTGGCATCATCCCCCCTTCCGTTTTCATACCCTTGAATCAGATCATTTTGTATTTCTGCTGAGACTACCAATTGTCCCTACAGTTAATGGAATATCTTGATGGAAGCAGCCAAAATGATGCACGTTCTCTTGTCATAAAAAATTATTTCCAACATTTGGAATGACTGTGTAGGCCTTTGAGATGTTATCTGTGAAATTAGCTTTCTCTATCTCTCTCCTTTGCCCATTGGAAGCCTTCACACTGAAAGGCAGGCAGTGGCACAGTGCTCTCATTTTCTCTCTCATTTCTTCTCTATTCAACTTGGTTAAAAGGAAGAACTTGGCATTCGTGATGCTGCTTTAATTGACTCTCTCCATGTGGAGATAGACAGTCATCCCTTGGACACTTTGATTTATCGAATGAGGCTATTATGTGATATGGTAAGGATATTCAAAAGCACAGCCATCACCACAAGCATGGAAAGGTCATATGTGGTGGGGTTTCAGTCAGATCTGCTTGGTTTCTCTGTCTTTTTGCACAGGCAGTTAGTCAACAGAATTGGTTGTAGGGTGGTCCTGGTAAAACCTCACTAGGTACTAGAGCCCAAGATAGGACACTGTTGAGTTAAACCACTCTCACTCACTCTTCTAAAGAGTCTAAGAATGCATAGATAAGAGTTTTCATTGTTGGTGTCTGTTTCATTACTAGCATCCTCATTTTTTTGTGTGTGTGATCAAGAACAAATTGGAGGGTAAGATGAAGAAGAGGGAACCTTCATCCTGATAAATGGAATCTCAGTGCAAGATTCAGGGTTACTTCCTGCTTTGTAGTTATAGGTGAAGAGTAGTTAAAACCTAACATTCAGGTCATATCCATGACATTAATGCAAAAGGCATCCCACTTTTTTTTTTTTTTTCCTAAATGGCCTATAGGTGTTGACTTGTAAAGTTCTGCCTGCTAAGGCATGGTCTTGTGGTCATCCTAAATTGCTCTGGATGAGACTTTCCTACCATCCCAATCTTATGTTCTTTGGAGCAACTTAACATTTTTCTGCTTTTGAACAAGGAAGAATCGTAATCCTTTATGTTGTGATACTGCTAAAGGAATCAGGAGAACAGGGTGGTTGGAGGGAATTACTGGTGGAAGCTGTATCAAAGCATCAGAATTTAGGATTCATATGGAGTGACATGGAATTGGACTTCTAAGTTTGACTACCCCAATATCCACAGCCACCATTTCAAACTGTTGAGAAAAGGAAAACGTGGTATTTTAAATACTGATTTTTTTATCCAGTACCATTCATTAAATGAGTAAAAATGGAAAATGGCTCTTCAGCCCTCAGCTGAAAAGCATTTTATATTGACAGCTCAGTCAGTTCTATGCTTGTGCTTGGAATGAAAAATATATGCAGAGTAGCTATCCTTTATATGCCTTATTATTCTCCTAGGGTATTTGCATTAGAGATTAGAAGGTAGGTCAGTCCTTCTGATATGCCTGGTCTCAGGTAGAGCTGGAAAGTAGAATGGTGAAAAGAACTATTCTATAAATTTGATTTCTACTCTTTTGCTTGTGTGACAAGAAGAAGAAAACTGAAGACAGAAAGAGTCATTAGAGACCTTTATGTATCCAGTCCAGGAAACAGAGTAAGGGGCTTGGGGCTGAGTAAAGCAGAATGGAGATTGTGCCATATGTCTTATCTGCCATGTTAGGACAAGATTTACCCCTGAATGAGTATTTGGCAAAAGACATTCTTGCTGAATAGTGTGAAAGAGGCAAGAATATTGAAAATGTCCAAAATACTTTCATATACCTGTATAATTGTTTGAGGAATCTTTAAAGGTCATCTGGTTCAACTCCCTTGCAGTGAACAGGACATCTACCACTAGATTCAAACTTAGTCCAGTGTGACCTTGAATGTCTCCATGGATGGGGCTTCCATTACATCTCTGGACAACTTGTTCCTATTCTTCGCTACTTTTACCACAGCCTTTTAAAAAATCTCTAACTTAAATATTTGTGACTAAAAATAAAAATGAGATCAAAGGAAAGATTCTCCTGATGGTAAGCAATCTCACAAAAATCTGGATTCTTGCACTGAACTCATAATAAGAGATCTGGCTCTTAGATCCAGGAGCTTAACAATTCAGTTTTTAGTTAAGTTAGGAACACATCCAAGTTCGCACCATGCTATTACTAACTTCCCATTGAAGTTCTCTTTTATTATGGTTTGGATTTTTGATGTAAAATCCAAAAATCATGCTGTTCCATTTTCTGTGGTAAGCCCTTTTGTTTTATTTGTGCAACTCTTCATTCTGCATTATGTTTTTGCCCTATCATCTCTGAGTACTGTCAAGTAAAGAGTTTTAGGTTTTTCCTCCGTATCATGTGTGTCTAGAGGATGATTTAGCACTGCAGCCAAAGTCCTTTCCTCAAAACTGTAATTCTAATCATTCAAGCTTTTCTTATTTTTGAGCACAGTGTTCTGCTGATGGTGTGGCTAAAGTAAGGCACAGGTAATAATCAGCAGTATACTTTCCAGTAGTTTTGGTGTGATGCAGGGAGATCTGCTGGGGTGTGGAGGACTTGGCATGAGCCACTTTGATGTGGAAGGAGGAGACTGTGCAGTGTTCAGCTGGGAGATTTACAGCTGTCTCGGATCGACAATCACCATCACAGTCCTGTATCTGGGCTTGTATCTTATGTCATTTTGTAGCCCTTTTAGGTTAAGCAGTCAGACAAAAGAAAAAGACATGCAGTGAAGAGAAACAGAAATATTTTGCTATGTTGTTTTTAAATGTCTCACTTTGGCTTTACTTTAATTCTTTTTATTTAAAGTCGAAGGTACTTGAATTGCTTAAAAATGATATAAAGCAAAAAATAAAGGACTACCACAAAAAGCCATGTCAAAGAGAAATGGATGCACAAGACAGAAAGACCTCTGTCCAAATTAAAAAAGGCAGAAAAGTGTATGCTGGAATTGGTATTGACTGTGCAGCATGCACAGCGCTAATGGATCTGTGGAAGAAACAAGAACACTGCAGCCATAAAATGAAAACCTGGTCCACTGTGAATACTGATGAGAGTGTCAAAGACAGTGGTTTTATAGGGGTGCTTTTGCACACATGGCCTCATGAGCTAATCTGTTTATAAAGTCAGAGTGACAGGATGTAGATTAACAATCAGTATCCTCATTTATTCAGTTCTCACCTAGTTGATTTACACTGCTGTCGTGTCTTTTTTTCTTTTGCGTTTTCCTACTGACTAGTTACTCTTTGCTAAGCCCATCTATTTTTTTTTAATTATTGTTTTATTCTGAGAGAAGCCATAAAAGTTAAAAGTTGATTGTTTACCTTTTCTTAGTATGTGTGTGTGTTGCCTACATTTCATTCCCTCATCTGTGCCACCAGCAAAGCCTCAGTCAGTAAGTTTCAGAAGTGCTGAAACATCTGCTATGTCTCTTCTACTGCAAGTTGTTTTTTCTCAGACCCCGCACCACTCAGACTAGGGAGGTATAGTGGTCCGGGGCTCTTGAGATCTACTAGTTCAATGTGCTCCATGGAAGGACTGACTGACAAAATCCCATTAAAACAGTGTAGCGCCCATAGGAAGTGGATCCTTGCAAAAAAGTATCCTGTTAGGAACAGAAGGAATGGTGTGTGCTAGAAACTGTCACCCAGTATCTGTTTGGATGCCTACAAGTGACTGTGATATTTTTTCTGCTTCAGCTTTATTATTGAGTTACATACTTGAGTAACATCTTGGTGAAGGCTCCCTAGAAGCACTCCAGGTAGGAAGGAGAAGCAAAATTCTGCAACTAGGAAGAGGGATACAGGGGTCCCAGCATTAGACTTCTTTATGTTTGGGATCAAGATATGCTCAGTACTGAGATGTGGCAGAAGCATTCAAGGAGTGATCTAGCATATGCAACAGTATGTTGAGGCTGTCTTTGCACACTGGCAGTAGATTGTACACTATTTCTGCCATAGTAATGTGGAGCCTGCCAAATCACAGTATTATCCTCTTCCTGTGGAAGCCAGAGATAGAGGCTCAGGTGGTGTTTTGTATCCATGCATACAAATAACCCATGGGAGATCCTTCAAACTTAAATAGGCAAGGTCATAGCAGAGAGAAAGCCAGTACATTACTGACCTCTCTGCCTGTTCTTGGGATGTCAGAGTAACTAAACAATTTTCACCCACATTGAACAATTTATAAGAATGCAAAGTGAAGGTCCTACACAAAGAAGTGCCATTTTTGCACGTAAGCAGTGTTTTCAGAAAGAGATAGGTATCATTACCATTTCATGTTTTGGAAAACTGAGATACAGAGCAATTAGGTTACCTAATAAAGATTATTAAAATAATTAGCCACAGACCTAGGCTGAGGTGAGTGTATTTACTATACTGGGATTTAAATTTCTGAATTTAGGATATCAGATAATTTAGTTATTAGAGTCTTAGTTCACTAACAAACTTCTTCCACCTTGAAAAAGCTGTCTGAGGTCTATAAAATAATACCTCTGTGGACATGCTGATACAGTCCCTGGATCTTTTATTAGCTGTTCCTAGAGATAAATACTTACATACTCTGATAGGGAGAAGATAATTCATATCAGAACCTAAGTTCCTTCATCCCCTCCTTGTTTGTTTTCCCACTTGGAAGAGCACTGCTGAATCATTTAGGCCTTACAGCCAAGCAGTAATGAAAAGCTGATTACTGTGCAGCTCCCCATGGGTCAACCTCACTTATCCTGCATTGCACTAACTCAACTGTCATTCCCTGTGTGCTTGGACAGAATCCAGGGGACTCAGGGACAGCTAATATATGGAGGAAGTCAGTGAAGATGTGCTTATAAGACAAAACTTAAGTTACACTGTCTATAACTTAAGGAATAAATGAACTTTCATGAAATGTTACCCGACAGTGAGAAAAGACACACTGATCTCCCTGGGACCACGGGTAAAACTGCAACTATGCTGTTACGTGCAAAGCTTTTGCAAAGCTACAAAGGAGGTCTGTTTAGAACATGTGCTGTGATATCCAAAACAGAGAGCCAAGCCGTACAGAGTGCACAGTCCTCTTTGCTCTGCAAGGCTGTTGTCCCATTAGCAGTACCTGCAGGTGGGCTGTGTGAGCAGGGCTGTTGTGGCATGGAAATTCAGTGTCACTGCTGGGCTAATAAGTAAATTTGATCAGGGCTTTTCACAAAACAAGCCTTGACATACATGGGATATAAACAGTACAGTGCTTCACAAGGATACACAGTATAGGCATGTTTTTTTATTTTCTTTCTGGCTTATCAAAAGCTCAAGTTGCATTTTTCTATGCTGCTTCTTCCACAGCTGCAAAAAAAAAAAAAAAAAAAAAAAAAAAAAAAAAAAAAAAAACCAACAAAAACCCATATATGTAAGACTTTCCTAAGTCATAAAAGAGTTGTAACGTGAAAAATTCATGACTCATTAAATGTTTCAGATTCTAGGGTGGGAAAAGCTGAAGATCATCAAAACATTGATTCTAGCTAATACTTGACCTTCGATTTCATAGATTTTCTTGAGCTTAATGGATGCCTTGGCATGGGAACAGGTAGAAAATCTAACCTAGTGATTGATATTTCTTTTTTTGTTATCTAAGTCATTTTTGTACTATTGCTAGATGATGCATCAGTAGAAAAAAGTGGGCGGCTTTTGCTTCTGTATATTAATAATTTGAGTTTATATCCCCAAAAGAACAACATTGCCCAGACCAACAGTGTCTATTAAAAATCCTTAAAGGTCATAGAGATTTTCTTTTAAAACAACAGTGACTTTCTGCCTTGTGCTACTTTTCTGTACCTTCAATGCTAATGCAGTTTTTGTGTGGTTTTTCAGACAGTGCTGACTTTTTTTTTTTTTTTTTTTTTTTTTTTGAGGTATACAAGCAATCTTTTGTAGATCAAATGTCATATTACTTGAGCCACTCAAGGGGAAAAGCTTTCTAGTTGCTTTGGCATTGAAAAGGTAAAATTATTCATTGCCCTTTATGAAGCACTAAACAAATGATGGGATTTTGTATGGTGTGTCAATGATTGGCTGGATATATTTAACTCAATAGTGATACATGATTTACAGAGCGCAGAGAAGGGAGTCTTAAATAGTTTTACCCACTGACCTTTGCCAAATAATAAACCTGATTATCAACTCCTAACCAGTTAAATTGTATACTACTGAAGTGATGTTGGACATACTAGTAAGAATTGTTGGTAGAAATACGTATTCAAGAAATATGAGTATAAAAAGTATATTCCCCAGCAAGTTTTCATGGCTATTTCCTATTTAAAATATATATATTTTTAATGTAGAGTCTACTGCTGAGAAACTTAGACTAAAATTAAAAATTATTAAGAAACTGGAAAAAAAAAAAAAAAAAAAAAAGTTGAAGTATAATCAGGAGACTGAAAGAAGGTTATATGATAACCTGAGAGGACCATGATTTAATCTGCACTGATGGAAGGACTACCTTTCTCAAGAAAGGGGAATTATTTAAGGAAGTTTATAGGAGCTATGGAATATTAAGTTAAAAGGGAAAAGGAAAGTGATGACTAACACAGCCAATGGCCTGTTAATAAAGTTTATGTGTTTGTTGTTTGTTTGTTTGTTTTACTTTGCTATCAGAGAAACTCTGGGGTAGGGATGGAAATCATCAGATAAACACTGGAAATAAAAATGGCTAAAACAGCACAGTATGGCCGGGCTGCTATATTTCTTAATGTGTAATGGACTTTGTAGGAGGGAAGGGAAGGAGGAGAGCTGAGTGAGAGCTATGTGGCTCTTCTATTTCTAGCTTGTATAGATCTTTGAAATGTATGCCTCTGAATAATGAAAACCTGCAAATGCCTTCTAACTTCAGAAGACCTCTTTTTCTTTCTAAATCCTGCTAATAACTCAGCATGTTTTCCCAATCAGTGAAAAAGTGCATAAATATATAAAATATGCAAGACACTGATTCCCGAAATATATTTTGTTTGATTCTTAACGTAATTACTTATTATAGTAATTCATTCTGAATCAGAAATGGTAGAAGATGTTGTTGTGTAAAAATAAAACGTTTAAAATAACTCGTCTTCTTTGCTACCTCTTAATAAAGAATTGTGGAAATCTAAACTTAGGCAAATTAGAAACAGTAATAAGTGACATGTTATGCTATTGGATCAGTTAAGGAAGCAATTAGGAAAGGTGTTCTCAAATACAGAAGGGGAAAAAGCTGTTGCCAGAAAAACTCAAATCCCAATGGAAGAGGTATACACACAGTAGTATGAGAAACACGGTGAAGAATAGCATGTGTCCAAAGTCTGTCAGTAAATTGCTGGTAAAGGAGAGCTTACTGTAACATTCATTCTCTGTAGCCTGGGTATGAGCAGAAGCAAGTATGGTTAGCACTGTTCACTAACTGTTCACCTTTATGGCAAGCAGATGACAGAGGCCTTTCTATCTGCCGGGCTGTTCTTCCAGGGTTTGCTCATCAGCAGAATAATAAGACAGGGCAGCACTAAGTGCAGTAGTCTGTTATTTAGTTCACTTGCATTTCAGTCATATTGTCATGTGCTTTGTATAATTGTAGGCAAAAAACTGGGGTTCTGATATGTAAATATATAAACGCAAGAAATCTTGTCAAAGACTAGGGTTGCACTGTGTAGAGTTTAGGGAATCCAGCTCTTGTAATAAAATTCCAAAGCATAAGTGGCATGCCTTCAAAGCAAATAGTCTGTTAAAGGTAAGAATGTTGTCCACAACAGCCAGGACTCTGCCAGTGACTGAGGAAAGCAGAGATAGGATCCAGCTAGTCAGTAGTACGTGGCAGGTAGAAGCTGCACTTGAGTCCTTGCACCAGATGCAGCTTTGCTCTTGCTGCAGCATAGAATTTGATGCCCAAATGGATATGAAATTTACATTCTGAAACCCACTTCAAGACTTAGATGCCAAATATGTGGTTATACAGCTGCAGCACGTTGATGAGGCACTTTGCTAGTTGCTCTGCTATTACATCCACTTCTTTCCATTAAACTGAAACGATATATTTTGGTGCCAGACAGTAAATTGCTTGCAATTGAGTGCCTTGATCTGTCCACTTGGCTAATTGCTAACAAGATATCTTCTGATCTGTCCAAGATTTTTGCAAGTGACTGTACACCCATATTCCCATATTATTTTTATTGACAACCTCGTATGTGTGGGGGATCTGCCACTGCTATGTTTGAAAGGTGTTAAATCTTGTAAAATCTTCTCAGAGTGGTCTTTTTTTTTTTTTTTTCCCCTTTAAAAAAATATGTAAATATTTTAATTAGGTTGGTTTTATTCTGTTGAACCGTGTCAGGACTGAGTGAGAAAAGCAGTATGATTTCCTCTTCCAGATGCTGGTGGAATCAGGGAAGTATGACAGTCCTGCAGCAGTCCCTACTGGTTTTGGTGCATTTGTTGGAGCACAGCTGTGCCCAGCAGCTGGTCTGGAATCAGGGAACCAGGAAATCTGCACACTTAGCAGATATAAATAGAGAATCTGTAACTATGAAAGATGCTTAACTCTGCAGTAAATAAGTCCTAGTCCAAATAAAAAGCTAATTGAAATCTTAAAAAACTGTCTTGCGCCTCAGTTTTTTTCCCTTTGATTCACTTTTTAGCTGCAGAATTTGAAAGAGAAACAGGTGTTGTAAATGTAGAGTCTCACCATCTATGTTTCAAGTGATGTCAAGAACTGCCCTTTTTTCCTGTACAGATTTAGATTTTTTTTAATGCTTCTGAATTATTTTCCTGTTCACAACGGGACTGTTGACTGCTACATTATTTTGATTTCAGCTTGGTATTCTGATAATTCTGATGAAGAGTAGAATGAGGAGAAGTCAGGTAGCTCTTGGAGCATCCTGAAAGGGGGTTAAGCGTGGCATGGTGTTGATGGAATAGTAGTTCAGAGCAGTGGGATGTGTCCTTGCTCTGGCATGGTTTTGCAGTGTGACACTGGATGAACCTGGCTTTCATTTCTGTCTCAGTTTCTTCTGTGAAAGAAAGCTGGTTCAAAAAGCGCACCTGAGGGCATGTAAACTCTTTCAGATTGTGCGAGAGGATTCATATAATGGGAACTGTGGACAAGAGGCCCATCCCAATAGGACACCACTCCTTTTTCCTATTTGTCACAGAGTATTTCAGAAGCTTATATAAAAAACAGGATATTCTCTACAGTGGGGTCTTACACCTTTGGCACTGGCCCCATCAGTGGATGATGATGCCAGGGAATATTTTCCTAAATTGCACGTGAAAGGTATAAGAGGCAGCCTCCTCCACCATCTTACGCCTCAGGCAGCGCTCGCTGCCCCAGGGTCTGGGGAGCATAGAAGGCTCTGCCCCACAGTCTTCTTGCCCCATGTCTGCTGCTCATTTGACTTGCTGAGTTCCTTTGGGCACGCTTAGGGGGAAAGAAGATACGCACACTTCTTAACTTCAAAAGGACATGGAAGATATACTGAAGTGTATTGTTTTCTGAATATGCACAACCTTTCCGTCCTTCTGTACTCTGCAGCTCCTCAACAGATGCTGAGGAGGAAGCCTGCAGCAGGGCTTGATGCACCAGGCAAATACTGTATTGCAGCTCTCTGGAACGTGACTGAACCTGCTGTAGGAGCCCGTGAAACATGTTATACTGAAAAATTGAGAGAAGTGTCTCTTTCCTTTTACAAGGGGGGCTGCATGCCTGTTCATGCAGGTGGTGAGCTAACATACCTTTAATCCAGATATATGGGAATGATGACTTTTATTATTAAGCTATGAGTTTTTCTGCTCTTGAATGACTCTGTTATTTTAAGATGACAGCATAGTGGTGGGATTTATATGAAGGAAACATTATTTTCTATATGTATCCTAGATGCTTGTCTTCCATCACATCAATCTGATAATTTCACTGGTCCTTACGTTCACACTTAAAAGGGCAGTAATTTGAGCTGTGTTTGATGACACTGTAGTGCTAGGCTCTGATACCTGTCAGAATCGCATTCCAAATATATCTATGCTTGCTCAACTATGTTTTAATTTCAATTTTTTAATTTCCTTTTAATATATTAGTTTTAGTTTTATATATATATGTTTTAAAGCAAGAATCAGAAAATATGTTACACAGAGGTAAATTATATTCTTTCCTACTTTCAGATCAAATAAAGGAAAATCATAAAGTGAATTGCTGTATAGGTGCTAACAGTCTGTGTGTCTGCTTTATATTCCCACAGTGTTAGTAGGAGCTCAGTATGAATGTAATAGAGGTCCTAACAAATGTTGCTTCAGCAAAGTGGAGAGTAATTTGGAATTTTTACCAGCAGATTGTGAAGGAAAGGATAAGTGGCTGAAAAAAAAGTGCTTTGGTTGTGGAATGAATTGAATGTCCAGAAAATCAGTATCATTGGAGTAGTTTAGCTGGTTAAGTTCAAAAGCATTTCTATTCTCTTCCAGTCCAAGTAGTTTTCATTGGAAGATAATCATGACTCCTCAGAAATCCAAGACTGAACTTGAGCATTATTGTATTCTTCCTTGTGTAGTGTCTTATCTGTGGTACCAAACTGAGACTCACATCTGACAGTTTAAGAAAATAATAACGACCTTAATGAAGATATATTTTGTCATTTAACTTTTGCTTTACCGGCAGCCAGTGCTGTAGGAAGCTCTACATAATTTAATGTTGTTGAAGAAGAAAATTGTCAATCCACATTCAAGACATTGGTCAAAACATCATTTGTATCCTTTTGTGCTGAGTGTTAAGCCTGCTTCAAAGCTACAGTTTCACCATTAGTTGGCAGTCTCATTTATTCTTGTATTCTGTCAATGTGTGTTTTACTGCCAGTGAGGAATTGCCTCTTTTCCTTCCAAACCTGAGGAATTCTTAACTCTCTCCAGCTTCCACACCACAGGCACCTTTGTGAAGTGCAGTGGCATAATTCTGAGTGACAATGTGTAGATAAAACTGTGCACATTCCGAAGTTCCCAATGGAGAGCAATCAGTTGGTAATTCTCCTTTCTTGGTGTAAGTTGTCCAGCTGCAATCCCTTCTCCTTATTACAGTCGTATTGCAGAATATTATGTGAATTTAAAGCTTAGAGTTGAGAGACTGCTTTTTCATCTGCATCAGTTTTAAAGTACTCCTGTTGCATCCCAGGTGCTAAATACTGAACAAGATTTAAAGGCTGTTCATCTCAAGGTGCAGTGTCTCCAAAGTTAAGCCACATGATGGAAAAGGCTACATTTTGTATGATTTTTATGGCACCTGCTGATGCGTAGCACAGATTTCATTTTTCCTGGTTGATCAAACCTACAGCTGTCACATTCTTAGTTGGTCAGAGCTCATCTTTCAATTTTTGAAAAGTGAGAGCTTTGCCCTCTTCATTTTGGTATGTTTTCCTGTTTTGTTCTTCCCTTCGTGAAGATGATATTTAGTCTAGCTGACACCAGAGGGGTGTTAATGTTGAGCTAAGAGAAATATACATGCTCTAAATGGCCAAGTGGCTGCAGGTGTAACCATGCTATTCCTAGACGAAAGGGTGTAATGTGATTAGGTGTGACTCTTGTTGCTTTAATATCATGCAGAGTGTTTTTCCTACATTATAAAATTGCCGTAATGGCAAAGTCAGCCCCTTCACTCCTGCTGAGATAATGATATAGTGTGTTTGGCAGCACTGTGCATATTCTATTTTGTTGTTTTCAAAAGTTGGTTAGAAATTGGAAGAAGAGATTTGAAAAATATCATGAGGTTTCATTTCCATTCTACAGGTGAGAATTTTCTGACATGCTGGTTTTTTGTCTTGTGCAAGTAGCTGACCAGTTTTGCTGTTCTTTGTATAGGCTTTCTGCACAGCAATAGGAGAAAGAAAAATATATAAGATGGGGGGAATACATTTTTTTTATTTTGAAGCCATAAGCAGTAGGAGGGTGAAATCTGACAGGTGAAGTACATGTGCTTAATTTCAAACTGAAGTTGTCCCAGTAGGCAGCTATTACATTCAGGCTCAAACTGTTCCTGTAGTTATAAAGAACTTTCTGTCTAAATCATTTCTGAAATTGTATAGGATTCTCTGTATTACAAGTTTGTTTTCTTATGTTGGCTTTGACTTAGCTTTACACTTCTTGTGAGAAGGCTTCTGAAGGTCATGAATATTTGCCAAAGCAAGGGCCATCTGGGACATTAAGGCTTGATACCAACTTCACATGCAATTCCACTAGCATGTTTCCATCCCTATTAACAGCTGTGGGCTTCCTGTACCACTCTATCTTTATAGACAGAGCTTTTTGTGTCTGTTGTCTTCGTGTTGAATTGTGTAACTCTTTTGAAATATGGATAGATATGAGAGGTATGTAAATAATGTAGCTCTGATCTGCTCTAATTAGCTCATTTGCTTGAGCTGCCCCTGTATGCTGCTCTCACTGCTGAAAGTTGTCTTTCTGGAGACGGAGCCCAACTTTCTCATCCCTTTTGTACAGGTGCAGAAACAGTAGAGGTGTAGACTGTAGGAAGCCCACAAAAAGGGGTTAGATATCACTAGAGCAGCAAAGTGTGGAAAAAGTGAAGAAGGAAAAATAAAGTTGCTTGCTGCAAGATGACTTTTTGCCTTTAGATGTTGTAATTACTTTTTTCCACCCCCACCCCCCCCCCTCCCAGTTTTTCATTGGTAATGATTAATGGCTTTTATCACTCTAGAGAAATAACATTTAAAGCGGTAGAAAATGTCAGAATCTCTCCCCCCTACCCCCTTTTCAGCCTTGTATAATGAGGGAAGAGAAAAAAATTTCATCTCTGAAGTAAACACAATTTACTGGTAGGGCCAGTTCTCATCAGGCTGTCTCGGAAAAACCTCATGATGGATTTGCAACAGCTTTTATGCAAGGTTAATCTGATAGCCACGCTCCCATCTGCTTTTGCCATGCTTTGTTAAATTGTGTTGGTCTCTGTTTTAATAATCTCACTTTCTCTGATTCCTCTTTAGAGTTTTGGTGAAGTAATGCACATAAAAACATTAAAGTTTCCAGAACTAAATATGCATGTCTGTCCATCCCCTAAACTTACCCCAGCTTCCATCTTTGATTGTTCTCTTTGTTCGGATTCATTCTTTTTTCCCTTGTTACAGAGTTAATTCTTACTGGGTGTGTACTTCATACCAACAAGAGCTAACTACTGCAAGAGAATTATGCATCAAATTACCTTTGTGGGTAGTTTCCAGTAAATGGACGTCTCCATCCTGATCTTAGCTGTGTTCCCGCTCAGCTAAATGGGAGGGCTTTTGCAATTTGCTCTCCTGGTTCCATATTTCCTTCATTTTAGAGTCTTGGGAATATTTTAGGTGAATGCAAATTGTTCTTTCTACTAAACACAGTAGTAAGCACATCTCCCTTAGCATCTCCCTTGGGATAAGGATATTGATTGTCTTGTTTTTTCTGTTCTTCTGAACAGCAAATAATGCTGATGGTGTGGGGAAACCAATTCTTCCTTGATATTGGTCTTTGTGACTTCTAGGTTTAGGATGTAAAAAGTATGTGTCAGAACCTAGAGAACCTTAAAACACTGGCAAAATGAAGCTTTTTCTTGTCTGCCACGCTGTTACTGAGTTATTTTCTAAGTTAGTTTCTAAGAAGAATATTTTATGCAGGTATGCTGCATAGCATTCAGTGAAGAAGCTGTTTTGAAAGTGGCGTCATGCAGGAGGCTCAGACACTGATAAGCAGATGCTGAATTTTTTATTTGAGTCAAATTACAGGTCTGTGACAACCCTTTTCCCTGGCATAATTTGATGTAATGGATTAGAAATATTGTAACAAAACACATCACATCTGGTTAGTTGCTTCCAATCTGGAGAGTAAATGTACTTTTGGACTTATTACAGTGGACAGAAGTGCTTTAGGTAGGATAAATACCAAGTAATTCAGCATCAAAGCTCACACAAACTATGGAAAACTAAGGTAAAGAGAAGATGTGTAAGAGAATGAGGATGTCTTGATATGGAGGGTGATTTTTGACTGTTTTGCAGTTTCTGTTAGGAGCAGGAAAGGTCCTGTATTTCAGTCAAAGCTAAAGATACTGTAGATGGTGATTTGAGAATCTTCTGGCAACAACTGTATTACATAATTCCCTAGCTTGGCTACATTTCAGCCTAAGATCACAGAATCACAGAATGGCCAGGGTTGGAAGGAACCTCAAGGATCATGAATCTCCTCCCCATTCAACGCTAGACCAGGTGATTTCAAGATTTGGTCTTGTTTTGACTCAGAGTAGCATCATCCCTCAGGAACTAACTCAGCAAGTCCACTAACACTAACAGCTAAAGTAGTTTCATCTTTACTTAACTGGCATCAGGCTAGTGTTTTTGAAGCATGACACTCTTCATTGTATTCTGACAACTATCCTGAGCTTTGAAGTGAGTGAAATGAGCAACACGACAGCAAATATGAAGGGCTAAGGATCACAGTTACTGTTTTAATTTATACATCAAAAGTTCTTTTGACTTGAAGGTCTCAAAAAATTCTCAGACACTGACTGAACCTTCACAACTTCCTCAAGAAGTAGGATTTATCATCTTTTACAATCATTGCAGGCTCTAGGAGCTCAGGCAAGAAGAAAAAGGTTACTGGAACTCCCTTCTCCATGCATTTAAATCTTTGAGTTCTGGATGGAAGGTTTGGATTGGCTGCTATTCTATGTAAACTCATCCTCTGAATGCTGGTCTATGCACTTCAAAGATGTTGCACCACAGCCCTAGGCATTTTGAGATAGGCTTGTAAACAGTTGAATAAATACATGAATTTGCATAATTATAGCCAATGTTTTGGACTATGAATTGCTAACTCTGTCCTTACCAAGAAATGCTGGTTTTGTAAGAGAACAAACTGCATTTGATAGTGTTTGCAGTCAGAGAGGAATATCTCATGGAAGTTCCTCTAACTGTCCAAACAAAGAAATTCTGGGTAAATTGAGTTACCATTAGTACAGAAGCACCATACATGTGTATGTCAATTCTCTTTTTTTTGTTCCCTTTTAAAATTTAAAATATTTTACTACATAAACATATTTGTTTGCAGGTACCAGAGTCATACAGTGGAATTCAGTCTGCAGGAGATCATATTTTCAAAAGGCAGAGCCTGTTATTTGCTTGAAAGTAGGACTTAATTTCTTATATCTGCTAGTGAAATTTACATGCTTACATCCCTTACCTAGGCCTTCATGATCTTGGCAGAATCAACTGCCATCTCATGCCAACTGTTAGTTTCTGCTTCTGTTTTCCTCTTTATTATGGTTGTAATAATTGGCCAGTAGTTGTAATTAGCTGGATAAGAAGCCCTGGCCATTGCATCTCTGCTGATGACTTCATTAGGAATAGGAATGGATGGAGCCTGTGGGACCCCTGTAAATTAGTGTCATCATTTCTGCACTGTCTGTGCTGCACCATTGCTCTCAGGCATCCCCCCTAGACTGGTGGCTCTGCAAATGTTTTTAGGGAAAGCAGCAGCTCTGTAATAGATAAGAAGACTCTGAAAGGACCTTTCTACAGGTTCTGCTATTATAAATGCTGTTTATTTTATCTTCTGTTTCAAGTTTGGAAGATTTAGTCTGAAATCCCATATTAAATGTTACCCTTCTAATTGCTACCTGCTCTGTTGTAGTGAGCTTTCTCCAGAGATGACCTACTGCCAGCCCTTTTGAGTGCTGTGAAGTTCCTCTTCCTACTAAGCTGTTGGCCTTACGTTAGTTATAAGTAGTTACTCTGATCATCAGCCTATGTATATTCAGCATGGCTGTCCTTGACCTCTCACTTCTGGCCCCTCTTAAATTTGAGATTTCCTAGGTTGAAGAATAATTACATTTTCAAAAACACTGTGGTGTGCGATTTTGGTGGACTTATAGACCCACGTTTTCCCTCTATTCAGTTTCCTTTTGAAGCACTTCTTCCATAACTTGCCCAAGTTCGAGGTTTACTGGCTGTCAGATGAAAAAAAGGAAGAAAGAAAATGGAATCTTGTTTGGTTTATGATGTGCACATTGCTTGAGCCAACAGCCAAAGGCAAAATATAATTTTCAAAAGTCACAACTGAGGGGAGGTTAACTGTTCTTTTACAATAAGTAACACATTTAGTTCATACCATAGCTTTCCTTTCCAAAGATGATAGGCTAATGATAACAGTCCTTCTAGTGGGTTTCCCAGATCTACGGATTTTATAGCAGAGTCCATACCTCCTGGAAATTTGGGGAAAATAAGTTGAGTACTGTGAGCGACCCATAGAATCCTCATCTGGAAAATTAAGCCTCTTAAGTTTCACCTGAGATTCAGGAGCCAGTGTGAGATGCTGGCAGTTTGTTCAGTGAAAGCATACCAGCTTGTGGACAAAAGGACAGAAGGCACAGGTGGATTATGTTAGTCTGCCATAGTATGCTTCTGACTGTAATTCTGATGAGATAATTCAGCAGGGGTAAATATTTACCCAAGGATCCAGAGTGCCTGCAAAAGAACCACATTTTGAATCTCCTGTTTCTTCGAATCTTCTGTTTCTCCAGTCATGACAACGTGCTGTAAGCAACATTGCCATTAATATTATAATACAGGAGGCAAAATCTTTTCCAGCTCAGGGGTCAGTAGCAATTTGCAGGTGTACTATGATGTCTGAAACATTTCAGTGTCCAGTAAAATCAGTGCATTGTGGCACTTGCCATAGAATAACCCTAGTTAAAAGGGATTTCTGGAAGCCAATTGCAATTGCCTATTTGAAGTAGGGCCAGCATCAAAAGTAGAATAGGTTGTTCAGGTCTTCAGCTCTTCAGAGTTTTGAAAATTTCCAGGGTGGAATTTCCACAGCCTTCCCTAGTATTTAATCACCTTCCATGTGTAATTTTTTCCTTTTAATTTTCTGTAATTCCCCTTACTACAAATCATCCTCTGCCTTTTTCTTACACTGCGTACCTCTGAGGTGAGGCAAGCTCCATGTTCACTGTAATCCCTTTTTCTTTGTGAACGTACTGAAAAGACAGTGATCATGCGCTTCAAGAAGCTTGACAGTACTGTGAAAGAGGACTTAGAGCTGTTGGAACTAAAGAGAAGTCACATAATTTTCTAAACCCTGTCACTCATGTAATGTAAACTCTCAGACCCTCATTCTAGCAGCAGATTTCCTTACGCTTACCCCACTACACTCCTAGTCTTTGAAGAACAATCCTTCTGTTCTAAACCTTCTTGCAAGAAATTTCTTCCCAAACAGTTGCACACAGCTTTGTAAATGTTAGAGTGACATTTGGAGTAAGCTTGAAGAGCTCATGTACTTCTCCTTGGTTCCCCCGTGTCTCTGCCAATCTTCAGTATGGCAATACGGCCTCTCACTCTTCACCTCCCAGGGCTAGCACTAACATTTACAAGCTACAGTCTCTGTCTGCAAATATTTCCACTATGCTGCTCAGTGTTGTTTCAGCTCCTCCACGGCCCAGATTACACATTTGCAGCCTGAAGAAGGGAGAGGTGAAGTTTATCAGATAACATTTACCTTTCATTATGAATTAAGGTTGTTTGTTTGTTTGCTGTTAACTCACTACATGACAATGCCTCACCCCCATAGTTAGCTTCTCTTCTGTGTGTGACCATGGCAGGAGGAGAGAAAGCACATAACAATCCTGATGCTCGTGGAAATTGGTAGAGTCTTCTCTATATGATAGTCACTAATTTGCATCAGGAGCTGAAATGCTGGTTCATTATAGAAGTTACATCAAAGTGAGGACCCAGAGTGCCAAGCCTTTTGAGGTCTAGTAGTAGAGGGGGTTTTATAATCCCGTCTCCACATATGTCTTCTCAGGATCAATTTAAAATTTAGAATGTCTCTCCCGAACTTTTTGTTGTAGGTGGTTGAATACCTGATGGGATTTTCCTTTGTAATGATGGGAGTTTCACAGGTTTACTTAGATTCTTGAGATTTTATCCACTTTGAGATAAAGATTATCAGACTACTTTACTCAATGTGGGTATTACACAACCTCATTTTAGTACTAAGTTAGAAAAGCACGTGGTTCATTTTGGGTTCATGTAAAAAATTTGGGGTAGTTCTGAAAAAAAAAATATCAGAATTTCTGCTGTTGCAGTCATTTAGATGTCTTAAGTTTATCAACTGAGCAAATTTTTTTCTCTGAAGAGAGTTTATTAGAGTACTTGTGCTAAACCCTGCACCTTGATACACCTTGGGGCTGTTAATTTGCCTTTTTTACCTCTTCTACTTCCATTTTATTGATACATAGGTAACAATTTTTCCTACAGTAATTTGATGTTTTTGCTTGTGTTTGGAAAAAAAGAACTTAGGAAACAGGAAATAAATAACATACTGAAACAGGGAGGAGACAGTGGTATTGCAAAGGAAATGGTAAATAGGATGTTTATTCTATTCTGACTTTCAAGGTAAATAAATAGGTTTGGTTTGTAGTTCAGATGTTCTTCAGGAACTTCTTATTTTATTTTATCCCAGCAGCATTTCTAGGCTATTTTCAGACTTAAGTGTTTGTTGAAAGTCTTGAAATGGTTCAAATAATGCTGTGCAATACATTTTGCAAGGTTTTGAAAAGACACATTTGATGAAAAACATTCATCCAGATGTCATCTGGTCTATGAAAACATTTGCTAGCAATTTTTGTCTGTAGCTATGGCCTTATAAGTGACAATTATTATTACTGCTCCACCAGTATTCTTGCATCCCTGAAAATGTGATGAATGCCTTGAAGCTTGCTCTGTTATCTCTCTTGTTTGCTGCTCATTTGGAAATATTTTGTACACATTGTACTGATAAGGCTGTCTTATGTAATTATTCTACTTTTTGTGCTTATTTGGTCTTAACTGACATGCACTATTCAAATTTGGGGCTTTTAAGTTTAAGACAGTAATATACAATTCAGAGATACTGGAAAACAGAAGAGGCAACTTACAGAAAATAAAAACTGGAAGCTGTTGAGTGAATGGGATTTACTTTAGAGGAGCTGGGAGCAATGGTATGCAGAGCTTCGGTGTATGAAGGTCCTTCTGTAAAGTAGATAGATATCTACTGTAAAGTAGAAAGATAGGAAAGTAGACTAGGAAAATAAGTGATCATCTTTATTTGAAGAAAAGAGAAATTGGGATTAATGTTACAAAAATACTTTGATCTATGAGGTAGTTATGCACCAGAAAAAACAGTCCAGGTTCCTTACAATTCTGGTGTTAAGTCTCTAACAACTGCTTTATCTTCATGAATTTTCAATGCATAATAGCTAATGCAAATGCTATTGACATCTTGGCAGGCTGGAATCTTTAAAGCAGAACAGCTTTGTTCTTGCTAGTGCAATAAACCTACAGTTGGTGATTAGTGGTACTATTTGCAGTGAATTTTGCTAGACTAATAAAACTTCATCTTATTTCTAATGGTTCCCTTTAGGTGAATATTTTGTTTTGTTTTCTGTTACTGTCCTTGCAAATGCTGGTGAACTGCATTTACATCCCTTCTAGTTATTCATTCCTGTTTGATGGGCTAGATGGGGTGAGATCTGTGGCACTTTCATGGGAGGCATTCAAGAAAAATGCAGTTTGCAGGAAAAAGTGTTGTTGCGCATATAGCAGACATGGGCTTCTTTTCCGGGCAAGGGGAGGAAAAGGACTAAAGCACTGCTGGCTCCCCACCACCAGAGCCCTGCTGAAGGCACCCCTGGGGTCTGCCTGCCCCGGTGCCTCTGCTACCCTGCCATGGCACTGTTTCAGTCCCTCAGAGCTCCCCACACCCTGCACAGGCTCAAGGCCAAATGTTGGCCTCAGAGCTATCAGCCCCAGCCTCAGGGAGGACACTGCAGGACTTCAGCTCCTGCCACTCTGCCCCTACGGCTGTGGGCCTGCTCAGCTTTGCTCGTGTCCTTGCCCTCTCACTGTTGCCCTGCCCAGTGATCGCTGTACTTGAGCCTGGGTCTGACTAGCTGATAGACCTCCCAACTTGACCTTGGACCTCCCATATGGCAATGATGTTGCCTTGATTGGACCTGGCCACCATCTGCAGGCCTGTCAGGTTTCGCGTGGCTCCTGGCTTCCAGGGAGAAACTCTGCTCCTACCTCTATGTGACATCCAAAGTCATAGCTGCCTGTGAGCATATAAATTCCCATTACATTTTTTTCCACAAAAATAGGAGCATTAACTCTTGTGTCATAGTAAGATTGCAACCTAAATCTTATATTCTTGCTCCCAATACTTCCATTGTTTCCACTTAGGCAAAACTCTGTTTTCTTTCTTAATCTATTATGCAGGTAGGCTGCATACTTTAAATAAGCTCCTGCACTTGATTTTTGAGGAAACAAACCTTGCAACTGTGGGATCAAGCCTTGCTTTTTTGTGCATGTTGGTGATTGTTTTGGATGATGGTAATTTATTGTGCTTTTTGCTGAATGGGAATGTCTGTTAACGTAATTTCCTTGAAGTTTGTAAGATACAACTAAAAATGTTTTTCTTGACTGAACTAAGTCGAAACTCTTCCTGTTCTTGGTGCAGTGTTTGAGCAGTTTGAGCAGTTGGGTTAGGGCCCCAGAATCTCTGTACCTCCCTGTGTTTTCTGTGAGTATACAGGGACGCTTCTGTAAGTCTTTCTTTCCATCTGATGAAACAAATGGGACCTGCTAGAGGTTAACGGAAGAGTTTATGGACAGATCTTGGCTAGCTTTTTCTCTGGCTTAATGATCTCCCATTGGAGATGAGTGGTTGTGAGTAGCTGTAACTGAGTCCTGCTTCTTGACCTACCAACTTGTAAAAACTGTGGCTTCCTTGCGGATGACCAGCAGGCACTGAGTCAGCAGTGTGGCAGGGCAGCCATCTGGCAAGCCTGCTCAGGGCGCCCCACTCAATATGCTGGCACCAAGAGACTGACTGAATGCTATGCTGCTTTTACAAGTGGGTATGGATAGCATGTAGGTTCAGTCTTAAGGGTGATTCAAGCACAGCTGTATGTTCTGTAGATAGCACCATTCTCTCCTGGTGCTCCTGGTTCTGCAATTCTAGCAGTAAGAGCAGGTAAAATATGCATTTACCTTGAAATACAGAAGAAATCTTTCCAGTGTAAAAATGATTTATAAAGAGATGTTTTCAACTGTTCATTTTTTATAGCTCACTTGTATTTTAAAATCCACGTGACGCAAACTTTGTTGTAGCTTAGTCCAAATTATGCCAGGTGTAAACATGCATCCCCTGGGTCATTCATGGATGTACATCCTCAGTCCAAAGGCTTGGCTCGTTGAAACTTGTCGGTATGGAATCTACTTAGACAGGATTGAGAATTGTAGGGTTTTAGGCCTTCTTTTCTTTCAGTTGTGTGGGTTTGTTGTTGTTGTTTTTAAGTATTATGTTGAATTTTGAATAATCAAGGCTGTTTTTATTTGTGGCCATGTGTCTCCTAGCAGGTGTATGAAAAAACTGATGTTTGCATGGGAATGGAAAGAGATGTGCTGCATACTCAATGGAAAGCTTTTTCTGGCTTGTGGATAGAAAGCTCTGGCTCTCTTTCTTAAAGGAAATCTTGAAGGATATTTGAATTTTTGCAGGAAAGTGGTATTGTGTAGTCTGTATTTCCTGTAGTTTTGAACTCTTGGTCCTTGCTATTATGCATCTCCAACTGCTAATGCTTTTCTCTAGAAGCCCTGCTCAGTGGGAATGGGGAGGAACGGCTGATTCTCCCAAATGGAAATGTATGAGGAATGCACAGTGTGCCCTGGTTTACTGTCATTAATCACTTCAGCTGAACTTTTAATGAAGAGGTGTTTTTTCCTTATTCTTTCATCATCTTTTTGGAGACTTCCAGAAAAAAGAAAGCTCTTTTGTAGTCTGGGAGACAAGGGAGAAACCACAAGGAAGAACAAGGCACTATGGGAAAGCTGAAAAGGATGGAAAGCCAAAAAGAATGGAGATTAATACAGGAGAAAGGTTAGAAACCAAGACAAAGATCACGAAGAGATATTGAATATTTTTCTATCTCTGTATTGCAAGAATATGTCTGTTGCAACCTCCCTAGAATGTTTATGCAGAGCTTTGTGGTGAAGCAGCAGTAAATTGCTCCTTTGGATGGTAAGTGCAAAATTAAAGCTGGCAGGGTCTCAGAGCACAAGACTGGGAAGCTAATTGCTCCTAATAACATATCGATTTTCACAGATCTCTGGCATTATGTCAGGGCAGTTTTGAACTAGCACCTGGTTTCTTCCTCTTTCCATCTCCAAGCGAATAGTGGTGAAGCTTCTGGCTTTGAGATCTGGTAAATGCAACTCTAGATCTTTTTGTCTACACTGCAGGTCCCTGCAACATGGGTGAAATCTTTTGTGCTGCACATTGCTCCAAATATAATGGCTACCCTGAAAGTAGACAGGTGGAAGGAATGTGCATATATTTTAACTTGAATAACTATGTGCTTATATTTTAACTTGATTAACTAACTGCTGCTTGTATTTATGGTGCTGTACAGAAGTGTTACAATCCCTTTGCTGCAGTTGACTAAAGACAATCAAATGGATGCCTGTTTTCAGGCAAAAGTTGCCAGCACGGGAGAACTGAGGTCACCTAGTTGTTGCCAGGTTACATTCAATCATCAGCAGATTTTCTGTATGTGTTGCTTAGCGATAATGTGCCATCCTTGAGTTTTGGGGACTGCTGTTTGGACAAGGAGATATGATTTATTTCTGTGATTGCTACTAAGCAATACCTCCCTCTGAAGGACTGTTCTTACAGTTAGAGGGAAAGCTCTGCTTGCAAGGAGGTGTGCTGAAAAAGCTTACAGATACTTCAGATGGTGAAGACTTGTAAGGTGAGAATGAAATTTCTTACATTTAGAAGATGTCAAGTGCTTAGGTGCTCTGAACTGGGACAGGCTCAGGTCAGCAGAGGGCACACACAAGGGCAGAAGGTCATCTTCTCACATGGTTGCATAGAAGCTGTTTCAACTATTTCAGGCTATTTGATTTTATCTGCATAACTGTTGCAAGGATTCAGTGCAGTGCTATATTTATATCAGAGAAGAGACATTAACTGAAACTGAAGTAATGCCTGATTTAGGGTACTACTGAATATCAACTGAAACACTGTCTTGATTTTTAAATTAATTTTGATTATCGATTCCAATTGGAAATTTACTTTCAGCTTTCCTCTGTCTGGTTTGTCTCTATTCATTCTAAACTGACATGGCTGATAGTATGGTGACTGGAACTATGCTGAGAACCCTTAGGTCCTCTGCATTCCATACACAGAATGCTATGGGCAGAGTTTAGGAAAGGATACCTAGAAGAACAAGCAAGGAGTTCAGGAGGTGGAAAGGAGAGATTTTGCTCAGTGTGAGATCTTTTTTTGCCTCCTACATTACATTTTTCCCTTGGGGCTCCTCCTGCTTTATCTCACTGTGTAATTCATTCCAAGTACAAGCCATGCTTATAGAATTTGAATTTGGGGTTAATTTAGGCATCAGTGGCTTTTTTTTTTTTCCCCTGACATTTTTGAGTTCAGATTTTGATTCAGAAACTATTCAAAACATTAGGTTCTAGATTTCTGTGCCATCTTCAGCAATTATGGGTGTTCTTCATATTAGTCTTACACAAATATAATAACAGTTCACATTTCTTGTCTGTGGACAGTAATTTTCTGTCAATGGAATCAGTGGACCTGAAGGGCACACAAATGCATTGTTTTAGAAGGGAAGAAAGTCATTATTACCAGTCTTTTGATTTGTTGTCTTACAGTGTCTGCAGAAAAAAAAAAAAAAAAAAAAGCACGTATATTTCCAAAGTACCCATGGCATGGCTCTGTGAACAAGAAAGCAGCAAAGCTGAGGTACTTGTGTCAGCGACCCCCACTCGTGGTCCTGATACTCTCCAATTCCGTTACCACAGCTACTCTGGTGTGAGGGCACACAACTTTTTCATGCAAGGCACATCTGAGCTGAAGGCATCAAAAGAGCCATTTCATGCTTGACTGCATTTTCTAATACAATCCACACAGAGAGGAGAGAGAGCAAGGAGGGGTTTGTGTGTACATATGCATTGACTTTGTGTATATGTATAATGTACAGTACCTTTGGTTCCAGCTTGCAGCTGTGGTTGGCAAGAAAGAGTTGCAGGCATGAGGGGGAATAGAATTGCACTTTGAAAAGTAGGAAACCCCCCCCACCTTGAAATAAAAATCTTTCTTTCCAGCTCGTTCCAACTGTTTCTTGGCCAAGTAAAGATGTGAGTCTCCTGGGCAACACTGACAGCTGGTGCCCAGAAGGTGTATGTATGGCTGATTGGGTGTTGCATGTAAAGCACTTTGCGCATACAGACCATGACAGTGTGTGGGGAATGCAGCTCAGAACGCTTGTGAATAAAGATGTTGTTCACAACCGTATTATTTTAATGGTGCTCATAGTGAAGTTTTCTTTTTAATGAGCTTGTATGTCCCATGACCAGCGGAGGTGCTGCATGGTGTATGTTAGTATGATGGGTTGCTGCACCAGTGCTGCACCCAACCACAGTGATCCCCGTCAAATGTTTCATAACCATATAACTGTTTACCACTTATTTTGCATATTTATTACCACACTGCATTACTGTTTCTAGCCACTGTGGATCCTTTCCAGCATGGACTTGGAAGAACTTGACATGTTCTTTATTTTCCTGTCCAACTCTCTTACTCTAGCACCAAACATTCAGGCCTTGAGAGGACTCTAAGAGTTAGCTCTAATAAGCTTATTGTTTTCTTCTAAAAGTTCCAGTCCCATCAGCATGAGGGGGTCAGCTGATGATGTGAAAAATGAAGATGTCTAAGAAGAACATCTATATTCCAAATATTTGTTGTTTCATTTGGTACTGTGTTTTCTTTTCTTGTGTAGGTAGGGAGGCTGGTCAGAATCTCAGTAAGAGTGCTTTACAGAGTAATCCCTTTGTGTGTCTAGGGAGTTTAAATCAGTCTTTTTTTTCTACTTCTGGGATTTTTATTCATAGCTTTGTTGTAAAAGTCCTACATGGAGTAATCTACTTATCTGCCTTTGGGAGGAAATGGTTCTGGGGAAAAGGGATGCTCTGATTCGTACATTAATATATTTATGCAGATTTGTAAATTTTGCTGGTAGAAGTGCTTTAGAGCATATGCACAGACTGAAACAATGATTGCCATGCCGTACTGGTTGCTGCACTTCTTTCACAAGACTTTACCCCTTCAAAGAAGACTTTCGGTTTTCACAGGCAAAGTCCTGAACAAATAGAGAGCATTAAGTACTGGAACTCCTTTCCCACTAGACTCAATTTTCTTTGACATCTTCGGAGGGGACAGAAAAACGTAATATCATTCCTTTTTTCCCTCCCACACTCCTGCCTTTTGTTCTGCCTTGATCTCCTGCCATTTCCAATGTTTGAATTACACTTGATGTAGATTTTGATTTGTTCTTTTCATCATTTGCATTGCACTGCCACCAGTTGTGACAGCAGAGTTCCAGAAAGATTGTTAGTAAGGAGGAAGAAAAGGTCCCTCAAAACAGTACAAATCTGGTGTGGGAAAAACTGTTAGGAAACCTGTTCATGCTTGCAGATATTTGTCTGCCAGATTACAACAGAACTCTGAAAAAAGATCAAATGATTACAAGTAGGATGGATCTATGAACTCAATATTAAATAGCATTTCCTATGACCAACGTTTCATTTTTGTACTCTACAACTTCCTGAAGGGAGGTTGTGGTGAAGAGGGGTTTGGCCTCTTCTCCCAGGCAATGAACAGGACCCGGGGAAATGGCCGCAGGTTGTACTGGAGGAGGTTTAGGTTAGACATGAGGAAGAACTTTTTCTCTCAGGCAGTGGTCAGGCATTGGAATGGACTGCCAAGGGAGGTGGTGGCAGAGGCGCCTGGATGAGGAGCTACAAAAGATGGTTTAGTCTGTGGTAGCAATGGTAATGAGAAGACTGTTGGACTAGATGATCTTACAGGTCATTTCCAACCTTGTGATTCTATGATTCTGTGATTCTATGATTATTCTTGAATAAAGTGTACCTGTAGAAGCTCTTCTTAGTCTAACTTAAATTTTGGAAACATATTTTCACTTTCCTGCTTTAGATGTTGTATGTTCCTTTTCATTGTGCTACTTCTAATTGTATATTTTTTTTTCACTTCTCTAAAATAAATTCTGTCTGCTGGAGAACTTTATAGGTCCTGTATTAATGATAATTCATATTTGACGGCTAGGCTTGCTTAATTTGATAAATGAAATTCCACTTCCAGAAACAATGGAACAAATACAGGACTTAATTCTCTCTTGCTTGTTTTGTCTTGTCTGATTTGCCTATTTAGGCCATGAGCAGCTTTCTAGATGCTACCATTGTTCAAGGTTTGCATGCAAGATTGATTGTTGATGGACTGTGTTGCCACAGACTATAACTGTATATGGTTTCTCTTTTCCTTTAAAGTCCCAACAATGGAATGAAATTCCTCGCTGAATAAGCAACAACTTTTAAGAGCACCAGAAATAGAGACTGCATTTTCTAAGGCAAGACTGAATGCCCTAGGAGCAGTGTTTGAACTGTTCACTCCAGGAAGTGCTAGGATAGGCTGAACTAATGGAGAAGATTGCATTTTCTAGAAGATGTGAAAAATGGAGTCTGTCCTATCTCATTATCTCAAAAGGGCCCAAAGCTAACACACTTATCTTTATTTTTCCTGCTTATACTTGTTATGTAGAGTTGCCGGACGCAGCTGAACAGTAGCTCTGTTCTACCCAGAGTGATGTGCTGTTCCTGGAGTGTGTGGCAATTGTAAACACAGTGCTCTGTAATAGATGTCAGGTTTCCTCAGGGTTGGAGATCATGTAGAAGTGTAACTTATTTTCATCTTTTTGAAATTATTTACTGATTCCTTACAGAGGCCTCTATCTTGAGCTATGATGGCAGCATGTACATGAAGATCATCATGCCCATGGTCATGCATACTGAGGCAGAAGATGTGTCCTTCCGTTTCATGTCCCAGCGTGCCTATGGGCTGTTGATGGCAACCACCTCACGAGATTCTGCTGACACTCTGCGTCTGGAGCTGGATGGAGGCCGTGTCAAACTAATGGTCAACTTAGGTATCGTATAAAAACCTCCCACTGCCTTCACTCTTAGTTTGGGCTTGTGGTTAGTGGTTTTTAAGATTATTTTGTTTAATTTCTGTTGGTTTGATTGGATTGGATTGATCACTAAAATAGCTGCTGAGACCTTCATAATTATATTCTATTGTGGAGGTATTGCTGCATGGAGATTTGCTGTTAGTTCTTTGTTATGAACAGTGTTGGTTTTAAAGTCTTAAGTTTTTAAGTTTCCTTTCTTGGTCTGGGACTGGTGAGCTCTGTGTGAGACATGCTGCTTGGTCCATCTTTTGATCAGTTACATCCCTCATTCATACAGCATCACTCAAAACAGTCAAAGCCAAATGTGAGAATTAAGCAAAATGGATACGGTGGCAAGCAGAAGTCTTGTGAATCCTAAACCTTTTACAGAATTTGACAATGTTTGCTACAAATTGATCTTAAATATTCTATTTTGCTGAACTACAATTTATTTCTATTTCATAATTAGTTTATCTTTCAGCCTTTAGAGCTTTTAATATCTAGGAAAAAAGCCTGTATCTTTTGACAGTTTCTTTGATAAAACAAAGGCAACAGTAATGAAAGTGCATCCCCCCATCCCAAAAGGTTGTTCTGTCTCCTTAGAGTCACAGAAAACAATAAAAGACCATTAGAAACAAATTCAACAATAATAACAGTGAAAAATTTTGAGAGGCAATGAATGAGCTGTTTGATTATCCACTTTCTTACCAGTGAATGACAAGTAGCCTCCTTTTTAAAGAACATAAGCACAGGAGGTGAAGTTTACTTTCATTTGCACTGATGCAACTTGTTGCTTCATCTCAATCCCACAATATAATAAAGAAGAGATTCTGGATCAAAAGGCAGAACTATCATGTATAATGATTATGGAAAATGTGAAGTCCAGGGTACTTTATGTAAAGATGTTCATAGTCTGCAAAATCTTGTGCCAGTTTTCAAAATTCCAAACCCCACAGGAGCAAGCTTTCACATTATTTTGAGCTAACAACATTAGCATCATGAAAGTCCCACTATGCTGATATCAGGAGCAAACTGTGTAGTGATTTTGTAGAGTGCAGCAGTGTTTTTTTACCCATACCTGTAGTAATGGTTCTTGTTTTTCAGCTCATATCCTAGGTAGATATTATAAATTTATCAAGGACTTTCTGTGCGCAGTTGAGCTTGAGTGATGATTTTAAGGTTTCTTATCCTTACCTGGGAAATACGTTGTCCAGCAAGTGGCCAGCTTGTTTTAAAAACTTACATGTAGTTTTTTGGTTTTTTTTTTTTTTTTCTTTTTTTTTTTTTGCACTTTTAATCTCATATAAGACTGTAGCTTTTGGGTTAGGAGAATAAAGAAGATGCATTTAAGCCAGTTCATATTTATTAATAATAGTATCTGTCCAAAGGGTTATGGAAACTCATGTTATGAAAAGAAAATAAAATGAAAAAGGCAAAAGCAAACAAATGAAAGAAAACCTATGTGGTATGGTTTTGTTTGGAATACATATGCTTGCTCTTCTTAGCTCAGTTGGAAAAGTTTAAATCGCCACTGAGTGTCCAGATAGCTTAGGAACAGATGTGTACTCAGCAAGTAGCGGGCAGAAGAAATAGGTCAGTTTCAACTATGATAGTAGTTTCTCAAACAGAAATAGCACTGACACTGATCTCTCACTGTTTCAACTTATTGTAAGAGTGCTGAGACATTATGCAAAGAAGTGCTGCAAATCTAAGGTATTTTCCTTTAGTTGTTGGGACTTTCTGCCTTCAAAACAGCAATGTTACCTTGCTGTTGGAGAAAGAGAGTTTAAGGAGGAGTGACCTTAACAGAGCCACTTAAATTCTGTTGTTTATTGGAAGTCACACCTGACTCTTTAAGGAGACTGATTATAGCCAAAATGTTACAAATGAGAACCAAGTCTTCATCATTTGCTCCTGCCAAAATCCTCTTACTGGTGAGAAGTGTTAGGAATACCCTCTGAAGCTGATCATGCTTGGTGCTGACTAGCTGCATGTCACCATCCTCCTGAGCCAATGACAACCAATGACATGCGTGTGTAAACAGAGACTGTTTTGAGTGGTGAGTTATATAATTGTGCTTTTCTTATAAGTCATTTAAAACTATTACTAAGAATTGTCTCTTTATTCTTCGATCTATTCCATTTGATTACTTGTTATCATTTGTGTGGTTATATAGGTCTTTCCTGTGTTGTTTTTTATTTTCTTTCTTTTTTTTTTTTAATTATTATTTTTTTAACTCTTCTATGTATTTCAGTTGTAAAGCTTTCCCATACCCCATCAGCCATAGTAAATCAAAAGATGGTATTCAACCCTTCAAAGGCCTGAAGCCTGCGGCCCGCACAGCAAACAGCCCTGAGAACAGAGTGTACAGAGCAGCCTGCAGTGGCTGGCATATCCCACCACCTCCTCAACACACAGTGTTGTCCTGGCTTCAGCCAGGGGGATACATTGTACAGCAGGCATGGGTGGGCATGGGGGCTTGCTGTAGAAGATAGGAGGGATAAGAGCAGTGGTGAATAATTCTCTATGAAGGAGGAGTGAGGAAGTTGTTTCAGACCTTTCCCCTGTCAGTCCCTGAGGCAGTCCAGTCTGCGTGTTGACAGCAAGTTTCACAGTAGTTTGTTTGTTGTGTGAAGAATAGAAGTCCAAATATGATGCAGATCTCACTTCTGTTGATAAGGATTCTGAGGAAATGAGCGTACAGTGAAAGGAGTGAGAGAGAGAGAGAGAGATGAAGCAAATAATGGCTTGGAACATGCTTGGGAATCATTTCTGATGCTGGGATTTGCATAAAGGGAAAGAAATGGCTGGTCCAATAGAGAGATGCACCTTCACTTTGTTTTCCTCCCATTGGTGAATGGGAAGATTATAGTTTCACTGACTTTTGTTAAAGAATATTTCAGTTTCATTTCTTCTTGCTAGGCTCAGCTTCAGGGCACTAGTGACTAGAATAAATTCTGCCTACAACCGGTTAATCTGAGTTCTCCTGTAAATAAATGTGGCTATGCCTGTCTCCTACCTTTTCTCCTTAGGGTTTTCAAAGACATCTTTATCTTTCCAAGATGTACAGATTTTTTATAATTCACATATAAAGACAGAGCATACATGTTTTCTGTTTTTCTTTTTTAAACGTGCTTGAACTTTTACACCAAATACACCAAACTTTTGTGCAGGTCGTGCATGCAGATGTGCAAATGTGTACCTAGACATGCTTTTTTTTTAATAATCAACCCATACGGTGACTTTTGATATATGTTTTTTATTGTAATAGATGGGAAAAAAATATCTGTCATCTTCCCACTAATACTAACAGGTGGGTGCACAATCTGAGAAGTAAGAGAGACAAAGAGCTGCATTGTAGCATGGTGGAAGAGTGCACAGGGCCTCATCTGAGTTCCCCACAGGGGATAACCTAGAGTAAGCAGAAATTGTCAGGCCCTGATTATCTTGTTCTAGTCTTACTTTGAAGTGCTCTTCCATAACCACATGTGGATGCTCTTCAAAAGGAGTAAACATTTTATCCTCCCACAGCAAAGATGATGGATTCAAGGAAAAGGACAGGCTGGGGCCTCAAAATTGCACATAATGTAAATATCAGCATTCTGTAGCACAAAGATACAGAACAGTGGTAAGAAACACAGATGCAATTACTGGAGACTTCATCAGTTCTGCTACTAATGCTATTCAAACAGTGAATCTTTAACATTAGTTAGCTGGAGTGAAGCTGTTTAACCTTTTTGCAAGGAGAGAGTCTTTTTCCCAGTTTCCTTGTGATGTGCTCTAGAAAACCTAACCTTGAAAGCAGCATCTGATTTACACTAGGAATAACAATGGAAGAAAGTAACTGTATAAGATCTTTTCAGGTCATCCTGCTCCCCATGTCCTTACAAAAATGAAGTTACTTTATGATTGTCCTCTAAACATCTCATTCAGTGGTAGGACTGGCTGCTTACTGGATTTGCAGCTGTTTAGGCTCACTCATCTTTGAAGTCCAAAGAAAAGGAAACCTTTTTTTTTAAGTCAGGAATACAACCATACCTCAACAAAGTAAATCACATCAGCAGAAGCTGATAACAATACTGAGAGCCATAGATGATAATTATCAAAAGTCTTACTGCACTGCTGGAGGACTCTCGAGCAGTCCTCTTAATTGTTTCTCAATTCTGCAGCTGCTGAGCATGAACCCTGCCCCTTACTGTCAGGGAAAGCACCCTTAGCTTTGGCTTTTGAAGTGTTGTACTGGTTTAGAGGAAACCAAGTATTTCCTTCATTTCTAAAAACTGATGTAAGAAGGAAAAAACAGTTTCATGTATTAATGATTGTAACTTTGTTGTTGCTTTGGGCAAGGATCAGGATTAAGGAAATAGAAAATACTGTGCTTGTTCTTTCAGTGTAGCACGTTTGGCTTTTAATGCCTCTCTTTTCAGTGACTGACTTGAGATTCATTTTAGTTCATTTTCATCCAGAACTTCTGGGCAACTGCAGCTTCCATAGCTTGCCTGACAGCAATAGATAATGTCTTTCTCTACAAAGCACTTTCAATTCTTGAAGGCTTGTTAACCAGATGGCTCCCTAGATATTCTGGCTTCTTCTCTTCTGGCAATTGCCATGGTATTGGAATACAGCAATATTACTAACTTCCATTAGTAAAGTGGAAAAGGCATTGGATCTTAGAGTACATCTACTTGGTGTAAAAAAGTGCTTTGTAGAGATAAGCAGTGTGGTGGACTGAGAGTCTTTGTGGCAGAGTGCGTCAGTGTTAGCCCAGGTGCAGGAGAGTGTGGCAGTGCTGGTGTAGTACCACAGGCAGATGTAGGAGCTTAGCTGCCAAGCAAGATCCTGCTGACCTAGCTGGACCAAGGCTGGTTCAGGAATTGATTCTTCTGGAGGAAGCTCAGGTGTTTTTTCCTGGCACTTGATTTTGAGTCTGGTGATCAGATAGTACCATAATAGTTGTCAGGGCCACTCCCTCAGTGGCCTGGTCTCATTATCCTTTGAAACTGAAATCTACCAGTCAGGATAAGGGCTACACTGAAAATCAGTGTAAGACATCAGTCCCTTCAATCCCTTCACTCAGAGCAGACAGTGACTTAGGAGGCAGTTCTAGGGCATGTAGTTGTTTCAGTATTGCTTAAAAACAAACAAACAAACAAACAAAAAAAACTTCTCTGCAGAGATCAGAACCAAGTTTTAGTTTCTGAATTCAGTGAATGTTGCTGAGGACCAGCCATGTTTCCCTTTACGGCACACTTAACTGTTCAGCCCATAAATAATTGCCCCGTTCTAGCTGTATCTGCCGTGACGCATTCACTTGCAGTGAGGTTCTGAAGTCTCTCTCACTCACTCTCTTTCATGTTGTAGAGGCAAGGGTAGCTGATTTCCCAGCATATATGTAAGAGCTCCCATTAACCCATCTAGCTGCTATATGGGATATAGCCACCTCTGTATGGCGATTGTACCAATTGCTCCAGGGCTGTTTGCTCCCACTTTTCTGTTGCGGTTGACGACACATGACAAACCTAATCGCACAAAACCAAACCCAGATTTTCTCAAGGGAAGTTCTGGTTGAAAACAGATGCTTTATGGCTATGCTGTTCCTGATTGGTATACCCCTAACTTGTTATGACTCTTTATTTATAGATACTCTTTCTCATCTTCTGAGATTGCATGAAGCTGAAATAAGCTTGCATAAGCTGCTGAAATAATTTTCCTATTCTTATAATAATTGTCTGAGTAAACACAGAATTGGCCCAGTTAAGCAGCAAACTGCTTTGTATTTCTCTGCCACTCTGTATAATCACTCTGGGCCATATCTCTGTAATACATACAACCATCTTTGCTGGTAAAACCTCAGTAACCTGGGTTTCTAGTAGCATGGTGCTGTTATTTCTGGCCTGATTTCCCAAGAGAAGGTCAGCATCACTCAAAATATGCAATAGCACTGATACAATAGCTTTCAACCACATTGGACACCACAGTAGAAGTTGTTCACAAGGCTGTAAGTAGGCATTCATAAATGTAGGATATTATGGGTCATATCCTGAGATATGCTGAGCATTAATGTGTAAAATTAAAGAAGCGATGCTCAGAAACCCTCTAGCTCAGGTTCCCCCACCTCCAGTCATTTTTCTTGTGCAGTTTTTCAGTTACTATTTATTAGGCTCTACAACCATAACTCTATTTTAATTTCCATACACCCCTTCTTCCTCCCTTGTCCATAATCTCTGAATGAAACAGGGCGAGCAAAGATTCACAGATCTGCCACTCCACTGCCCATTTCATCTTCTCCCTGAACGTTATGAACATTCCTTTCAACCTTAGCATTCAGGCAGCAAGGTGAGGTTGGGCTTTGAGGAACTGGCAGGGCTGGGAACCTTTGAAAGAATTCCTCACGTCCCCCACCAAGTAGGAAAAAAATAAAAATAAAAGTAAAAATAAAAAAAATAGTATTCCCAATCTCCAGAACTAGCTGAAATCTGGGCTGGGCGTTCGTGCGGTTAGCTGTTTGCAAGTGGCCATTTTATGACAGGACACAACTGGGCAGTATATGAACCCTTTCCTCACCTGAATGGACAGTGTTAAATGTGCCTGTGCACATACGAAAAAGTGTTCTGGGCTGGCACGAGGGGACATGAGTAGAGGGTCTGTCTTTGGGAGAGCTGGAAAGGGTTAAATATTGCACCAACAAATCTCATAGACTGATTCTACAGGTATTCTGTGTTGGACAGATGGTGTATTTATGCAATAACAATACAAACTAATTCAAAAGAATCCAAGTGTAAAGGTTGATTTTAAACTTCAAGCTTCTTAGAGAAATTGCTAAAGGTTTTTAAAAAGAGAAATTACACTGGAGTATGATTTGCATTTTAAGAGAGATTTTTTTGTGCTTAATTGTCAATTTTTTTTCTTGTAATTCACATCAGTTTTCATGGTCTGGAGTAGAAGATACTCTTAGATGCATAGTCTTCTATAAAAATAAAATGTTAAGTGTGGATATATATGTATATTGGTATATCTCTTTATACATATGTGTGTATATATATGTTTACGTATATATATATATTTATGTAACAAATATTTATGTAGAATATACTGTACATATACATCCACTTCTGAACTTGTACAGACCGTATATAAATATAAAATGGCCACATCTCTTTGCGTGTGTCTGTCCCCGGAAGGGTGGACTTGATTGTTTTTGGATGTCTGCAGCTGTTACCTTGAAGGATGCAATTTCATCTTTCATTTATTTTTCCCCATCTAGACTGTATCAGGATAAACTGTAACGCCAGTAAGTTTTCCCTCAAGTTTCATTTTGTTCTCTTTATATATATATTAAAATAACTTTATTTTCTTTGTGGTTTTATAAGCTGTTTTTCTTTTCTTTTCTTTTTCTTGCTTCTTTTTTAAAAAATTTCTTCTGAAATTGAGGGGTTGGGTAGAATATGAAGCTGTGGGGAGGAGGGAAGACTTTACGGTGATTATACATGAAAATTTTGTGTTAGGTCTCTCCAAGGAGGAGGTGAACTGTTATTTATTTCATAGCTTTGCAGAAGAACACCTGAAGAACCTGATGAGCTGATGTTATTTTTCACTGGTAACCTGTTGTCTTTATGAAAACTTTTTAAAGAGTCACATAAGCGTAACAACAGGTACTGTATGCACTTCTCCACTACAAAATGTCATGCATATTTAAAAACAAACATAAAAACATAATATTAAAAGACCATATCCAGTTTTATACTGTGATTGTACGAACAGTGTTTGCTTCAAATAATTGTTTGGTGTTGTTGTAGGCCTTGAACTAGCGTGTTTTTCTCACAGAATAGAGCTTGCAGAGAAGTGCAAAGAGCACTGGTGAAGAGCCTAGAAAACTAGATTTATGAAAAGTATCTGAGGGAATAGGAGTTGTTTATTTTGGAGAGCAAGAAGCTGAGGGGAGCCCTCATCTACAACTACCTGAAAGCAGCTGAAGTAAGATGGGTCTCTTCTCTCAGGTGATAAGTGGTAGAACAAAAGGAAATGGGTGTCATACCAAGCAAAGTTTAGATTTGACATTAGGAAGAATTTCTTCATGGAGAGGGTGGTCAAGCATTGGAATGGGCTGCCCAGAAGAGTGTGTGGAGTCCCGTCCCTCGAGGTTGTTAAGAGACATGTGGACATGGCACTAAGGGACACGTGTGTTGGGATGCAACAGGTCAGATTGATTGTTGTTCTTGAAAGTCTCTTCCAGCCTAGGTGATCTGATGAGTTGATGTGGGGTTTTTTTCAGAGACTGTGGTCTTTTTGTTTACCTGTCCAAGCTACTAGAAAAATGGAAAGAAGTGTGTTGCAGCTCTAAAGGCAGAGCTTTCAAGTAGAAGTGGAGTACTACACTACAAGGACAGTTGTAGCAGCACTGAGAGAACAGTGCTTTTGCAGTTTCTTAACATATATTGTAACATTGTGTATTGTTAACAGGCAGCAATTTTTTTTTTTTTAATTATTTTTTTTCCCCCCTATTCCATTTTGCTTTCCAAACCTGAAACATTATAGTTGTGGATTAGAGATCAGTTTTCCCTCCTGGCCACTTCCAGCTGATTCAGATCCTACTTTTCAGGAAAGTGGAAGCTATTAGTTTCTTGGTCTTGGGAAGTGGAGCCTGAAGTCAGAGACTGCTGATAAAGCGTTGACTGATTTGTGATTATTTTGGTTGTAAGCCCTGATGTGCTACAAGAACACGAGCATGTGTTCACGGCTTTGAAAACTGCATCCTTTTGTCCTATTGCAGTAGGAATAGTCCAGTATGACTCAAAGCTTGTCTGCTCTTGTTGATTTCCTTTTGCACTTCTAAATTCAAACAGTGTTTCAAGATGGAGTTGTCAATAGGAGAAAGCATATTAAATCTCTACTGAGATTGTCAGATTTCACCCAGCAATGACAGAGGGTATTTGCATAAAAAATACAATATTTTTTATGTGGTCTTGATGCTTAGCTTCCCATACATCTATTGAGAAACTTTTGCCATACTTCTTGTTTCTCTGTGTCATTTGAGCATCCATATCAGTTGCTCTGGTATAATCTGATGCTTTTGCCATCATCTTCTACTTTTAATGATAGTTTGCTATTAAAGTTTCGTCTATAGAAGACTGTTTTCAGGCAGGAAAATAGCTTTAGTAACAAGGGGCAAAGGTATGGTTTTCATGCAAAGCAAAACATAGCAGTAATTGGAATGAAAATATATATTAAAAAAAGAAGAGAGAGAATCCTATTATCAGATCAGTGGGAAAACAGTCTGAATCCAATATTTTTGTTAGTTTCCCTATAAGCATCAAAGCACTTGAATCATTTTGCTTCCTTGCATTTTTAATACTTGAGGCTGCTGCATTTCAGTCTTCCTCTGAAGGTTGATGATTATTTATTTATTTAAAAACACTTTGGATTTTCCTAATTTATTTTTTATGACGCCTCACTTAAAATGAACAGCCCCTCTCCTATTCCCTCCAACACCTTGTTTCCTTGCTGTGTGTTGTGGTGACTCAGGTCATCTGCTCTGCTTTCTGGAAGGAAACCTTCTGGGACTTGATTGATGGAAAATAGTAAATCCATGAATAAAATATGGTTAGGCAAGAATATAACACTGTAGCCATCCTTGTAGGGACACTGACTTGTGTGTGGCACATTTACTTGTGCAGAGGGAATTATCATCATGCAGATAGGTTTGCCCAGGTCTGTTGAAATAGGTAGAAGTGTTTTAAATTGACTTGATGAATAGGATTACCAATTAGTTGAAGAAGTTCAGGCCAAGCAGTCACCATTGCTAACTGAATGTAAGGATCTGATTCCTGGTTTTAAAACAAAGCTGCACTTTCGGGATCTCACAGCATTTGCTAGCTTACTAGCAGGAACACAGCAGACACTGAAGCTCATGCTATTTGGGAAGAATCCAATATATTCTGTCAGGTAAGCATTTAGTTTTCAGTATATATTTGTTCTTAATTTTCATTGGAAAGAGTAAGAGATTTTTGTTTGCATATCTTGGCATATCATATATTTGATGTCAGATACTGTTTTTTATAATTTAATTTCTTCTTATCCTGGCTTTGTTTTTCATCACTGTCATATCTCACAGTTCTGTAATGGGAGACTGACACTGTGTCCAAAAAAAAGGAACAGTTTTTACTTTATCTGAATTTATTTTAGTGCTCATTTCATTCCCTCCCTTCACTCATGTAGTTTCCTATGCTGATCTTGTCTGTTTCTGCATGCTGACAGAGTTTGACTTTAGAGGGACACAACAGTGCATTTGCTTACACAGATGTAACTGGACAGTAACTTTCTTTTCCTCTTAGTGTAAAATCAGCATAACCAAATATAGGATCAGTGTCCCAGAATAGGCTGTGAAGATGCACTGAATGGCTCTTCAGTGTAGTGCAGACATAATGGAATGTAACATTTTGTTTGCTGAATTTATGGGAAAAATAAGCATAGATTAAATACCCCGTACTTTTGCATACATATACTTTTTTTTTTAAATAGGACTTGCCAAAGAATAGTTACTTTTTAATCCACCTCCTGTAAGCTAGTTCTTGAAATATGAGGGTTGCTCTGAAAGAAATGTATTCTGATTTATTATTTTATTATGTTGGCCCATGACATCAGAAGCAGTTGCTGGCTTTCTGGTGGTAGAAGTTGAACCTTCTCCCCAGTGTCCCATTACATGTTGTTGTATGACAAATGGCAGCAGAGGGGCAGCCTGACAAAATAGTGTCTAACATGGAAACAGGTATGAAACAGATGTCTGTCATGGAATTTCCCCACCCGAAAAAAAATGACACTCATTGACATTCATCAATTCTTGCTGAATATTTATGGAGACTAAGCAGTGGATGTGAGCACAGTGAGGTGATTGGTGGTGCATTTCAGCAGTGGTGACGGGGATAAGAAAGACAAGCCGTGTTCTAGACCGCGATTCAGATTTTTATGAGCGTGGAATGCGGTCTCTTGTTCGTCACTGGCAAGAATGCACAGCTAATGGTGGTGACTCTGTTGAGGAGTTGTGTTTTGTAGCTGAGCATTTGCTCTATCAAACAGATCTGTGCTATTTGTATCTGTTGTGTTTTCCATGAAAAGAAATAGGAGACATTACTTTAGGAGCAACCTATGCATATAACTCAAAGAAAGTTAAAGTGGTTGTGGTGGTTTTATACTTTGTGCCATGCTATCTGGTAGTCTCACTTTTCATCAGATTTTTGATGATACTAATTTACTTTATTCTCTTTCTCAGTGACAAACTCTTGCTTCATGTCAGTCCAGAAGGGATAGTTTTCAGAATTTTTCTAAAAATTAAGTATAGAGGTCAGGGCTGTGTATGCTACAAATTCACTAGCTCTGGGAGATGTCTTTAGTTCACATTGTTTCTAGTATAACCTTTGTATCCTTTCTCTTGATTCAGCTCTCTCTACTTCTTCCAAAACTTTTATGTGGCATGATATTAGTCATAGTCACATAGTTCAACACTGCCTTTATGGGAGATTTGCTCTTCCAAAAGCAGCAGCTTTCAAGACAGTTTGTCTGTCTTCTTGCTTGTTATTTCATAATGAGGCCTTTTCTTCTCAGTAAGGAAGCCCGCCATACAAGCCATTACCTATTTTCATGTGCCTCATGAAACCTCAGAAAATCCTGGTTCTCTTTTCTTAGCTATTGCTAAAAGCAAAAATGGAAGAGGGTGAAAAATCATAGTCCCATCACTGCTAGCTGATTCTGTGTCTGTATGAGGTCCCTAAGCACACTGTTTCAGATCCAATCAATTTTGGAATGGTCTTTAACAATAGAAGACAGCTTGTTCTTCCTTTTTAGTTGCTGTGCTTACTGTATTTAGATCCTTAATGCAATGTTAATGTTTCATTTAAATAAGTGCTACTGTAATAGCATAAAATATGAACCTAAAGTGAGGAACTTTCTGGGAGAGGTTTAAAGGTTTTTTCTTTTTATTTTTTTTCCATCATCACAAGTAAATAAGAAGCCATACTAACTCTAATCTAATCAAAATGTTATAAAAACAAGTGCATTTATCTGATTCATAGGGATGTTGCTGTCATTTTAATAAAAGCTTAATAGTGCTCTAACATGAAAACATTATTTGGAAAGTGAAGAGGTGTGATTAAGCGTACACGTCAGATTTGTGACTCTAGTATCTACTAATGCCATTTAAATGTTATCAGGAAGAAATAAGTCAGCCTGAAAAGTGACAAGCCATTAGTATGTCATACTGTAGTAGTGAAAGCAAATGTGGTGTCTGTCGCACCTGTTACAGCTTAGCTGGAAACATTCTCACCTTATAGAAGTCTCAGAGTCAAGGCGCTGCTCTGGCCTTGTGTTGCTACTGCACTGTTAGCTAGGAAGGGAGCAAGCCTGTCTTCAGAAGTGTTTTCCTTCAGACAGGTGATCAAACAGCAGCCCTCTCAGATATTTTGGCAGATAGTTAACAGTGAATTCTGTTAAGAATGTAAACCATGCTGGATCCAACAGCCTGAGGAAGGTAGAGTTGCTATTGCTTCAAGCTCCTAGGTTCAGCTAGTAGCAAGGCTGAAGATGCATTTCCAGCAGGCACATGCATACAAAGCATGCATATTCATTATATATATATAGTTATGTGTGCACATGTACATGACCAGCCACACAGGTCACAGAGGCACTCTGAGCACCCACATGAACATAGGCAGCAACAACAGCCTCAGCCTGCTCCCATCTCTTTTTAAACAGGATGGGATTTAAGTAGTGAGATATGGACATATATACGATGTGGTTGCAGGCAGCAAATGAACTGAGATGCTTAGTCTGCCTGGTAGCTGGCCCCTGGATCTCAGTATCTGCAGCCTTTGGCATCTTGCCATATGAAGCACCAAAGCCAGAGCTCTGTTCCAGTTCCTGTTACAGATGCAGCTAGTCAGGTCTTTGATGTCCCAGTAGCTGACCTCCCTGTGCTCTTTTCCCTAGATATAGGAGGTGTTCTTATACCTAGAAGTGAGCTGATAACAACTCACTCAGTTGTTCCCAGGCCCTTCCTTCTATTCCTTGGCTAGTCTGGCTTGATTTCTGCTAGTGATCATACCTTGCAGTATGGATGTATGTATAATCTGACATGTAGTCTGACTTTATTTGCTGCACTCAGGTCCCCATTCACCCTCATACACAAAGAATAGAGAGCTTTTACCAGGAAGGAGTTGGAAAATAGTATAATGGTAAGAGAGGATGGACTGCTGCTCAGCACTGAGCGCAGTTAGACAAGCATAATATTCAGCCAGTTGACTGTCCTTTTATAACATTATCCCTCTATTTTCCCCCTCTTGTTCATCCTCAAATCATTTGAACTCCTCCTTTGTCCTGTTCTTGATACCTCACTGTTATGTTGTAATAAGTCCTGTATGACTTCAAACAGCTTTTGCCTGCATACCATATGACCCACCCATAAGTAGCAGCCCCCTTAATCTGAACAGGTGTCCGTAGAGCTGCTCCAAATGACATATGGTGAGTGGTGGACACTAGGACTGGTGGCTCTGGGACAGCCCTCAGAAAGGTTGGAACAAGGTACTCCATTCTGAGAGTCCTTGGTTTGGGTTCCTGTCTGCCATTGTGCCATGGGGTTCCTCTGTCCTTGTGCAGCTGGGACTCTGATGGGTGATGCCCCCACGGTGGAACTGGATATAGCCCAGAAAGATGTTGTCTGGACTCCTGCTTCTGATGTGGGTGTCTCTCTTCATTGGTATGTAGATGATAATTGTCGTATCACTTAGTAAATCTTTCTTCCTCATTGTAGCTAATAGAAAGTGAAGTATATATTCTCAAACTTGCTTGATTCAAGTCTACTCCAAGTCACTGGAGGGAAAAAAACCTTTTGACTTTAACTGCCAGCTCAAGGGTTGCTTGGTACACAGTGAAGCAGTGCTCCTGAGTTTTTTTTAAACAATGTCAGCAAAATCCCTGCAGTTACCAATTGCAGTGGAAAGGATGAGTCCTTTTGGAGCTTTGTTGCATGTGGGAATCTTTTATCTAGGTGAGAGCCAAAAGATGGAGAGCATATAAGAAGCTGCTGTGGCTGCCTAGATAACATGTCTTCTGTAGATTAGATTGTGTATTTAATTGCTAGAAAATCCACTTTGTTCCTTCTTTCAAAGAAAATTGACACAAAACTGAAGACTCATGCTTTGTACTGTTTTGTATGTGAGTAATTTTGTCTGAGAATAACAGAGAGCATCTCAAATGAGACTGAATAGTCAAAAGAAAAGCAGACACTAATCAGCACAGGCACTGCTTGATATGTTCGATGCTACCTTATCAGTAAATTTTAAGCCACATCAGTGAGTCTTAATGTTCAGTACATGCTGGATAAGGAGTGACTGGTAAAGAGACTCCAGTAATTTATATTATTGGGTGCAGAAGACTGTATGTAATGAATGAAAGGTTTTCACTGTGTCTTTAATCCTCTTCATCCAGGGCTACAAAGATCAAGGTTTTGCTATGGCATAATTCATTTTTGTAGTCGTAAAATGCATTGATTATATCACAAGGTGCCTGCATCCCAGAATATTTTACATCCGGGCTGTGAATGTAAGGCAGTCCATGTTTGTCAGACTTCAGTGAGTCCCAGCTCTTAGTTCACAGCAGTTAGCCTTCATCGTCAAGCTAATATTGTCATGTCCTCAGAAGGGCTCTAGTCTAATGCTTCCCTTCTGGTGCACAGGGAGAGATCTTCAGCAGATCTTCAAAGGTCATCAGTTTGGAGAGACAGCACTGTTTAGAGCAGAGCTGGGTGGAATGCTTTCTGTGTTATTTTTTAACTAAATCGGCAGGGTAGGACCTGATGAGAAAGAAAAATTAACCTTGGAAACTCAGCAATCATCTGTCAGGAATTAATGACCTGATTTTGGAAAACAGCTATACCAGTTTACTGATTATTTTTCCCACCACAGGAGCTTTTCTTGGCTCTTCCCCACTTCATGACAGATTGCTGTTATGCTGTACATTTTTGTATGCACAGTTTTCAATTCCTGTAGCCTCTGACCCCTTTCATGGGATTACAGCTAAAATGAAAGCCGTTGTATAGGGGGAAGAGTGAAAACATCTGTACAGAACCATTCTGTCGGTTACTAAGCTAGCTACTGATTACTTAATATTAAACATTTCAGTTAAATATTGGAATTCTGAGTTTTATAACAGAGAGATCACGAAATAGGCAACAGTTGGGCAGATATTTTTATTTTTGTATTTTTTTCCAAAACAGAAAGAAGCCCTGAATGAATCTTAGGGTAACTTGGTAAAAAGTTCTTGGGTAGGAAAATGTTTGCAGTCATGCGAGGCTGCTTTTTATTTTAATGCTTCATTAGTTGCTTGTCAGCATTGTTTACTCTTACCTTTATTATTATTCTTACGATACGAATTTCCTTTGTCATGTCTGTTTAGGGAAAGCAGGAAGGCTTGCTTCTTTCCTGTTGCCATGTTTGCAGAATCTCAACCAGGGCGTTTGGGGAAAAAAGCTTTAATAGAAAACCTGTATGTCTCTGTTGTTTTTCCACTTTATATGTATAAATTTATTTGTGTTGCTTTCAGATCAGCTGTCATCACCTGAACTTGTTCCAGTGTTGTGGGTTAAACCTGGTAGGCAGCTAAGCAGTGCACATCTGCTTGTTCAGTCTTCCCTCTCAGGATGGTGGAGAGAACTTGAAGAACAAAAGTGAGAAAACTCATGGACTGAGATAAAGAAAATTTAATAAGTTAAAAAAAAAAAAAAAAAAAAAAAAGAAAAGGAGGGAGGAAAAGAACCACTGTAAAATAAAGGAAAACAAAAGAAATTTCTCACTACCAGCAAGCCAATACCCTGAGCCAGTTCCTGAGCTCCATCAGTTTTATTGCTGAGCACAATGGCATACTGTATGGTACAGAATACCACTCTGGTCAGTTTGAGTCAGCTGTCCCAGCCGTGTTCACTCCCAGCTTTTTTGACATGCCAGCTTACTTGCTGGGGTGAAGAGTGAGAAAATGAGGACCTTGACACTGTGTAAACACTGTTCACCAACCGCAAAAACATTGGTGTGTTATCAGCACGGTTTTGGCCACAAATACAAAGCTCAGTACTGTAAGTCCTACTATGAAAAAAGCTAACTCTCCCAGTCAGAGCCAGTGCACACAGTGCAGCTGTAGCCCTCCAGGTTTGTGGATATCATGCTATTTGGCCAAAAAAGTCATTGCTTTTGCTGCCTTAAATTGAAAGAAAAGACCAAAAGTGTCATCCATGCTGTCTAGATGTCAAATGTTTGTTTCTTCTCTCTTTTCCCTTTCCCTTTCCCTTTCCCTTTCCCTTTCCCTTTCCCTTTCCCTTTCCCTTTCCCTTTCCCTTTCCCTTTCCCTTTCCCTTTCCCTTTCCCTTTCCCTTTCCCTTTCTTTTCTGATTTTTCTTTTCTGATTTTTCTTTTCTTTTCTGATTTTTCTTTTCCTGCACAAGATACTGAATATGAGGAAACTTGCTGTGTGTCAGGATCGGGTAGTACTTTGTAGGCAGTATTAAATGTATTGCTTTCAGGATTAAGATGTGCCAAGCTGTTGACTATCTTAAAAGCAAACAATGACTGTATTAGAACAGAAATATGAATGAATAGTGAGAGGTCTGATAATGACACAAGTTATCTCTCCATAACGAGGAGATTTGGCATGCATGACAGCTCTTGTGCCATGCATCTCTTGAAGCAGTGACTGCAGTTGTCCTGGGCTGTGACCTGTCTTATTGCTGTGTTTTGCATTGCACAGCTCGCTGGCTAAAGACACTGCTGATAGAAAATTTCTGTCAGGGAGCACAGAACTGCAATTCCACGCAGGTGCTGAAGAAGTAAGGGATAAGTTCACTTTAGAAATATCCTTCAATGCATTGTTTGACCTCTATTTACCTGTAAAGAGCTGGTCAAAGGTGAGCTGTGGATTTCAGTTTCTCTGGGAAAGAAACACTTTAGAAATATTCACTGTGCATGCAGAGACTGAATGAATGACAGAGAACAAGAACCCTTTTCCTCCCAGAAGGAGTCTTACTTGGTTGAGGTAGTGCACCCTGATGTGTAATGCATAGAAAGATTGCGATTGTGTTGCTCTCAATTCTCAGAAAATATGCCATGAGCAAATATTTTGGAAGCTCTGTCTTTATTCCTGTTTGCATATCTTCTAGTCCTCTTGTGAAAAGCTGACTCTTGAGATTTGAGGACCAAGGAAGAAGCTGTGGACTTTTTGCTTCTCCCATGCAAAGAGAATACAATATGTGACTTTTGATACCTCAAGGAGCCTGGTAAAGATGCCACAGATGTGTTTGATCAGCAGTGAAGAATTTTTATATCACCATAAACCATTTTCTAGCTAGTGAATAATGCAGTATGCTGAACATTTTCATTCCAAATGTGGAAAGTTAGGAAGCCTGAGAGAGATTCTCAAATCATTTTCACAGTTAAATTTCTTTTGACTTATATCACTTCAGTGGCTGCTGTATTAAACAGTCATGCGTGCACACTTCATTATGGCAAAATAGATTTTCCTCCTGGTGGATTTCACAGTATCCAGGCCTGATCAGGAATGGGAGGCCAAATCACTGAGTAGAGTTCTAATCATCCAAGGGTATCTTGCTATTTTGGTTTGCTTGTGAATGTGAAGTAGAGAATGACTGGCAACCTTCAAGAGAAAAAAAAAGAAAAAGAAAAAGGATGCTAATTGACTGTTAACACAAGAAAAGGTTCAGATAACAGTTTCATTGTATATTAAGGAACTATTAGCATGCCGACATCATTTGGTCTATTGTTTTCTGTTTCCCCCTTTCTTTTTGTAGGTAAAACTCACTTGAAATGGTTATATATGCTATTTTAAACTGATAGGGGAAGAAGAAATGTAGCCAGTATTGCTTTTGAGTGTATCAGCATTTTTCAGATTGAGGGCTGTTGCCATCTTTGCCAAGCTATTACCATTTTTGGGATTCCTAATGAAAAATACTCCTGTGGTGCTCAAATATTTGAACAAAGTTGCTGTCCAGTGTGGAGCTTGTTCTTCATAAATTTTGGGAGTTTAACTGTAGCTTCAAGAGGAGGGGCAGTGGCAGTTTCTGTAGTGTTCTGCACACAAAACCATGAAGATTGCTAAGCTGAGTTTGGGAATTATCTTGTTTGATATTTCAACTTCGTTACAAAAAATGGAGGGGAAAAATCTGAGATTTTTGGAAGTCAGTATGCAGTTGACCAAACCGTCTAGTGGTAGTTACCATTGCAGTGTAAAAGTAGTTGCATACAACACAATTATATTGCTACTATATTGTGTTCAGTCAGTTCTGTGCTTTGTTATGGGAATAGAAATTTCTGATTTACTACAATTTAGATGAATGGGAATACATACAAGTAAATTGCTTCCTAAGACAACGTTGTTGAAAGCGATGCCAATGAAATTGACTGGTTTTCACTGCAGTCAAAACTTACAATAGTTTTTTTTTTCTCACTGGTCACACTTTGTGTTATTTTAAATGTGTTAAAATGCATCAGAGCAGATATAACAGCATGAAAACTATGTGAAAACACAGATCTTTTTTTTTTTTCATTTTGTATAGGTATCATGCAGCTTGCTTTCCTGAAAGAGCAGAAGTTTATCAAGTCCTTGAGGCTTTCCCTGCAGGTGCAGTAGGATCTCAAGCTTCCAGCTTGGCACACCTGCTCAGTTGGTACTTAATGCAGTTATTCTCATGTAGGGTGACCCCTCCAGCCGCGCAGTGGCACTTTGCTGAGTATTCTGTGTCCAGCAGGGCTGTGTTGAGAGTAGTCCAGCTATGAATGCCCGCGTTAGTTCCCAGTTAAGCAGTTTTCTCTCTCGTTGTTTGTCGCTGCTGCAGAGGGGACTGAGCACCACCTGGTGGTGCGGCTGGAGATGTGTAGTCTGTTCTCAGTTCATGTGCTGAGCAGTTTAAATATGTCTACAGAGCAGCGTTGCGTTGTGTTTGTTTCATGGGTTTTATGTTGTTTTGTCACACAAATACTTTTCACATCCCTTCTGAAAGTTTTGGAGATATGTTCAGAGTGCTGTGCGGAAGGTAACTTAGAGGAAGACTGCTCATTGGCAGAGCTGTGTAAAAAGATGTTGAATGCAAATAGGTTCTTGACATTAGCACAGGGTTACTATATCAGGTATGCACTGTAGGCAATTTGAGAAACTGTTGCAGAGTGTGGACAGTATCACAGGACAGTGCTAATCAGTGCAGAAAACAGCTTCATGCTGTGCTTCTGTGCATGTGGAAAAGAGGGAGGTGATCTGGGATAACCAGCATAGCTTCACTAAGGAATAGTGTACCCTCAGCAAGTTTGCAGATGACACCAAGCTCTGTTGTGCAGCTGACTTACTTGAGGGATGATATGCTGTTCAAAGATACCTAAAAAGGCTCAAGCAGTGAGCCCATGTCAGTTTTATGAGGTTCAACAAATGCAAGACCTTGCATCTGGTTTATGGCAACCACTGCTATCAGTAGAAGCTGGGAAATGAAAGAATTGAGTACTGACCTGCCAAAAAGGAGTTGGCAGTACTGGTGAATAGAAAGCTGGATGTGAGCCAGCAGTGTGCCCTCACAGCCCAGAAAGCCAATTGTATCCTGAGCTGCATCAAAAGAAGTATGGCCAGAAGGTCAAGGGAGGTGATCTTGCCCTTCTACTGTACCTCACCTGGAGTACTGTGTCCAGATGTGGAGTCCTCAGTACAGGAGAGACATGGACCTGTAGGAGCATGTCCAAAGGAGGGCCACAGAAGTGATTCAAGGGATGAGACATCTTCCTTGGGAGGACAGGCTGAATGAGCTGGGACTGTTTAGCATGGGGAAGAGAAGGCTCCAGGAGACCTGAGAGCAGCCTTTCAGTATTTACACGGGGGCTATAGGAAAGAAAGGGACAGACTCTTCAGCAGAGTCTGTTGTGATAGGACAAGGGAAATTGTTTGAAAGTAAAAGACGGGAGATTTAGGTTGTATATGAGGAAGAATTTTTTTACAGTAAGAGGCACTGGAATGTGTTGCCCAGAGGTATGATGGATGTCCTGACCCTGGAGATATTCAAGGTCAGGTTGGATGTGGCTCTGAGCAACTTGGTGTGTCTGTGCATGCCCCTGTTCATTGCAGGAAATTGGACTAGATAGCCTTTAATGGTCCCTTCCAACTCAAAGGATGCTATGATTCTGTGAACTTCAGTATTACATTACCAGTGATAAAGCTAAGGTCGGTTTTGAGGTAATAAGAAAATTGTGCTTGTATAAATGTGCCCAAAGTGTCCTTACTAAAATATATTATGTGGAATAGCTCTAGAAAAGTTTAATACCTTCTGATATTGGAAGCTTCACAGAATAAGGAACTGCTGTCTTCTCCAAAAATTCATATAAATACATGGATAATCTCTTGAAATACGAACAGCCTAGAGTGGATTTGGGGTAGCCAACAGGTAGGTAGGATAGGAAAAGAGGGCAAAAGCTTAATAAACCCATCTATAGGAAAAAACAAGAGTTATATTTGCGTAGACAGTAGTTAAGCACTCATAACTGTTTGGGTGACAGTTCAGAAAAGGGGTTTACAGAGGTTAAGCACTGAAATGCCTTGGTTTAAGGTAAAAACTTTAAAAGCACATTAACCCAGACTTGACCGTAATAGACTGTTGCAGCCAGATGCATGTACAGAGACTGTTAAAAACTGAGGGAATGGTTGGAAAGCATAATGTTACATTAAACCCAAACCCTCAAGTGAAGGCACTGAAACCTGAGAAATAATGAATAGGAGTAATTAAGCAAATAGGCTAATATTATAATTACATCTACCATTCATTTTATAACCAAAACAATGTCTTGAAACCTCTAAAAGATCTTGTGCTTTGCTTTAGCATTAATCCTGTTTGACATTGTCTGAGTTGGGTCAAGGTAAATGCAAGAAATCTGTTTTCCCACCATACAAATAGTGACTCTGAAGTGGGTCTTTTGCTTTCATGATTGCTGAAACCACATTTCTAAATAGTCAACTCCATTTGTCAGTTAAGACATCTTTTTCTACTTAAGATGTAATGTGCAGAGGTAGGAGAGCACAGTCAACTCAAGGTTTTAAACAAGGTTTTAGAAGCTCAGCATTTGTGAAGAATCAAATTGTAAGGCTCTTAGGTAGTCCTTAAGAGGTCTGCTAGCCAGTACTAGGGGGAAGTTTTCATAAATGTAAATATGACAAATGGTAGATATTGTATTGCTTTTTCCTGTTATGAAGTAAATGAGGAAATTGCAAGTCTCCCAAGGCAGATCATGTCTCCATGTGGACGAACACCTAGCAGTTTTTATCTAAGTAGAATGCAGTGTACATAATGGATTGTCTTTTCCCATGGAATTTAATTGCCATGACCTGAAAAATTAATTAGTCTGAGAAGATTGAGTCTCTCAGTTACATTGCTTTAAATCCAAAAAACTGTATTTTAACATGTTATGGATTTGTCTCTGGAGATCAACATAACGTTTGTATTTAACAACTAAATATAAATGTGTTTTCTTGTGATACTTCTACTTTCACTTTTTCTGATTGGGCCAGAAATGCAACAAAAACATCCTTTGCCTTCTGGGACTGCAAGAGAAGGGCATGCAGAACTGCAATTACAATAAATTAAAGAAGGGATGTAGAGTAAAATAATTATCATTTTCTGTGGCAAGAGGACTCCGAGCTCCCGAACGAAGGACGTTTATTGTAGGTGCTTACAACCTTTTATACCCACGCAACAACTGCTTAAGTGTAGGAGCCAGGCGCCTTGTGTTTGTTTATGTCTGGCTCAAGTTACTGCTAAGCTTTTTTACTCATTAGCAAGATAATGACTTTCTTTTTCCCACAATTTTCCTTTTCTGGGTGGAAATGGTAGCTTTATCTGCAACCAGGCAAGGTAATACATTATTTCATTTTGGCATCTTTTGTCACAGCAAAAAATAAATAAATAAATGAAAAGGATATTTGGTTCTATTTTACAGTAAGATGAAATTAAAAATCCTTTCTTAGGAATTCTTAGGTGTATTTTCATCTTTGGAGTATTATTTTGTGCTAATGATTTAGTCCTTTGAGACTGCAGTAGTTGTGGCATTGCTATCTCCATAGAATTGCTGAAGGACAGAGCATGAAGTCATTTTATGCAGAAGCTGTAGCAGTGACATTATGGGCTTTTGGCCCTGCACCATTATCTGAGCACTTTTGACACTGAGGGGAAGCTTTGTTGTGGCTATTCAGCTCTGCTGCTGCTTGAAACAATTTTTAGTAGAGGTGGAAGTGCAGCGAAAGTTTATACATTCTTACTTACTGTGCTACCTTATTGCACAGGTATTAAAGGGGTCAAATTTGTACTTGTGTAAAATGTACTTGTGAATTTATTTCCGTAGTTCCAGGGCTTTTTTGTCCAGAAAAGCCCTGAAACTTCAATAGATCCAGCGTAAAACATGCATTTTTGTGAGGAAATAGGAAAAGAGAATCTAAGAAGAGATTTCCTGAGGGCATTGAAACCAAATCTCGAGATGCTCTTTTTCTAAAGAAAAATGATCTGAAGCACTAACAAACTTGTTAGCATTTGGTTTCCACAGCTACAAATATAGAATTGAACCAAACCAGCCTTGTTCCCTAGGCTTCAAAGAGTGTGGGAAAGTTTGAGTCTGCTTTAACTGTCTCAAAGTGAAGAAAATCTCAAAAAGGATCATTAAATGTTACTGAGGGTCTTGCAAGCCCTGAGAATTCTCTCTATAGCTTTTAAGATCTCCACAATGCGTAGTGACTGCCTCTATTGTCCCAGATATCACTATCCCATCCTACCTGGCTTCCACTGTGTTGTGCAATGATCAGCTTTTACATCTTCATAGACAGAGAAGACTGTAATATTTGTATTCAGAAAGGATAAACATGCTTAGAAAATCAGTTTAAATAGGTGAACCAATTCACATCAAGAAACCTGATATCTGTTCTAAAGTCATAGAAGTACCAGTGTGTTGACATAATATGTATGTAGTCCAGCCTGGCTACGATAAAAACATCTTGATGGTCTCAGAGCAAAGGATATTACCTTGTCTATTTTCATGTTATGCACCTCTGTTCTGGACACAGAAAATCCTGGTTTCAGTTCTCGCTGATGAGAATGCTATCCATGTGTAAGCAGAAATGTCTTTTTACAGGACAACTAAGAGACAGAATCTGCACTAAAGATTTCATTTTCCAAAAGGGTACAAGAATAAAAGACGCGGGGAGTGTTTGTGGGCCTTTACATTTAGTCTAGTTATTAAATGTGGTCATAATTTTAGTCTGTTGAGACTCAATCTCTCTGCAGTCAGTGGAGAGGACTAAGCTTTTCTAGACTATAGTTTGGAGCTGCGAGCTAAGTCCCCTCCACTGGGCAGTTCAGAAACACCTGCAACTTCTGGCTTATCATCACAAGAATTGCCATGACATTTCTCATTGAGAAATGGATAGACTTCTCACATGGCCATCAAACAAGATCCTCCAGATGATAATAGTGATTGTCTGCAATATTCTGCAGTAACAACACTTTGGGCAAGTAATTTATTTACCTGTAGTTCAACTTCCCAGTAATGTGTAGCTGATGGTAGTCACCTGCATGCCAGAAGGCTTCAGGATCTGAATTCACAAATGTCTGTAATGGATTTGATATCATCACTTCAAAGATATTGTGCTAACAAATTCAGTGTTTATGAAAGAATAATGAATTCCTACTTATTACCCACAATGTTACAGTAATAAACTTCTGTGAAGTGCAGCCTTTTCTGAATCTTAAAGGCCAGGTTGTCTTGTTGGTGCAATTCAGTGGAATGAAGGCAAGCAATATTTTCCCTTTTATCTGTGGCAATTAGTTTCTTGAAAGAAATCAAAACACATGAGATAAGTGTGATTTTTTTATGAGGTTATGTAAATACAGTAACATTAATTTGATATAAAATAGCATGCTTATAAACTGTAAAAGAAGACGTAGTCTAAACTGAAGTGAAGAAAATGACCTTAAATGAGCAGAAAGAAATGGATGTATTTACAAGAATGAAATGTATTCAGTGTTCTATCCAAAAATGATCAAATTTCACAATGATATGTGAGGACAGCATTAGCAGTTTTCTCTTTTCCTCTCCTCCAAATTGCCAGCATTTCTAGATAGTTTCCATAACAGCATATTAAAAAAGATAACTGTGTTTCTTACACCTCTGCCTATGTCTTCAGAAACAATGAGAAATGATAGGCATGCTCCTTAAATATAAATGAAACGAATGCTCAGCCTTTTATATCAACCATAACTGGACTGTTCTAAGCATGGTTAGGATGTACGGTTTTATAGGCTTGGGATTTATGCACTATACTTCCACCTTGGTCATAATTTCCATAAAAATGACAGAATAATTAGGGCAGAATAGCGTGGTTATCATTAATAAATTTTATTGCTGTTGCACGTGATTATATGTCTCACTATTCTGGATGGCCGAAAAATCTGCGGACTGTGTAACAGGTTACTTGCTTTGTTGTATTGCCCCTGTGTGTTTTGCTTCTTTCGTTGTTACACATTGGAATGATACAGTTACCTTACGTTCATTGCATACTCTGATTTTGCTTTGAACATTTTAATGCTTCTTTCCAGCACTGAGTTTCAAAATTTAGCGCTTTGCTCTTGCTGAATTAGTATTTAATTTAAATTGTTAGAGTCTGCAAAAGCTGAAGTTTGCTTACTTTGGTTTCTTAATATTACTTAAAGCATATTCTGTTGGTGATCATGCTTATTTTACTGTGCTGCCTGTATATAGTTCTCTTCTTATTTTTGCTATAGTAGGCAACATGTGATAAGCAAAATCAGTTTAAATAGATGTGAGGGTTTTCTTGTGTTTGTTATTGTTCTGAGCCAGGTTTTGAGTATTACTTGAGAACAGCAGAAAGGAAATTGAGTTATACTTGTAAGCATTTTGGCAGAATTAGTTGCTATAAGAAGAAATACTTAGCAATACACTGTGACGAGATAAAATTTACTTGTATCCAAACGTCAAAAAAATTAACCTATACATAAAATCCAAGTCAAGTTGCTCATTGTGCTATAACAGTAGTGAAATCTACATTTTGATCTGTTTAACCTGTGAAAGAGTCCTCTGAGTTTTACATCAGTGTAGTTTTCCATTGGCTTACATAGTGGGTAATGTTATTTTAACTGTGACTGAGTGCCATTTCAGGTGTCTTTCTTCTTCACACTGAGGGAAACATCCAGAATTGCATCTTTTCCTTTCCCTGACAACCAGCATGAGGTCAACGAAACACTGCTATTGAACCTCACAGTTCTGTTGGGTTCCCATCTTGGAATGTTAGATGACAATGAAGTGTATTTTTCCTATCATTTCTTTTTGAAATAATAATTATGGTGTGTTTATACATGAATGAGCGAGTATACATGAACCAAATTATTGATTTGTACATACACTCAAGATGTTACTGGTTTTAACTCTATCGTGACTGGCATTTGATTACACACATACACACACATTCACATATGCTGTGTGTACAATCACATACATATGTATATATACATTTATATATATGTACATATACAGGGCTTAATGCCATCCATGTAATGGGAATCTGATCATTCTTCTTCCTGGGACAAAAAGACAATATTCCTTATTAAGTTGTATGAAGACCACAGTAATCATTATGTGCTTCCTTTATGACAGAATGAAATGTGTTAGTGGATGAGGTTTGAAAAGATATGGCATCTTAGCTAGGTAAAAGAGACAGGGAGGCAGTGCAGAGGAAAAAGGTCATGTATCAGAAGAGACTAAATTATATGTGACAAGATGAAAGGGGATTGAAAAGAAGCCAGTTAAAAAATGAGAAATTAAGGTGGAAGGTCTAAAAATAAGAATGAAACCATATTTTTGTGGAGGTCAGTTTCAAATATCTAAAAGTAGAGAGTAATCAGTTTTTCACCAGATCTTAAAAAGAGTAGGGGAATATCAGAGGTATATGAGATTGGAGGGTGATCTGGTCATGACAATAAACACTCTTGTTTTGGTCTTTTGTTTTGTTGTTTTTTTTTAAGTAAAGAAGTCTTGTCAAGACAGAAAAGAAAGAGAAGTAGGACTTGCACTCCTGATCTGTGTGTATAATGTGTAACACATGGCAAATTGGCTTTCAAATACTCTCAGATTGGTCTCAACCTGTTTTGGAGCCCCCCATGTATCTTGAGAATAATTGTTCTCAGCCCTTCTGTAAACAACCCCAAACAATAGTCAAACTCTGGCAGCTGCCGCTTTCATCTGAACATACAAAGCTGTAAGGCAGCAGCTTTGGAATATAAAAGAGGGAATCATACTCAAAAACACAGCATGTGTGCGCGCATGTAATTTTTTGTATAGATTGGAGTGATTTTTCTTTACCTCCTGACTCCTGGGAGAAATTTAGTCTTTAGAATTTTTCTACTGCAATTGCTGAACACTCTTTTGTGCAGCGTGTGCATGTACAGTGGGTGCAACTATCAATTGGCATATTGACCTTAATGGATCTGCATGTTTTTGTGTCTTTTCAAAATCTATGTGTCTTTTGAGGCAGTTGTTCATTTGGTCTTTCAGTCTGTCTAATACTTCTATGATTTTATTGATTTGTTCCTGCCAAAGATAGAGAAAAAAAAGTGCCATAAGTAGCCAGAACAAGAAGACTGAGTTCACGTATCCTGTCTTTTCAAAGCAGGATTAAGAAGGTAGTATCTCTACTCTCACTGAAACCATTTCCAAGAAAACTGAACTTTTTTTTGTAGCTTTGGGGTGGTGTTCTTTTATTTTTATTTTTATTTTTTGTTTTTAAATTATCATGGGGCGTTGTGTATCTCACGAACACCCTATCTCAGAAAGGGTGTTAGTGTTGATGAATGAGAGCATTTTTCCATGAAATGAGCCTCCTGAGATTTACTATATCACCGGGAACTGTTTCATTAATTATTTGGAGCAAGAGGCTGTGCTTACAGTGGCTGACCCAGGCTTGTTTTGTTTTAGTCTCTTGCATGCTAAGGTTGACTTCGTTTTTCGTTGCTTACTCACCTGACTCAGTGCCGCAAAATTTTTCACAGGGATGCAGGAGTGCTAAAAGTGCAAGAGTACATCTTGAATTACAGTGTTATTTTTGAAACATTTTGTTTCAAAGACACTGCTTTAAATGCTGTAAGTTGGGTTATTGGTTTTCTTGGAAAAGGCTGTGGGAGGGAAGTGCAAGCTAGGAGATTGATTCTTCAGAAATAATGCAGCAATAATCAGTAGATATTTTCATTGGGAGCAAGTATTTATTAGCCTTGATCAAAATAAGCACCAGGTTTTATCATCTATGACTAGCACTGCTCATTGAAGAAGCGTTTGGCTTCTTCCTTATCTTCAGCAGCTCTTATCTTAAGCAGAGGTGCAAATTAGACTGAAATTGTCAGTAAAGCTCAAGCTCTATCTCTGTTGGGGAAATTAAGATGAAAATTGAGCTGCTGATGCAAAGAACTAAGTGCTGGCATTGCATGTGTGTAAAGTCACATGAAAAGACAGGTGTTGTGGAGTCACAATGAACACAAGGACAGGTAGGATTCCACTGGCTAAACTATCCAGTATTATTATTGTCCTGCAAACCCCCTCAGATGCAGCAAGATCTGATACATGATTGACAGTGCAATGACTTTGTACCCAGCGCCCTTTCCCCAAATCATTGCTTTCAGTCATTCAAAGGAGACTACCCTCTCTAGTACTGACGTGCAAGAATTTTGCTTTCTTCTTCATAGAAAGGACAAAATAGTCTGATACCTACTCTCTGAACCATCATTTATTTTTTTTATTCTTGCTAATGTTGTTCCTTCACTACTAGGCCTACAGCTGGTATGCAGTTGTGAGTGTCCTGTGCTCAGCCATGAGTTCAGCCCACAGTTGAATCCTGGACATTAAGGGTTTCCATGCTTCACACACAGTTCCACATTTAAAGCGGTTGTTCTATGGACTAGTAGCTGGATGAAGACCATGTCTGCTGGCTTGTGGGTCTAGCCAGTATTTTATCACAGAAATGCTCCTGAGAATTTTTAATAGTGGGCAGGTTTCATGAACTAAATTGTCTGCTCAGTCCATATGCTCTTCTAATGCAGGGGGACATCAAATCAAATCTGAAGTGTGAGGGAGCAGAATAAGTGTTTTTCAGACAGGCTTAGATGTTCAAAACTGGTGTTTAGGTGTTTAGCTTTTGACAATATGTATATGGCTGTAGAAGTATCGAACATGGCAGATGTCTCGTCAAAGATGGGAGCTGCATATGCTAGAAAACCAAATCCACAGTTCTGAAAATGTTTGTTCTTTGTCAGATCCCCTGTCAAGGCAGAATATTGTGGCATTTTATTTTTAATTTATTCAATGTTCTCTAGATGCTTGTAAATGAAAGATTAGAAGATTGTAATTTAAATATTCAGTGTCAGTATGTAACAAAGAGCCAGATTCCTGCTGAGAATAAATATTTTCTAGCAGCAGTAGTTCAGCCTGTGTATTATTTTTTTAGTATTCACGGAGAGGGAAGATGCTGACAGACATCACAGTTTGGTGTTTAGCAAGCAACAGAGTGCAGGAATTGTCACTAAGTGAACTATTACAATAGGTAATGAAGAAAATAGTGTTAGATCTGTTGAGTGGGAAGGAGATGCTTGTGGTCTTCTGAACTGCAGCAGGTGGCCAATTGGTCCCCTTTAGTGCTATGTGCCCTGACACTTTCTGTTCATATAACGCTTGAGAATTCTTGGCTTGAGAGAAACATCAAAACAGAAACAATTAGTGAATGGCAAAATTGTATTTTCCCAACTGGATCTCTCCTTTTGGTGCAAAATGAATCTAATTCTTTGCATTAATCTCTGGAGACTCAAAAAATATGAGGTTGTATGGGAACTGTTGAGTCACGGCCTGAACCTCTGATTGATCACCTGAGGCGAGCAATGAGTCAGCCAGAGGAGCACAGGTGAAGGCAATTCTCCTAGACCTATTTAAGAGCTGGCTACCAGGGGGGAAGGATCTCTTCTGGAGATTGCCTCTGCTGGTGTTTTGTGAGTGAGCCCAGGATAGGGGTAAGCCTTCTATTTATTCTCTTTTGTTATCATAGTCTGCTTTGCCTAGCTCTTGTTTATTTTGTGATTGTAACATCCTAATATTCTTTGTTTATATAGAGGTTGACAGTAAGATCCAAGTATTTTGAAGAAAATAATTCTCACCTTTCTCTGTGGAGAAGTTGGAGCAAGGTGAATACCTTTTAGTGAGAGATACTCCTGCGTTCTTCTATCTTGGCTTCTTTATCCAGTACCAAAGCTGCAAGGCCTCCTTCTAACAACGCTATTCATAGAATGTTACTAGAGAGCGATGATTCATATGCTGTCTAATGCTGAATTCTTACATGTTGTCATGGTGGGACAGTGTGACTAATAACATGACTTCAACTCAGATGTTATGCTCTGGAGCTGGTTTTAAATGGTTAGGTTTTTTTTTTTGTTTTGCTTTGTTTTAAACAACACTTAAAAATCATGGTAGTAGTGGAGCAAGTGCAGTGCACTGGGAGGGCTGGGGCAGTAGCACATAAATGATACAATTCATTTAAACATCAGACATCTCACAAACAACATAAGCTTTCCTCAGAGACATCTATCTTGAACAAAACACTTAGATATTGCATTGTCTGTTTTCCTATATATTATGTTCAGTACCTCTTTGGGCATTATTATCATCTGCTTTGTATCATACATTCTGAGGCCAGAAGACGTGATTATGATACATTCTGACCTTCCATCTGACGTGAGATTTAGTAATTTCTGCTTGTAACTGCCCTTTGAGCTATGAAATATGTGTTTAGGAGCACATCATATCTGAATGCATCACTGACTTCAGCACATTTGTCTTAAAATACGTGTCTAAGTTAAGCATTTGTAAGTCTGTTAAGATCATAAGGGATATTTACCAGCTACAAATTAAATCCAGGTTTTCAAGTCCACTTTTTTTTTTTTTTTCTCCTCAGAAACTCTAACTGCCAAATCCCTTTCCCAGTGATGAAAATAAGGATTATCTCCTTCCCAGTATGGATGACATTGTTGGGTCTTCTGGTAGTGTTACTGAAATAGCGTGAAGGGGAGGCAAAGCAGGGTGAACACAATTTGGCACTATGTGTATGGACAGTCCAACCACAGAGGTGGTCTGCTTGATTCTGATAGGTTATTGGAGCTTTCCACTTGTAACACTACCACTAGTTGCTACCCATGCAGCTGGAAAAGTAGATCGTATTTCTAATGCAATCCACCTGTGTCTGCTTGGTTGGAGACCTTTCCCTCCCACTTCTGTGGCAGCATGCTTGCCATGTAGGTGCTGGCAAATTTTTTTTTTTTTTTTTTTTTTTTTCCATCTTTCTGCTTTGGAGATGGTTGGCTACGTACTGTACGCAATTCCAGCATGTCCCATTACCAAAGCTTTTTCATGCTGGGGTCTTCTAATTGTCGTCTATTTTCTTACAATCGCCAGTAAATGCTGTGCTTTGAGGCTTGTCTGCCTGATATTTAAGGGGGGAGGAAAGGCCAACAGGTGCAGCTTATGAATTTCAGCTGGATCTGGGGCAGTGAAGGAACAGGGTGTTTGGGACACAGCTGAGAAGAGTTGTGCTAATGAAGCAGCTATCTGCCCAGGGTCTCTGTACATTTGCAGGCAGTCCTTCATCCTTTTCCTGATTGTGAGGGTTTGTCTCATGTGCCATATTCTTCTTCCTGGCTGTAGGATTTATCTTTTCTGTGGTAGAGTTGTGTACAGCAATAGGTGAGTGGAGATGGAGGGGATTCTGCTTGGCTCAGCCCTGCTTTGCAGGGAGCATGGTACTTGGGAATGGCTTTCCTTGTTTGTACAGGCTTTTCTACTTTTTTTTTTTTCCCCCCACCTGGGGAATTTAAATTGCAGTTAATTGCAGTCCTCCCTGAGGGAGGACATGTTGATGCTTTATCATTTAGGTAGCTGTTAGGTAGGTAAAATCTCCCTTCTAAAATGGAAATGTTGCTGTCCGTTGAAGGCTCATAAGAGGCTGGGAAAGCTATTCCAGTTTTCCTTTAAATGCTGGAAAAAGAAGGAGCTTTCTGGGACCAGTGGCGCAGCAGGGAACAAAGGTGGGGCTTTAAAGTCTATCCTGATAGCTGTAGCCTGTCCTGTGATACAGCTATAAGAAACTTCTAGTAGTCTAGTATGCCACACAGATGAAAGGTGGTACTTATTTATAGTGCTGAAGATAAACTTCTTTCCTTAAGCTTCAGTACTGCACTTCAGAGGTGTGTTTGTAGTTACTTGTCTTGGGTGTAATTGAATCTCTTCTTCTAACACAACTGAATTAATTAGTGTTTCCCAGGCAATTCAAGGTTCTCAAGGTCCTCTTTGCTCTCTCTTTCTAGATATCTCACTGCTGCCTTGTGCATTTGACTTAGCAGAGAAGTTTGTCTCTGAGTTAGCATGAGAGGGCTAGCCTGCGTTCTTATGTCTTGTGATGCAAGCTGATAGCACTGGAGCTGCTATGTCTTAGTGCATGTGAAATGTTCCGGTTTACTGGAGGTGTGCAGCTGAGGAAATGCTTTGTAAGTTTCTCCTCATATTAATTGAAATGGGTGCTTTTTTGGTGCTTTTTTTTTTTTTTTTTTTTTTTTTTTTTTTTTTCAGAAGACCGCTTGTAAAGAGACGGCCTTTCCTTGGAGCTGTGAATAGAAAGTCAACGCTTTTTTTTTTTTTTTCCTCCTTCTGGTCTCTTGCTGTTTGTTTCAGTGGGGTAGGAATAAGCAGAGAGACTCGATGGAAATGACTTTTCCTCTCGTGGTAGAAAAAGGATATAAAGAAATCTTGCTGCTTTGCTGTATGACGCGTCTGTAAGGAAAAATAGTTTCAAGGAAGACACGTTACCTGGTATGCCTCACTGGCAGAAACAGTGAAGCTAAGAAATATTGGGGGGAAAAAAAAAAAAAATTAGCTGCTTGTATGAGTAGTAGTAGGAATAGCTACAAATGGGATGTGAAATCTGCTTTATGATTTTTTTTGGGACAGTCTCTCACTGGTTAGCAGTCTGGAAGACATCTTACTCTCTAGGTGCCCTCAGTGTATGCTGACTTTGGTGACCTGTGAAATAGGGAATTTGTGAGCTGTGAATGATGTATGAAATTACTAACTACAAAAGGTCAAAATTAATAGATCAGTTCATACTTCAGAAAGTGAGAAATAGAAAAAGAATTGAAGGAGAAAATCATTGATTTTTGTCTGTTCTTTTTGTTGAAGTTCAAAAATCTATTTTAAAGAACTCCAATGTAAACTTCAGTGTTTGCTACTAAGGGGAGGGACCTTACCTACCCTCACCATTTACTGATTATGAGTGGTTATTCTTGTTCAGTGTTTTCCCACTTGGCAAATAACAAGTAGTTGGTTTCTGTTATAGGAACTCTTCCTTGAAAATGTAACTGGCTACCTGCCTTCAGGGAGCAAGGACTCTTGTGTGCATGTACTGTGACTAGAACAGTCTAGTGCCAGTTGTGATATTGGGTTTGTGTGTGGAAGAAAATACTAAAGCAATTCATTTATTTATCTTTCTTGAGTAACTGATTACAATATCTTTTAATCAGTAGCTCTATTGATGCTGGTGATTTGTTTCTTATTACAACTGACTTTTTAAAATATGTGTGTGCTCTAATTAATCTTTTAATCATTAGGAAAATGATATTTGGTAGTATTCAGAGATCATCCTGCAGAGGAAGCTTTTAATGTATGCATTGGTAGCCATGAAGTATTTGGGCTGCCAGTGTTCCTACTCCTCCTAACTTGGATGCTGAAGACTTATTTCTGTGGAAAACTCAATAATGCCTAGTGTTGCATTTGTCAGTGTCTGAGTTATTTGAAGACAGTCAGTCTGGGGTCTGTGGTTATAAAACCACAAGCGTTCTTCATAGTATTCTAGAAATGCTTTATATTTTCCTCAGCATTACATGGCTGTGATGATGAGATGATACGAGTGTGATGTAGTACAGTATTAACTGAGATTAATTATGAGTAGCTTAAAGTCTTTGTGGCTTTTCTTTTTTCTTTGTGTGACACTAATGTGCTACAAAGAGTCTTTGGAAAAGGATGAGGAAAGAAATAGGAATCAGTTTAATTCGGTAGCTTCGGTGCAGGCAATTGAGAAGGGAAACTATATGAATCATTTTTTTTTTCCTTTATAATTAAAAGAATAAACTTCTCTGTGAGTAAGTCTAAAGTTTGTGGGAGAAATTATTTAAGTACATGGAAAGAATATTTTGTTACAGAGTATGAGAGATGAAGGTTTAGGTTATCACTTCTAGCGTGGACGAAACAAAGGTAAGGAGCAATCGTTACGCTATTTGTGAAGGTGCAAGTCGATTATCTTGGTAGATCAGTGTCAATGAGCACAAAATGTGTGTGCAACTGTAGTGTGAGATGTAAATATTTTTAAGCCTTCATGGACCAAATAATTGCAACAAAAGCATGTTTTGCATATCAGTAGTTACATCTTTACAACAATTTCTGATTTGTAGTAAGCCCCAGAATATTGAAATTAACATGAAATATTAACAGCTCTTGCAGTTGAGGAAGGTGGAAGATGGCAGACTGTTGGATGCATTTTATGTATGTACTATATTTTTATTTGATTAAGAGCGAGAAAGACATGATGGATGTAGTGCTAAGAGGAGATAAAGGACACAGGTGTTTAAATATATGCATGAACCAAAAAACTGATAGATAAAGAGTGGTGCAGGCAGATCAAACAAACTAAATTTGTTTGAATAACAGGTGAAATAGTCCCGTCTTGGTAACTGACTTAATTTACCCTGTGGCAAACTCACGCTTCTTGGGATAATGAGTACTGCTTATTTTCATAGCAGTGATTCTGAAAATGAAGTGGGCCTTGTTTAGCCAGTTGACCATATGCTTCCTCTAATTTTGAGGATAATAGAATTTAGAAATACTAGTGAAATATCCAGAAGGACTCATTGTCATTACTTCACAGGTGACACTGGAATCCATTAGCAAAGTAAATATTTCAAGTTTTTTTCCTTTGCAGCATAAGTAACGCTTCTCTGTAAATTGGAAAAGGTTCAGAAAATGGCTACAAAAATGTTAGGAGATCTTACTGACTAAGGAAGTACTTCAGGAGTTTAATAATTCTGTAGTGAGACTAAGAAAGCTCAGTCTATAGAGCTTATAAAAGTGACAGTGAAGAGAGGACTTGATGACAACCTATAAATACTTATTTGGGAAAGAGATCTCTGATTGTAGCTTTCTTCTTGATCTTCTGGGAGCAGAAAATGTATAATGAGGATTGATGACTGGAAGTAGAAGCTAAGCAAATTGAGACTTAAAATAAGGAGCCCATCTTTAATGGTTTGGGTAATTAATCACTGGAACATTTTTTTGTTAGTTGGATAGTGGATTTTCCATTACCTGAAGTCTGTAAATCAGGACTGAATGGCTCTCTAAAAATTAACTGGAGCAAACTGGAGTTATAGTCTTAGTTTACAAATCATTGGTTCAAGTCTGTGTTTTGCAGGAGGTCAGTGCATATGATCATTATACTCATTCTGCCCTGAAAAATGTATTAATTTTTTCCTGGCTCATCTGGAGCTGACCTTGTTCAAACTTGGTGATTTTATGTAAACAGATGATTGATATTTACCTCCCAGAAGGTACAAGACCTTGGTTAATAATTTAAAAAAAAAAAAAAAAAGCATGGAATACTGTCAGGAGAATATATTAAGTATGATCTCTTTGCTGGCAGGGCAGTACATGTGCTCTGAAGCTGTAGGAAGCGGTGTGTGGGGACCTGATACGTTACTGCCCGGCTGTGCCACGTACACAGCAGTGCTTGTCCTTGGAGCTCCTGTAGCACAGGCTTGCTGTGGGAATGCTCAGCATCGTTTGGAGATGAATGTAGTTCCTCTGGCCACGTCTTCCCTCAGTGGGCTGATTCCTAGTTCTAATTATAGTTCAGCAACATCGATGTTACTAATGAGTAAGGCTGCAAGTTTGCTAACAGGAAGGCTGCAGCCAAAGGCTGAAAAGCGGTTTGGCACAAGTTTTGAGTGACTGAACACAAAGACATTCTTACCACTTTGGCTGCATATCTGTAATGGTAAGAATTGGAAAGCGAGACTTGTGTTAGGGTCCGGTGTTTTCTGACAGTAGGGAAGGTTGTAATTCTCCCTGCTGATGGTATTAAACTAAAATTTGTGATCTTAGAGCAATAGTGAACGAGTAAGAGAGTACTGAGCTAAGAATGGTGTGCCCTTCTGTTTAAACACTGCTCGTGTCTTGCAGGAAGCAAATCTAGTAGTCAGGAGGTGGTTTAAGTCAGTCTGTGTCAGTGCGTAATGTTTAAGATCTCTCTAGAAAGGCAGACAGGATTAAAGACTGGCGTAGAACTCATCAGCTCCTTCCAGCTTCACTTGCTGCTGTTCTCATTTAAAATTTACCAACAGTATTCCAGGTATAGAAAATAACAACTGGTTTTAGGTAGTAACTTTCTATAATCTGTTTTTCCAATAAATAACGCTGGAAGAATAATATTTGATTTTTACCAGACTTCTAATATCAGTGATTGTGGTGCTGCTCTATATATCACATACACCACAAAATGGCCTTTCACCCAGCTGGGAAGCAGTTCAATTTACATTCACAAATTAAAACAGCCTCTCCTGTGCCAAAAATTGGATTAGCAACACAGAACACTGCGTTTCCAGTGCAGAAGAAAAAGAGAGTATCGTTAGCCTATGTGCTGCTCTCATGCGTCTATAAGTCCTGAATTTCATTTTGGAGCTAATACCTAGGTGCTTCTGTAATCCTTCCCAAATCTGGCACTTTTTCAGTGTCTAGAACTTACTGATCAGTACTGCTGCCACTATGCAGCAGGTCTTTGTCAAGTGCTTTCAGATTTCACTGAGATCAAAAAGGTGCTGTTATTTTTATATTTATATTTTATAATATATTTATATTTATTTTTGTATTTCATTATTTTTCAAATGAGATTGCTTAAAGTAAAAGGGAGTTTGGGGATCAAAAGGTTTGGATCTTAGTGTTGTGCTTCCTCCTACAGCAATTTGGATGTGTGCAGTGGGAGTAGGAGTCTCTTCTACACTGCTGTGATAGTCTAGTCCTGAACAGCATGAGCCATCTGCAGAAGGATGAAATCCTCAAGATACTTAAATAATCTTAATCACCTCTCATGCATTGGAGCAGGAACCCATCATAGCTACATGCCTACTGACAAACTCAGTTAAGAGAAGAGAAATATTTTTCTTAGGACATATGGCTAGAGGTGATACATATTAGATTTTATTTTTAGAGCAGAACTTGCTGAAAACAAAGGTCAGAATGATGGATGTTTTGACACCTAGTCATTTTGTTACTTTGGCTTTTAGGCCTAACTCACCCCTTCTCTAAAACATTGTCAAGATTTTTTTTTTTTTTTTTTTATTAGCTTTATTTTATGCTCAGCTATTTTTTCTTGACATTTACAGTTTTTCGTTTGGGAGCATTTGGAATATTGTGGGAACACAAACTCCACTTAGCTGGGTGTATCCAAGCCAAATGGGAGTTTTCTGCTGCCAGCACTCCAGAAATAATTGTCCAGTTAATACTTAATAATGTTTTGCATCTTGCACAACTTCATTCATTTGAAGTTCTCCTCAGCTGTGAGGCTGTCTAAATAAGCTATTTGCAAGTGCTGTCCAGATCTTCCTGGTTTCCCATCTTTTTTTTTCTGGGTTTTGGCATTGCTTCTTCCAAGCTTTTTTCTTGTAAACCAGAATCTTCTCCGGAAATGTAGATGACAGCTCTCAGGTACCCAGTATTATAGACAGGAGATGCAGAGGCAAGCCATTCTGTTAAGTTTTGCTATTAGTTTATCTAGCCAAATCACAGTAGGGGATGGGAGGAGAAATGGATGTATGGATGCTTTGTGGGTTTGGTAGACAGCACAAAATTGAACAGACACCCAACAAGTCTTTTATGTTAAAACATGCAACTCTTGTGGCAGTTTCGAATGGCAGAATAAAGATGGCTGTGATGACAGGAAGTTAAAACTAGTTGATACGCTAAACAGAGCTGCTGGAGAAACCAGCCTTTGCAAATCTGATGGAAAAAGAGGAATAATCATTTAAATGAAACAAAATAATTTTTTTAAAAACCAAAACCAGGTCCAAGCCCTGTAAGATGAAAAGCTAAGAACTAGGATGGGTTCATATGAAGTCAGAGTGTGGTTTTTTTTTTTTTTTTTTTCCCCCACTCTTATTGGATTACTTACCATAAATCTGAGGCTCTAAAAATGTTTTTGCTTTATTGGGAAAATATTTTAAGAGCCTTGGTATTCCGATGCCTCCTCCCACCGAGTGTTTAGTTTAGCAAAGTGAATTTATGAAACACCTTAAAGATGCTGATTCTGCATCTCGGGAGAAGTAAAAGGGGAAATATTTTCAGCTTTCCTATTATAAACAGGAGTTAAGTAAGTTCATACTTCTACTTTTCTGTAATGGTCAACCAAGTAGAGATCTAGGAGAAAGCCAGATGGGTGCTATGTCACTGTCATACTGTAATGCTTGTACTCAGTGGTGTGGCTGTTAAAGTTAATACTTGCAGTCTCCTCTTTCTGGAAGTAATTTAAGCAGGTGCATTGGGAAACAGTCTTGAAGGGCTCTGCATATGTTTGAACATCTCAGTAACGCAATATAATTGGCTGCCTCATCTTTGCTTTAATTATTTTCAGGTTTTTTGTTCTTTCTACCACTTTCCCCTAGAGGAAGCTAATTACTGTTCAGTACATCTATATTGGTATTCATTTTGGAATTTTTTAAAGTTTGTTTAGTAACGCTCGTGACTTACGCAGTGTTTATGTTCTTCTTTAGATTATTTTTCTAGTGTTTATCAGCCTTTATTTGACTCTTCTGACTGTGTGGAGAACATGGTTGCTGGGTAGGGCTGAAGCACTTATACAGACTGTTCTTCTCCAGTGCCTGTGTGCCACAGACCAAGTGACAGCTTTTATTGTGATGCTGCATTGTGGTCCTTACACCCCTCATGTTTGGGAGTTAATCTTAGTCGATGCTTTACTAAGTGATGCATTTCTACCCTTTTGTCTTATTGTCCATGACGATCCAAGTCAATGCATCTTCCTACAGCTGTTCTACATTTAAGTATTTCTGGCTATTGTTTCTGTCTTAAATGTTCTAGGCAGTTTCTTACATGTGTAAGTTCTGTTTATTTTTTCCATTTTCCCATGTTGTTTGTTTTTTTTTTTTTTTAATGCCTTTTCTTCAAGGTATGTTCCTGTAAGGAGCTGGGAATTTTACTCAGTGCACTGGTGGGTGCTGTCCATTCTGTATGCACTTGTGAATGGTTTTTAAATGCTAAGCACAGCTTTCCCACTGGGTGCATTCTAAGGAGTACAATTCTAAGCCTTCATGCAATTATACGGTTCTTGTTTTGGAAAATATTCGCAAATAGCTCTTGTTACTGTGTAAATCTGTGCCTTAGATGCATAAAGGCAGTCTCTTCTTTCTTTGGAAAACTTAAATTTATGGTAGCCATTACTCTTTCTCAATAGCAGGCTTGTATGAGTAAACTCTCAGAATTATGGACTCGTAAGAAAGGAAGACATATCTGGTGTCTGAGAAAAAGGTCAGAAAATAAAGCTTCCGAGTTCTGTTTAGCTCAAGAAGTGCATTAGAATTGACATGCCTCTTAGGGCCTCTCATTTTCCTGTTCTATAAAATGGAAATGATTATGTTTTTCATTAATATTTATTTGAGCTGCTCTTAGGGGAGGATTTACAGAAATATAAAATACTGTTGATACATTTTGAGTCCTGGTAAATAAGTGAAAGAGGAAATTAACTGAAACCAATCTTTCCTTTTAAGCATATTTATAATTTTGAAGCTGACATATATACTGCTGATATGAGATTTCATGGCGTTGGAGAGAGTTTTCTTCAAAGCACTTTGATTTTACTTTGTCATCCTCCATGAAGTTTTTCACTATTACATGGTTGATGAATGCTGCTGTACATTTCTTCGGATGTATTGCCTTTAATGTAACTTACACAAAGGCAGAGGATGTGAGGGGGTCATCCTGTCTGTGTAGGGACAGAAGGGATGTGCTCCCACACTGAATTTTGTAGTTAATTGTCTGAGATGTATAACATGTTTAATGCTGGCATCTTAGTGTAGCTGAGTACTGTGTGTGGTTCTTGTGGAAAAGAATCTTAAGGTCTTCTGTAGGCTCAGAGATTCAGAGAGGTTGTGTGTATCCTGCAGAAAGGAGAGGAGTACTCTTTTGGTGAACATCTGGCCTGCAGTTGGCTAGTGCTATATGGGAACTTTGACAGTCTGTGCGAAACTTTGCATAGGAAAGGCCTGGGGATTTAAGATTATTATTATCTTTATGATATTTTGGATGTCTTTTTGATGAAAAAGCATGAAATTCAAGATTCATCCTTAAAATAGTCTATTTGTAGTCTTAAATGGAGCACATTTTGGCCACAGTGTGTATGTAATCAGGCATAACTAGTGGTAAAAGAACAGGCTATTTCTGTCCGGTATAGTTCTACTTACTGACTTTTTTAAAATGTTTTTACTGTTTTGTGTGTAATTGTGTAATTCCACGAAAAGATTAACATGATAAGCATCTAAGTATTTGTAGCCTAGAAGTTTTGAGATAGCATTTCCTGAGCAACACTTTTAATGGTTTTGCATGAGAAAATATTGTAAATTGAAGTTGTCAAGTGTTATCATTTGGTCTGAGCCCTGCCTGTTTTGTGCTTAATAACAAACAGCAGTGCTTATGAATTGAATCATAGAATGGTTTGAGTGGGAAAAGGTATTAAAGCTCACCTAGTCCAATTTATCTGCCATGGGCAAAGGACAGGTTTCATTTCCCTTAGTGGGCTTTTTTGAATTCTACTGCTTTTATATTAAATGTCAGTCAAAGTTTGGAACTTGCTCTTCCATAGTAGTACTCCATGATTTTTATAGACCCTGAGTAGTGCTGCTGCTGTTGGTCTTGCCAGTTTCTCTTATGTCAGTGTCCCAAGCTAATACTGTAAGATTGGAGGTGTGAGGGATCTTGTGGTGGCCCAGCATGCTAACTGCAAAATGCCTGTCTTACAATTCAAAGTGTTTTTTTTCTTTTTTTGAAAGCCTCAAAAGACCCTGAAGAAGGTAGCAGTATTTAGTTATATTGTTTTTTCACTTTTTAATGTAGCTCTATCTCATGGAATTGCTGATAACAGAGCATGTAAATATGAGTTGCATCTCAGTTTTATTCTACTCTGTGCCACTTAGTGGGAGGGAGTGTGGATAAATAATTTGATTAAAATGGTGAAAATTTATTTGGCTTTTCGGAGTCAATTCTAAATCTCCTCCACCTGCCTCTGGGAGCTGCTGAGGCCCTGGCTTCAGTGAAATAATGGGCTGTTTGGCAATGCTGAAAGTCAGGAACATTACAAACAGACAAACCTCTTAAAATGAAGTCATGAAGAACTTGACAAAATATGAGATTTTATTATAAAGTTTGTCTGTTATTCTATCTCTTTATTACTTTTCCTGACTTAAGAATAGTGGTTGTTCAGAGGAGTTGATGAGTATCTGTCTAATATTTTTGAACAGAATGTTCAATGCATATGCAAACTAACTCTGAGTTAAAATAAACAAAGCTTCTACACTGCAAATATCCACTTGATAACCAAGACCATAATGCATGGAGATTAGCTTATTTCACTGATGTAATAGTTGTCATAGGAAGTTAAGACCATGGCAGGTGGGAAATGCTTTTAAATTTGGAGTTTCACCTGTTCCACTGACAAATAGATAAACTCAATTTTGACATCACAGTAGAAGAGGTCTGAAGTATGTATTAGTTTAAACAGTAAGGTTTAAGAACAGCAGCTGTTCTTATGCCATAGAGTTAGAAGTACTTAAAAAGGATAGTTAGTATATAAGGCAGATGTAATCCTGTAAGAAAAACTTTCTAAGGAAGTACAGGCTCATTTTTTAGGACCCTTTTTAGGAAAATATGCTATTCTGACTTGTTTTGGTAGAAGTCATAGTTTGAAACCCATACCCAATGTACTCCCCTGCTGCAGCCCCCCCAGCCCTGTATCTCTCCATTGATGTGCAGTCTTCTCGGATTTCTTGCTTCAGATCTTTTGCCTGATTGCATGCGTGTAACATAGAAACAGAACCCACAAAGGCTTTTGGAGTCATGTGGCCTGATTCCCTTCTTTCTGAGGATGAGATACTGTGTATGAGGAGATGAAACTCGAGCCCTGCTAGTGCAACTTCAACATCACTTGGGTTGTGCTACGCAGAAGGGCTATTTTGCAGATGCACAGAACATATTATTTGGTTCAATTATTTAATTGAAATTCTGTCTGATAACCCAAAGTTATCTCAGCCACCATGCTATCCCAGAAAATTGCTAACAGAGAGCCAAGGTGGAGGTTTAATCACTAAAAGGTTTTAAGATGCATTAAACAGTTGAGCCACATAGAATGAAACAATACACAACTGTCCTAATCCTTTGGAAGTACCAATGAGACAACTTCCATATGTCAACAGTTGTGGCTTGGAAAGTAGTCGCCCTATCCCTCGCTCTTATATGTTAAAACTGCTGAACTGAGATGCTTTCAGGGGCTTACTACACTTCGGGTCACTAATATTTTCTCAGCTGCCACTTATTTTATTTTGAAACAATCTCTCAAATAGGGAACTTTGGAACTTTTGTTTATGGAGGAATAGAATAGGCTGCATGTTTTTCATGCATCTTCCATGATTAATATAGGATATTCCATGATATTGATCCTCTGACTTGCTGAACTACGTAGGCTGTTGAATTTCAGTATCCAGAGTTAAATACTTGTTTGTATGAGAGTGATTTTTATCCCTGAGGTTCTTCAGCGGACGTGGTTTTTAGCAGCATTTAAATGTTACATTCATCAAACTGAATTGGACTTTTTTCTGTCATCTGTGTGAAACCAGGGACATTTAACGCACAGCACAACTACATCAGTTTTTTCTGACCCCAGAAAAGAAGTACAGGGGGCGTGCATGTGACAGATACATAGCACTGAAAGATTTGTTGGTAAAAGCAGTTTTCAGTAAAAAGCCTTGAAGTCTTTCTAAACAATCATCCTTCTGCTTTTGTTATGGTTTTGCTGACGTTGTACTCAGTGGAAGAGTGTTTTCTGTGACTCAGATTCACTTGTGTATTTTCTGTCCCCTTCGTTCTGATCCATCAGAGATTTGCAGGTGAAAGGTTGTTTTGAGTACATGTATGACAATACGTATTTTTCCTAGCGGTTATAATTTTTCTTCTTCTGGTCATTTTTAATTATGTAAGCATGCGGTACCTGATTGTCTTTCATTTCCATTTTGATCTGAACCCATTTAATGAAAAGGAACTTGAAAACTTTTGTTTCAGTGTCTGCCTGAGGTTTAAATTATGTATTTCAAGGTTTAAAACTTTAAAGTAGTCATTTTTTCTATCTACAGGTTAAAAGGATCCAGCAGGGATTGCCTTCCTATTGCTTTAGGATTTCAAGAGCTCTGTTTACTTTTAACACACTTGGGTTTACAGAACAACACCATGTAGTGGAGAAATGCATACGAGTAATTATGTCAATTACGATCTGCTCTATACAATTCTTCTGTGATGCTATGTGATTTAAATGCCATTATGTGTCTGGAAAAGGATGGGAAACTGTTATTGTTGTTCACTCCTGTTTACTGCTTACAGCTGTTTTTATGACTGGTTTTGCTCATAAACAGGTGTTTAGACCCTTCCTTTGACTAAGGGATACAGCTTGTGCTGCTGTGAATTAATTTATCTTGCATGTCTGAGTAGCTTGAATTTCTTTTGTTTCACTTTAAAACAAACAAAAAAAATCAGCAAGGCTCCCAGCTGCTGAGGTTGTTTTGGTAAGTTACACTTGGAGAAAGTACATGTTTGCCATGAGACATACTGCGTTAATAAAGATTGTTGTGGTTGTCTGTTGGCGTGATGTTCCAGTCAGAGTCTCATTTTACTCTCGTTCCTACCCATTCCTCTTGAATGAATTCCCCTTTCTTCTACTTTGGTTAGAAGTCCTATGCCTGTTTCCATGTTATACCCTGCAGCTGATCTATGGTAGCTGATGAAGGAATGCATGTATGCACTGGAAGTAGGTATATTTTCAGTTATATTACATACTGAAATTTATGTAACTTTGCAAAAAAAAAATGCTTCTGAGAAACATCAGTGAGTGGTGCTTCTGGAAAAGGTGAGTTATCTAACCCTTATTCTCCCACTCCCATCCCCCTTGTATTCATCTGGAAGTAAGGAGGGTGTATCCAGTGTAAATCACCTGTATAATAACATTATGTATATCTGAATGGAAGGCTCAGAATGGCTTGTTGAGTCCTGTAAAGCTTTCAAAGTTATTTTCTGTATGTATTTCATTTAAAAATTACTGATCTCTTCTGCATTTGTTCATTTGTTAGTCACTCAGAGACTGGAAAAGCAGGAAGTTTTTAATCCATTTACTATATCATTTCATATACAATCCAGAAGACATAATTTCTACTTCAAAACAACAACAAAAAGCAGTGAAGAGACAAATGTAAAAAAAGAAGTGCAAGCTGCTTCTGGTTTGCATGGAGCATTGTGAAGGATGTGGGGTGTTCTGACTGCAACTGAATAACTTAGAAGAAACAGGACTTTTATTGAATAATCTTTTCATTTTGAAAAATTACAGGGGAAAGAAATGACTGACAGTTACAGATCTGCTGTAGCTGTTAATTTACAGACTATAGAAAACAGCCTATTCTCCTGGACATATAGTGCCTATAAAACACCTTTTGTAATCTGGCTTTTTTGTTTTGTTGTACTGTTGTTTGTTTGTTGTTTTTTTTTTTTTTTTTTTTTTAGGCATCAATTTTAAGGTATTATCCTTTAATTACATCTCAAAGGAAAAAATGTGTTGGGAGGAGCAAGTGCTTTGTTGAAAAGCCTTCTTTTAGGCCTCATTTCCACTAAAGTGCATTACAAATGTACCTAGTTCGGTCTCTTTTAAAAATGTATCTATCCATGGAATTATGATAACTGAAGAGAAATGACAAAATCACGAAGTTATTGGCATAGGAAATAACTTCTTGCTGAATTTCACTGCTCAGGATGGGTCAGCTTGATCTGGTTACCCAGAACTTTGTCCATCTGAATTTTCGTTGTCTTCATGATTGAAAATGCCATAACCTTTCTAGCAACCTGTTCCCATGTTTGAACACTCTCGCAGTAAACCCCAAGTCTTTTTTCCTTTTTTTATTCTTATTTCAAATGGAATTTGTTTTGTGCCTTTTTCCCCTTATGTTTTCTAAGGGCACTAGTGAGAAGAGTTTGGCATAGACTTCTTTACTCCCCTCCATTAGGTATTTATCCACTTGCTCCGAGCCTTCTCAAGCTAGACAATCCCACCTCAGTCATGAAAGATACTCCAGTCTTTTAATTATATTCATAGCCCTGTGTTGAGCTTACTGCAGTAGCTCTACATCTCTCTAGTACTGGGGAGCCTAGAGTGGGATGCAGCATTCCATGTGACTTCACCAGTGCTGAATGGAGTGGAAGGATCACCTCTCTTGACTTACTGGCAGCATTTTCTTTCATGCAGACAAGGAGAACCTGCAGTGCTGCCAGAGCGTGCTGATGGTTCATGCTGTGCTTGCTGTTGCTCAGGACCCTGAGGTACTTTCGAGCCAAGCTACTGGAGCGAAACAACTAGAAAGAATCCATTAATACCTGTGATTATTTCTTCCCTGCTGAAGAATCAAAGAATGGCCAGGGTTGGAAGGGACCTCAAGGATCATGAACCTCCAACCCCCCTGCCACATGCAGGGACACCAACCTCCGCTTCAAAACAAGCCAGGCTGCCCAGGGCCCCATCCACTCTGGCCTTGAACACTTCCAGAGATGGGGCATCCACAACCTCTCTGTGCAGCTGTTCCAGCACCTCACCATTCTCTCTGTAAAGAATTTCCTCCTGACATCCAACCGAAATCTTCCTTCCTCAGCTTAAAAACATTTCCCCTTGTCCTGCAGTTATCAACCCTTTCAAAGAGTTGATTCCCCTCCTCTTTGTAGGCTCCCTTTAGGTATTGAAAGACTGAAATGAGGTCACCCCACAGCCTTCTTTTCTCCAGATAGAAAAAGCCCAGCTCCCTCAGCCTGTCTTCATAGGGGAGGTGCTCAAGTCCCCTGACCATCTTCGTGGCTCTCCCCTGGATCCTCTCCCACAGCTCCCTGTATTGAAGAACTTGATGTTTATCACTTGAATTTTCTGCTGTTCCTGTCAGCCCAGTTCTCCTGACTGTACAGATCCCTCTGAACTGTGTGTGACATCTCCACTCATCCGTACTTTTGTTATCTGTTCCACTGATGAGTGTACACTCTATTCCAGCATCCAGCATCAATGGAGATGTTGGACAGGGCTGCCCCTGGGATAAACTCTTGTGATTTGTCCTCAAAATAGCCTTGTACCACTAATCAAGAACCCTTGGATCTGGTTGTTCAGCCCACCTCGCTGTGCACCTATTAGCTTATCCTCACTTGTCAGTGAGGATGTCATGGGAGGTAATATTAAACCTTACTAAAGCCAAGGTAAACAAAATTTATTGCTCTCCTACTAAGCTTGTCAGCTTGTCACCTCGGCGGTTATCAGGTTGGTCAGGCGTGACATCTCCTTTATCAGTCTGCTGATGACTTCTGGTCAGCAGGACCTTCTTATTCTTCGTATGTTTGAAAAAGTTTTTCAGAATTAATCACCACTGTAGGGATTGACTGACCTGTAGTTCTCCCAGCCTTCCTTCTTGCCTTGAACAAAGTAGTCTCACAGCAGTAATCTGGTGCTGTCTTCAAGAAATGTTTGTGCACCACGACCTCTCAAAAGTAGTAGAGTGTCTGTGTAACAGCATCAGCTGGTGGATGTAAACCGTCCTGTGTATGTCTTGTTTAAGTGCTCAGTAGGCACTTCAAGGGAAGCCTTGCTTGCTGTGGTCATTGGTGGGCCTGGGATTCCAGAAGACTAATCAAGATAAGGGCATAAGTTCTTTGCATTCTCCTTTCGGTTTCTTTTGTTACAAGGTTGGAAGTGGAAAAACTTTTTATTCCTTTTTAAGTGAGAAATGGATTAACACAAGGAATGCTGAACATCTAAGTGTTTATGTAGAGCAGGCTGATTTTTATTATTTTCTTAAAGTAATATATATAATCCAGGAAAAATGCTGAGGTAGTATTTTTTTGAGGTATCAACTACTTTGATTTTAATTCTTTCATTGCCCACTTAGTCTGCAAGCAAAGCTCTTCTTTTTGCATATTTGTTGACTTGCTTCCAGCAAGCATGTTGAAATCTATGTTTCTAATGGTTATCCATGTCTTTTGATTACTGAAAACAATTTACCAGTACTTGTTGGTTGACTTTATATCAAACAAATGCCAGAGGCAAAATTTGCTTCAGATGCATTGATCATAGAGGACAGACAAGGGGTCGAATACACTTACTGTCCTCATAGCTCTAATTGCTATGGATCACTGCAGCTCTACAGATTAATTTTACCCAGATGTATTTTTGTTGTCTATTCAGTGCTGGTATCATCTGAGCATGGGATCAGAGCTATGTTTATGGAAAAACAAACTTAACATGCGTTCAGAACTATGCTTATAGAAGAGTGAACTTAGTGGCAAGTTCACTCTCCTTAGCCTGCTGAAATGTGTGGAGATCATCTGTATGTAGAACAGCACCTATGCTGATGTTTTGACAATGTGGACTGCTTCATGTGCATTCTCATTTATTTCTGACACACTAATTTCTGGCTAGCAGGGTTATTTCTGCCACTTTTTTTGATATATTTTCCTTTAAAAACAAAACAAAACAAACAAAAAAAAACCCACAAACTTTCATCCTCTATTCTCAGAAATTCAGATGAGGCTTGCCTTCACCAAGGATTCTTTTATTTATCACCAAGGATATCTTTTACTGCTCAAGATATGTACCTAGAAGGGTGTAGAAGAGGTTTGGGTTGAACAGATAACATTAAATAGAGTGTGGCGCAAAAGCATGCGAGTTTGTATTGAACCAAGCTGTGTACTGTCAATCTAGCCAGTTTTGAGGACTACAGATATTGGCTGTAACTTTCTCCAGTGTTCCTGTGATACTTGGTGATACATTGATGATCTGTATGCTGCACAGCTTTGGGATCTGTCTGGAAATATTTTCTTCTCCTTTATGCCTGCGCTGCTGTAGTCTAGGATTTTTCAAGACACACAGCCTATTTCTTCTTATGAACTGGTTGTGTATCTAGGCTAGGCTATGAGTTTCTTTCAGATATTTGTAACTGGTTGCCTAGAGATGTGGCAGAAGCCCTGTTCTTGTAGACATTTTAGGTCAGGCTGCACAGGGCTCTGAGCTACCTAATGTAGCCATAGGCATCCCTGTTCACTGCGTGGAGTTGGATGAGATGGTCTTTAAGGGTTCCTTCCAATTCAAATGATTCTGTGATTCTAGGACTTCTGTGTAAACACTTTTGTTGCCTCGTTTAGTTCACTTTGTGTCTGGGAAGGAAGAGAAGCTCTCATTGTGCATTTATTTTCTTAAAAAAAAAAAAAAAAATCTTTTTAACTGTTAATAGCAGAACTCAAGGCTCTTTGAGATGTTTCTTAATTTGGAATTAGTAAAGCAGGAACAAGACTAAATTAATATTTAGGCAGTTTGCTCTACATTGAGATTTCAGTCTAAGATATACTGGCGAATGCCCCTCAGTCTGTTTCAGACACCTGTCCTGGCCCTCATGTTGCACTATAAAGACTGCAGAATTTCAGTAGTACATGAAATGATTCACTGATTTAACCAATGAAGTGTAAATCCTCTGGAATTTGTTTAGATTACAAGTAGTAAGTGCTAAGGGTGATTATAGCTGTATTGGAGATGGAAACAAAACTTGAGTCTGGATTTGTGACTTAGGCTGCAAGTAATTAAGTGGCTCTCCTGTCTAAATGGATTTGTTTCTGGAAGAAGAGTGTCATGCTGCAGGTTGAGCCTGTCAGGAAGCGCTCTCCGTCTCTGCTTCTAGACGTCTTCATGCCTAGCAGTGGGCAGTTGCCAGGCACAACCTCAAATGAAGGCTTGAGATGGAAAGCTTAGTGTAAAAGTCATTTTCTGGGTAATGGAATAGACTTTTTCCTTTTGTGCTTCTGGAAGAAACTATGGCAAAGTGTATTGGAGAAGGGAAACTGAACATGAGGTTGAAATATAGTAATATTTTAAATTTTATGTTCTTTGAAAGTGTTCATTAAAAACAAAATTAAAAAACCCTACAACTGATAGGGGAAAAAAATTAAAACCCAAGCAACTAATGTTATTTCAGATTTTTTTTAGACTCTTCCATTTTTATTTATTTTTCTTTCCATTTCGCAACACTGCAGTGTCTTTTATAATGTCTTTTTCAATGTCCTTTTCTCACTGAAACGTAGAGAACTAGAAAGGTCTCTTTATTTTCTGCCTTTTTTCTGCCTTCAGAAGAAGGAAATAAAAGGGAAAAAGTAATCTATTGGAGGCCATGGTAATCAAAATTGTTCTTTGGAAAAGTGTTATAAGTTTCATTTTAAACATGGGAGGAGAAAAGACAGAGCAAAATCCACTTCAAATCTCTAGCTAGTTATTAGAATATAAATATGCACAGCAATTTGGGCTTTGATGTTGAAACTGACGGTGTCTGGGATACTGAAGATGTTTAAAAGGATGATATTCCTTTTTTTTTTTTTTAATTGTTTTGGTCTTGCTGTAGCTAGAAGAACAAATTTTATTTGACATTCTTAGTACCTGAGGAAGGGAGAGAAAAAGGAAAATCCTGGCCAATTTTAGAGCTAATTAGCACTTTCAGTTTCTGTGAACTTACTTCACTTCCACAAATACTTTAGTTCTTGATTTCTGAAAACCTGAGGTAGTTGCTACCTAGGAGTTTCATTTTGATGTTTCATGCTAGGGAATAGCTTAACACAAGAATCTGAAAAAGCTTTTCTAATTTCAAAAAGTCATCATTAAAAAGCAAGGAAGGATCAAAGTATTTAAAAAAATGAATGGTAATTCATGTAACTTTATGAAACTAAGAAATCTAATGAAATCCTGGTGAAAATTGGAAGATAGAATATGCATAATTGCTAAAATAAGATACATTTAGCACAACTTAATTATACTGTTGTAATCATTCATGTGGAGGATTTATTGAGGTTTGAAAGCATTGGTCTTTTATGTAGATTATTAGGTTGGTTTTGACTGTTTATCACAGAGGTTTGAGGAAAGTCAACCTCTAACAAAAGCTGGAAAGAGACCTGATCTGGAGAGCGGAGTGAGGCAGTCCTACTTGGTGGAGTTTGCTATAGCAATGCCACTGGCAATGGCTGCAGTCAAAAATAATATACTGGATTTGGAGCACAAGAGCTTGTTTGTTAATTTGCAGTCTGACTACAGGTATGATGCAGAATCTACCCATGTTTAATGTTTGTAGTTCATATTAACTGCTATTAGCCTTTGTAATGAGTTAGCTCTCTCCATTTGTTGCAACCAATATTCCTCCTTTTTCATCTTCAATATTTTTTGCTTCTAAATATATTTCCATTTTTTAAGCAAATTTCAGCTAGAATAGGAATATTGTTCCAGACAGCATATTTTTTTTCCTGTGTTCTGTCAGAAAGCAAATGATGGTAAAAAGGTTGGCAACAAAGTAGTATTCCTAGGAGAGACAGCAAATATGTAGGATCTGAGTTGCAGAAGATGACAGAAGCTTCTGAGAGTAATGAATGCCATTATTTTGCTCTGGAATCCATGGAAGAGCCAAGTATGTGGAATTTAAAATGAAAGGCGGCAGATTCAACAGTATTTGAAAAGATCATTTCATCAAGTTTCACTGGTTAGTTAAGGAACTCATTAGCACAAGATGGCATCAAGGCAAAGAGTTTAACTGCAGCTCTTTAATAGAAAATTTATCTGGATAAAAGTGCATCTAGAATTAGATTATAATTTTCTTTTTATATGGCAGAATATACAAAAGGGAGAGATGAGACTTGCACTTATTAATTCTTATAGCATAACTTCTGAGGGGCTTGGAAAATATTTTTTACATATGCAGATTCCTCAGTGATTGCTTTATAGCAACTTTCCTTTGTACCTGCAAGAGAACTCTGCATTGGCTGCATTTAGTCATAGGAACATCACGAATGAAGAATGAATCTGTTATGTTTTGTTCATTATGTAGACTTTTTTTCACCATTCTCCTCTCTACTCAAGCCCAGATCTATCTGAAATCTCATCTGAGATTCCCTGTGTCAGGTTTTTTAAAGGTGTCATGAGTAGCTCAAGTGCCATCAATTACACTTTCTGCAGTCAGAGGAGTGTTTACAATGGAAGCAGAATGTGTGAAATGTAGAAACACCACTGGCTTCTTACAGCATACTGTTTCCTCTCTTCAAGTGACTATCAGACACTTGGTACAAGTAAACTATCAGCAAGGCCATACCAGTTCTCTGAAAGCGGGCCGTTGACCACTAAATGCTATTCTTTGCAAACCTTTCTGACTGCATCAGGTAGAGTTAAGTAGAGTTGTCTTACTTTAGAAACCTCTCTCCCCTTATAACTTCTGTTTTCTTTGGAGGGCTTGGAAGGTCCAAAATAGTACTAAATCCCTTTTTCTGTGTTTTTCTCCGCTCACCCTCTGATTAAAAAACAAAAAACAAAAACAAAACAAAAAAACAAAACAAAAAAAACCAAACAAACAAACAAAAAAATCCACACAAAACAAGCAAAAAACAAAACAAAAAAAACCTGTTTAGGGAGATAAGACTTTAGTTTCCACAAGTGTTGCTACACTGTGTCCTGATCTGTTAACTTATCTCTAGGAAGAATAAAAAGTAAACGACTCAAGAAGTAATTCCTATTCTCAGTATTAATAAGAGGTCTTTTTATGATTTAAGTCAAGAACTAGAAACCTGGATTTCTTTGCAAGACAGGCAGAAACCTTGGGCAGATCAGTTAGGAATAGAACCCCAAAAGTTATGGACACTTGGTTGCTACTGAAGTTGATTAGCCTATGTAAAGTTGTTTAGGGATCTACTGAGTTTTAATTTTTTGTAGAATCTGGACACTTAGCATCCAACTCAACTGAACTGTATTGTGTATGTATTGTACCTATAGAATTTATCTCAGAAGCAGACTCGGATTTTGGATGTTTAGCTTCCTAGATTTTAGTTTTCTCACCTAGTGAAGTAAGGATTATTATTCAAATTTGTCTCAGTGGAAAAGATCCCAGGAAAATTTTTTGAGGCACAATTTTTTTGCATAGGGAATCAGTCAGCTGAGGGATTACACAAATAAACTAGAATCAGTATGGATAAGGAGGCTTACATTTTTGTCTTAATTTCATCTTCTGGTGTCCTATCAATTTGTTGTGATTTATTGTTGAGAACAGATAGAACCATTTAAAAAAATAAAAAAAATAAAAAAAAAAAGCAAGGAAACAAAGAAAGTAAAGAGCTTGACCGAATGTAAGTTGTGTCGATTTGCATTGTTTCTCCGATTTGCTTGCTTACAGTCACGTTCTGCTTTGCGTCTTTTGTGAGTAACGAGCTCCATCTAGTGACACAAAACCCGCCTGCGCATCTTGTGCAAGGTATGAGCGATGCACACCTTGGCTGCGGTTCAAGGTATGATTTTTTTTTTTTTAAATGCACTGTAATGGGCACCATTACACGTGATGCTACACAAGAAGAAAATGTAAACAAAAGTGAAACAGCCTCATCACTCAAGAAGAAAATTTGAACCAGCCCACTGAGGGTATTAGTCACATTGTATTATGCATACTTTTTTTAAATGGATTATCTACACTGGGGAAAAATAATCTCAATGAAAATAGTTCATCTCTATTAACTCACAATTCAACTTCATATGCTCATGTATGCCATCATATATATCAGCATGAATACTGATGCTCATTTAATAGTACAAAATCAACTCAGGCCCTTTCCTTCTGGCTTACCATAATGTTATACTGCAGCTGTAGTGATCTTCAGCAGAAGCTGATATTGGTCTTTACTGGCAGTGACTCAGGGGGTTACTATTGTGAGGTTAAAAGCACTGGAGGGTCAGAGACTTTTGGCTCCTTTGAGTGTATGCTGGTCTCTGGCAGCTCCACTGTAAGTCCCAGGCTGTACATTATTCACAATTAAAAGAGCGTGTCTTTTAGCTCATTTAACTGTGGTCCTTACTTGTGAAGCTGAACTGAGAGGTCTCTGCTGGATGCTGATGATACGAAGGAGAGCTTGAGGGTGCCCCATCTCTGAAGATGTTTAAGTGCCAGATTGGATAGGGCCTTGGACAGCCTGATCTCGTGGCTGGCAGCCCTGCCCAAAGCAGGTGATTGGAACTGGAGAGGCTTTAAGGTTTGAACTTGAGCCATTCCATGATTCTATGAACATTGCTTCTTTCATTAGTATCTCTGGCTTCCTTCCTTAACTGACCAGTCAAACTGACCTGGCAGTGAGAGGGAAAGATGTGGAGGAGCTTGAAGGCCACCTAGGCAACCAAATGGACTGTGTAGAAAATACCTTGCAAGTCAATGGTGTAACTATGAGTCTGTACTGTCAAGGCACTCCATTTGTAGTACCTGCAGTGCAAATAACATAGAGGAGCTGCAGAAGAGCAAAGACTCTCCCAGCCTAGGTGGATATACATTTCCTTTGGTTCCCAAGCTAGGTTTAAACTAGTTAATTTCAGATTAGTTTGTTTGTTGGTCCCAATATAGATTTATTTATCCCAGTATGGATAGTTATGGCTGAACATTTCTGCAGCAGTAAGAACTGGGCATAGGCTGCAGAATAGGTCTGGGAAGCAAGGTAGGTGCTTCCATGCAGTTTGTGTATATTGAGTGCCTCTCTGCTGATGCCAGATGATTGCCAGCACTTGTGACAACAGAGGTGTCCATGATATGATTCTGGCAGCAGCAAATGCAATCTAAACATAACCTTGAGAAAGAGCAGAGGAACCTGAATAAGCAAGAAAAACTTTCTGTTTTGAGAAGAGCCTTGTGAAGTAGTCTCTCATGCAGGACAACAGCCATTTCCTAGGCCTTCTGCTTGTAGATGACATCAAAGATTAGATTGGATAGTTGGAGGGTACAGTTAAATAATTCTGTATACTATATCGACTAAACAGAGCTACTTGTTTCTTTTTTTAATTAAAACTGTACAGAGAAGAGGGGATATTTATATCCTGTACACCATCTGCTGTGGAAGAAAAATCCAGCTATCCCTCTCAAGTTTACAGTTGGTTTTTTGTTTTGTTTCTTTTGCTCTTTAATCTGTTTTCAGCATTCTTTGGAAGAAAAAGCCTGAAACCTGCTGTTGCATTAGGGAACCAAGAACTCCTCTTGCATGCTGCATTCTGCTGATGCTGTTTAATAGGAGGCATATACAAACCCCTGTCCAAATTTATGCAGTACTTCATCTGTTAAAGGAGGAAGACTACTTTTCAAAATTGTCGTAACATTTCATCGCATCTGTTGTGCAAAGCAAGTCTTTTATCTGTAATACCTCACATGTGCTTATAAATCATTGTGGGGTATATTTTATATTTCTACTTCTTTGATGGCCTTTTAGCCCTCACCTTTCATCATTTTGACTCATTACCTCTAGTTTTTTTTTTTTTCTTCCTTCTGAGATTTCTCTATAGATGTTGTATAGTATATAGTTGATAGTTGCTAACTTCTTTATATTGATATATTTCTGAGAGCTAATAACTGGTGAAAGGAAATATAGATACCTTCCCTGTGTAGCTATGCTGAAGTCATAAGGAATTGAGATGCTTGTTATTCTTAATGACATAAGAGATAGTTCATTGCCACTTCTGGGAAAGTAGAGAGAGCTTCAGTTATGCAGTACATTTTCAGGGGAGCGTAAGGAGGAGTTATAAGTGTGTGCAGTTACTGGCTCGAGGTGTGAGACCACACCTGGCACAGAGACAGCTCTGCTCTGGAGCTGGTCAGGAGTCTGTCAGAAGTTTATAGGTGAGGGTCAGTGGATCAACAAACATACATGGTGTTGAAGTGAATATCTGCTGTAGGCTTTCTGATCAGGATGGATGAGGCATTCTTAAAACACTTGGAAGAAGCCTTACATTCACAGACCCCAGTCCTCACGAGGGGACTGAACATCTCTTACCTGCTGGAGGAGCAGTGCAACAGGACTCAGATTTCTTCAGTGCTGTGTTTACAGTTTCCTGTCTTTGGAAACAGAGGAACTGATACTTAGAAGAAAGATCTGGCTATGGATTCGAAAGTCAGAGGCCGTTCTGTCTGCATTAACAGCAAAACTGTGCAGTGTAGGATTATAGGAAGAGGGAGCAGGGGAAAAGCCAGGAGAGCTGCCCCGATCTTGAGGAGATCAGGCTTCAACTTCTTTAGAGTTTTGCTTGGAAGAATCCCATGGAATATCATGCTGGAAAGAAAAGGCATGCTTGATTTGGCTGGGTGGTGTTCACCCCAGCAAGTAGAAAGAAAGGCCGAAGTAATAGGAGGATCACATAGATTAAAGGGGACATCATTGGTGATTTCAAGTATTTTTAAAAGAATTTAAAAGAAAGGAAAAAAAAAAAAAAGGGGGGGGGGGGGGAGGGTGGGGAGTGGGATGGGAAAGGAGAAGAAAGGAAGGATCCAAGAGGCAGATTCAGGGGCCAGTGTTCTCTGTGGAATATAGACTTGTTCTCTGGCTGGCTGATCTTCCAGGAGTAGGATTAGGAAAGTCAAGACTGGTGTGTGGTAGCTGACCTGACTTTGAGTGGGACTGTTGGATTATTTATGTGAAATCAGTTTGTTACTTCCAACCTAAATGATTCTATGAGTTTGAGAAAAGGTCTGCTACAAATGCAGGTACTAATGGATAAGCCAGTGTTTTTTCTCAATGCTACCAGCTTCTCTTTTGTATTCTTCATCTAAAAATTTGAGGGGTTATGATTGGTAAGGGCTAGACTTGCACTGAAACTACTGTAGACTTTTTTCTTCTACTACTTCACTGGAAGTATTATTTAATCTCACTGTCGCTTTTCCTATTTTTTCTTTTCATAGCTTTTTCAATTAGTACTTTCTTTTTCAAAATTACATTTAATTTTAAGAAGCTATTTCTTTAAGTATATCTAAATATGCTCTTGTGTAGATTTAGAACCATTAGCTTTTTTTATGTTAATATACTTAATCAGTCTCTGCTTAAGGTTGATTTAGTGCTGGGTTTCCTGCAAAGCCATTTTTTGAATTCAGAAAGGAAAAGTTTTGGAATATATCTTTCAAAAATTAAGTGTAAGAGCCACCTACTTCCTCCTCACAGTGCACCTTCTGTCAAATGGGATGAGATTGGTCCTTAAGAAAGAGAGAGAAATGTTTTTGCTCACGGGAAGAGATCACGGCGTTGTAGTTTCTTTTAAGTTCTGAGCTTGGGTGCCAATATATTCTAGTGATGGAGTGATGGAAACAAACAAACAAACTAAAAGCCCAGAGTGATAAGCCACCGACATATACACAATGGGCATCCAATTGAGTTTTTTTTTTTTTTTATTTAAGCATTTATGCACACTTTTTATGTGTTTGGTAAATGGCTGGGCAATTGGAGAGGAAGGAAATGGGAATTCAGGTATGAAACATAGATCCAACTGTTTTCATTCATGAACTGCTTTTTAGACCTCTTCAAACTGACTGTTTAAGTTTCCCTAATAGCTTAAGTAAGAGCCTGACTGGCATTTTACTAATGCAGAGTGCTTGGACTACTCTTTCTCTAATTTTTTGTAAGATGTATGTCTCTGTAATTTAATTTGCATTGTAGATGTAAAAATAGGTAAATACTTTCAGTGTGAAAGAGAGGTAACAAGACCTGTGGTTGTATGTTGGTGTAATGGTGAATAAACTGGGATTACTGGTTGTTTTTTTTTTTTTTTTCTTTTTTTTTTTTCTTTCACAGTTGTCCTGGTTCTCCAGTATCTGAATTATCTGAAGAAGGCTGTATATGCAGGTTGTAGAAAAGGAAACAAAAAGGCTGGACTTCATGTACTGTCTTAGCCTTCTACAAGTCTCATTTTATGCAGAGATGAATAGGCAAGTTCTAGTAGTAAATCCTTGCTGTGGAAGGCCGAAGAGGGAAAAACAATTGTCTATATGCATGTTTCATGACCATTCAAAGTCAATTTCAGATGTGAAATATAACAAATTCAAAGTGCAATATTGGGGCACATGAAAGAGAAGTGTGATAATAAAGTTTGCATTATTTCCTTTGGTGCTGTACAGATCTTTCCACAAGTGGATATATTTTGAAGGCTGTCTGCACAGGCTAGTTGGAAAGAAGTGCTTAGTTTGAACTAAATAACAGAAAATGAGTACAATTCTTGGTCAAAGCAACTGAAATCCTAAAAAAAAAAAGACTCTGCAAATGCTGGTGGGGGTTATGACGTTACAGTGTGATAGATGCAAGTCATGTTGGCTTATAAGAGACGTTTTGTTTTCTATATGAAACTGTGAACAGCTTGTAGGTTTGAAGAACAAAGAAAAGTTGCCTTTGTTTTGTGTGTCTAGTATGTATTGCTTGGATCAGGTGAAGGATCTGTTTACTCTTCTTTTTTTCCTCCTCTCCTACCAAATGATATTTGATATTTTAAACTGAGTGCTTTGGGTTTGGTGTTGTTTGTTTGTTTTCGTTAGATTGTTTTGTAATTTGATTTGAACTATAGTGTAAAACTTATGATTTGCTCAGAGCAATGGAACATTACCAGTATTAAGGAACTCATTTGATGTGATACTCAAAATATAGCAGGTAAAATTTTCCTAAGCAGGCATGTTGATTTCATTTTCTCTGATATTCAGATATTTGATTAAATATAGCCATTTTTCTTTACACTGCTCAGAGAATTTTGAGGAATAACTGTGTGAGAGTAGTTGGGGGCTTAGCTGTCATGAACTGTTAGGCCAGACAGTTTTTGTTTTTGTTTTTTTTTATAAATACTTGTAGAGGAAATAATTGAGGAGTGAGAGCAGAAGTAACAATACTGATTGGGAGCTACTATCTCAGGCAATGAAATGCATCTTCATAGCATTACAGAGAGAGAGAGGTAATAGTGGCACAGATGGTGAATTAGGAAACAATTTCCACTTGTAACTACTAAAATCAGTTGATACAGTAATAAAACTGAATTTCTCAACAGTGCTTTATTTATTTTTTTTTTTTGCCGTATTACATTATATAGTTTGATATTCTGTTTTTCTTGTATTCTTCTAAAGTATGCTGTATTTCGCTAGCTGTTGAGAAGCAGGTTGTAAAACCACTCAGCATAATTTCACTGCTGAAGTTGAAAGAAAAGCAAGATGAAAGCTCTGTTACTTTTTCTCAGTACTTTTCATAACTGATGAGTGAATGTGTACCTAATTTTAATGAAAATATTGCCTCCAGGTTCAGTGTGTGTAAATGGGTGACTGTAGAAATACATGCTTAGCCCTTAGTGTGTGTGCCTTGTGTTATATAAGGCGTCTGACCCAGTGGGTGTATATCATGTTTACTTTTCCAAAAGATCTCTGGTTTGCAATTGAAACAATAAAACTGTAAATATACCGTATGTTGACATCTTCTAGGTACTTTGATCATGGAATGCAACAGATGTGCCTGAGGCAGCAGCAGCTTCTAGAGAATGTTAACAATCCTAGAAGCTTAAAAGAAACAGTGTAAAATAATATAAAGCAGTCAAGTTTAGGAGAAAAAAAAAACAAACAAAACCAACCTGATTTAACTTACAAAAGTCTTTAAAATGTTTATGAATATCTCAGTAGGGAAGTATTCTGAGCAGCAGAAATGCTAAGGCAAAATCTGATCAAACTATGGTGAGGTGATATAAATTTGGAAACTAGATGTGTACGCTACTGTGAATCTTAAGCAAATTCCAAGCTTAGTCTAAGAGTTTGTGACAACTGGAGACTTGCTTTCTCAGTGTTTGCATGAGCTATTAATCCCCAAGTTTCCATGTTAACTGTAGGATGGTATCCTTTGAACTACTGAAAAAATGCAGTCTCTCATCTTTCAAGTATTTGTGGACCTTCCTTGAAACACTCAAATAACAAGCAGTTTCAGGACTTCTTTTCAGTAGCTGGTGTCAGTGATACCATTGTGCTTTGGAGATTACTGTGATGTGTCTTTAAAGTGCAATAAGTTCAAAAAATACCTACATTTTTCTCTTTCCATTTTTTTCTTTCCTCCACAGTGCTTGTGAGCTGTGTTGCTTTTGAATAATATACCTTCTCCTGCTCACAGAACTTGCTGCAGGGCAATGCTGTGATCTGTAATCCTACTTCAGAACTTAGCATAGGCAAGGTAGGAAAAAAGCAGGATGCTAAAGAGGGACTTTGGGATTATTTCAGTCCGTATTGATTTATTGACAGGACTTGCACATTGCTATTTTGTGCTATATCTCAGAGTTCCTTACTTTGAAGTTTACAACCTGTTGGATGGAAATATTGGAAATAGTTATCCAGGGGAAAAAAAAATTCACAAAATTAACTTCCTTGAGGTCAGATGTTTTATTTAGAACTCCTTTAAATGTTGATTTCATAAGTTAAGCTGTCAAAATAGTACTAGTATTAGCACTACTTCAGAGCAGTTTTGAGAATAAAATTGTGGAATGTTGTTGTTTTGAAGTATTAGGTATGTCACAGTTGATATCCTAGATAATCCAGAGGTTGTGGAGGAGATTGTTATATCCAGTAGTAGAGGTGAAGGCAGTCAGTCAGAACTAGAAGCCCAGCATGTTGTGATATCTTTTTCGTATCTAATTTTGTGTGCTTCTGAACAGTTTTTAGAAGTGTCTGCTGGGCTCTTAGCGAAGAATTTATTTGATATAGTAAGGCTACATCGTCTCCTCTCTCTTATCCTTTCCAAATGCATTGACAAAAAAAAAAGCAACACCAAAACCAAACAGGAATGTTATCATTATTCTCAGATTTCACATGATATTGCAATGATAACATGGATTTGTATATATAGGACTGACAATTTTGTCCCCATGTGATGGTGAAAGTATTTCTGCCTGAAAGGAGATACCCATAGATCTACACATGTAGCTGTGAATAGTTATGGGCTGTGCATTTAACCTTTTATCCTTGGATAAGGTGATGCAGTGTATTGTAATGATTGGTGCTTATGGCATCTACTTATGCATGCTAGTACCTTTCCATTCTAACAATGGGAACAAATGGCAGGAGAAATGTGTCTCAAACAGATGCTCTCTATTGCCTTAGTTGACTCATGAAGTCACTGATGTAATGTACAGATCTTAACAAGAGCTTAATACTTTTTTTTTTTTTACATTGAATAATCTGTCTTATAAGGAAAACATATAAAAGGCAATGAAATACAGATTTCAGAAGCCGTTGCTTTATTTTCTTAAATGCATTTGCTCGTTGTTTTATAATTCTTGAAGACTACAACTTGAAAGGATAATGTGTTCTGTATGTCTCCAGTGAACTGCGAGTCTTAGATTTGGGTAAAGAATGATCTGCAAATGTGAGTAGCTTGAAGGAGAGCCATACCAATCGTACCCTTCTCCTATAGCAGAAAGAAACTGACTTCAGAATGCTTGTCTTCAGAAATGTGCATGGGATTTGTCTTTAGTCAGCAGTGATGGTGTCTCTGAAATAAAGTTCATATTGAATTGGAGACTCTTTCTAGAGAGGTTCGCAGATGGCTTTTATTTTGCTGGTACAAATTTACCTCAATTTACTTTCAAGCAGTTGTATGTTGCCTACAAAATTTGCTAGTCAACCTTTGAAGATAACGACAGCTGAATATTAAGTAAAAGCAGAACTATTCAAACTGCTGCTTACCTGAGTATATCTATCTCATATCTAGTTTTGTAATGCTTGATGTTATGAACTCTTTTGTGAATTCCTTAATTGCTTTTTTGTTTTTAATACTGTGGGAAGAATGTTTTATATGTCAGAATCAGAACTGAGTCAACAGATATAAAGGCGAAAAAGTTTATCATAGATCTCTTGTGACTTTAACTGTGTTCTATCTAGTATGTGTTGAGAACGTTATAAAGAATAACTTGCTATTGGTATGCAAATGATAAGAAACTTACTGCTGATACAGACTTTACTAAGAGTCTGGCTACTTGGAAGAAATAAGTCGTCAGGACATACAGAGGTGGGACAAAGAAAGCTTAGTATTAAATCCTGTTGAAGGAGGTAAGAGGGGAAAAAAAAGGCTTCTGTAAGTATGTCAACAGCAAAAGGAAGACTAGGCCTGCTACTGAATGAGATGGGTGACCAGGTAAAAGAACACTGAGAAAGGCAGAGTTAGTGAGTGTGATCTTTGCTTCGGTCTTTATTGCAAAGATTGCCTGTTAGGAGTCCCAGAACCCTGGAGAGGTGAGAGGGAGAGTGTCTAGGGAATGGAGGACTTCTCCTGGGTCAAGGAGGATCCGGTCAGAGATTGTCTAGGCAAATTTGTTGCACACAAATTCATGGCCCCCAGTGGACATACCCATGAGTGTTGAAATTGTTAGCAGAAGTAATTGCTGTGGAGAATGGGAGTGGTGCCTGAAGACTTGAGGGGAAAACCTACATCGCTCAGGTCTTCAAAAAGGCTAAGAAGGAGGAGCTGAGCAATTTTAGGCCAGTTGGCCTTGCCTCTGTCCCTGGAGAGTTAATGAAACAAGTTGTTCTGGATGTCATCTCAAAGCAAGTTTGATAGAAAAAGGTTGTCTGGAGTAGTCAAACTCCAAGGAGAGGCCATGCTTAACCAATCTGATAGCTTCCTATAATGTCATGACGAGCTCAGCAGATGAGGGGAGAGCTGTGGGTGTTGTGTACCTTGACTTCAGTAAGACTTCTGAGGCTGTCTCCCATAACTTCCTCCTAGGTAAGAAGAGGAAGTGTGGGGTAAATGAGTAAACAGTGAGGTGGATTGAGAATATGCTGATAGGCAGAGCTCAGGGGTTTATAATAAGTGGCACAGCTGGAGGCCTGTGGATAGAATGTTCCCTAGGGGTCAATGGTGAGTCTGCTCTCATTCAATATCTTCATCAGTGGCCTGGATGAATGGATGGAGTGCACTCTCAAAGTTTACTGATGATACAAAGCTGGGAGGAATGGCTGACACACCAGAAGAATGTGCTGCCAAGTTCCAAGAGGGAAAATGCAAAATCCTACACCCCGTACATGTTAGGCGCTCACCTCCTGGGAGGAAGCTCTGTGGAGAAGGATCTGGCTGTCCTGGTAGATGACAGGTTGGCTGCGTATCTTAAGTAGCACTGTAGTATAATAACAATAATGCATTTCTTTGCTACTGTTTTTGATCTTTGAATATGAGGAAGTTAATCAAAGAGATAATGCTAGTTATCTTGATCTTTTCCTGTATTAAATGTTGTTAGACCATTTGTAAACTGTCTTTCAAGTGTCTTATCCTCAGTACTGAACTTGCTCTGGCATTTGAGACACAGTGAGTAAACTGAGGAGTCACTCAGAAAACTGATCTGCTTTCCATGTTAGAGAACTGGTTAACATCCTTGGGATGCCTTCTGTTCTCACAGTAAAATATTACCTTGTTTCTAAGCTTTATAGAAATCTCCAGTGTTGCTTTATGTTCTCTCAATTGCAGTAGATGTAAGCATGAGAATTTTTGTGCCTCTAGAAACTCCATGGGTTTAAAGATTTTAGTTTTTACTCATCTGTTCAGATGAAATGTTGACATGCAGTTGGTGAATGCTTTGCTGAGTTCTGTAGCCTGTTTTCTTTCTTGTGATCTTATGGGCTTTGTTTAAGGGTGTCTCACTCCAATTTATAGGAGGGCGAGGAGGATCTTTTGATACAACATATCTGGGGTGAGATAAAGAAACAACAGTTCAAACGTTGGTCCAACCAGTTTATTTTAAATCCTAATCAGGGAGACGGGGAAGGAAAGGAAGGCAATAGAAAAGATAGGAAAGAAGCAAGAATCACGTAAAGCGGGGATAGTCACCACCAGGATCCAGCAGTGGTCCTGTTGCACGCAGTTTCGAAGGTCTGAGGCAAAAGAAGGGGCAGGGGAGAGCAGCAGCAGCATGGCCGGCCTTGGGCAGCAAGCAGGTAGCAGGAAGAAGTCACAGAGCCAACCCGGGAGGAAGCAGCAGGACTCAGGTAGCAGGCCCAGGAGAGTCTATCAGCATGCAGGCATTCCGTAGTGAGGAATCGGATGTCAGACACCTTTGTACTTCTTCAGCATTGTAGTAGAGTGCAGAGCTCATGGTTATAGGTCCCCTTTTTATCCTTCTGCTAGTGTGGCATTCCTTGGTGCTTAGGTAAGAGTTGTGCAGCACCTCCTGAGATGGCCATCTTCCTCAAGATAAGTCCACACAAAAGACTGCCTCCTGGCTATTAAGCTGCAGCTCCTCTCTCTCTCGTTGCCCCTGGCCTTGTCTGTCTGTGTCCCTCAGACAAGGGATTTCACAACCTTTGCCCAGTACTTGTCCATCGGTGTTCTCCAGACAAAGGGTTTTTCAACCCTTGCCCAGGACTTGCTTGGACTTGTTCATCTGTGTCCCCAGCAAGCTTTGAGACAATGATGTGAAAGAATAATCTCTTACAAAGGGGAAATGTGGGTTAATATGCAAAGGTGTTGCTCTCTCAGGTTGAACAAACTACTTTCATCTACTTCCTGCCTCTTTCTTGCTTTCTTCAGCAGGTTTCTAAGTATCCTATGTGACTCTTTTAACTCTAGAACGACTAAAGTGATATGCTTGTTAAATGCTTCAGGTTGTTATTAGGATCTCATTTTTTCATCCACTCAAGATTTGGCTTCTTTCAGAGTTGGGCACAGATACCAGTATAAACTCCAGTGATTTTGGTGCTATCAGAGTAAACCTTCTACAAAATTTTTCAGGATCGTTTGTTGTAGTTATTATTAGTATTCATATCTTATTTCCAGGTTTGTTTGAAAAAGCTACTTAAACTGTATGTGTGTGTACCTTCTTGCATAAAAGTAGGGCAAAGGCAGTGCCTTTCTGTGGGCTGGAAACTATGGAAACTTCTTTAAAGCAAGTAGGAGGACAGAGGGATTGGAAAGCAGCTTAGAAGGTTATTTTCACATACATAGGAAATGGACTGAAAATAGTTGAGTAGCTCTTCCAGCATCAATCCAGGTAAAGTGATTGCAGAGACAAATAAGATCACAGAGGGCCAGAGGACTTGGATCCTCTTGGTTCCCCTAGCCACTTCTCATTGCCCAGTTACACCCAGCAGATTGCCTTTTGAGGTACTGAAAATCAGTCCAAGAGTCCAGTGGAGAGAATTCATTCATTCATGTAGCATTAAGGGGTGGCAGTACTGAGATCAGAGTACTGGCAAAAGATTTATTTTAATGCCCTCTTTGTTACTTTGGATTGGGGAATTAATGTAACAGTTCTTATGCTCTGCTCCATTAATATGGTCCTCATAATGTAATGCGGGCAGTTCTTTGGTCACCTAGAACTGAGCTAACTTATGGGCAAACACATGGGAGACTTTATTGGTTATTCACCTAGGGAAGTGTCATGTAAAATTAGCTCATGTTTCTTCAAGCGTTTCTCCTGCTATTCTGTTTTTCCCAAACTAAAATAGGCTTGACATCTCCCTGCTGTCTTCTTTCTGCCTGAGGGCTTATATGGAGTGTTGGAATAGACTTTTCAAAGGATTATCATCCAATGGCTGGTGGGATTGTGTTTAAATACAGTATAAATTCCAACAGTCTGTGTCCAGCAATTGAATTGCCAATCTGTAATTAGCAAGCAAACATCAAGATTGTTAGGAATAATTACTTTATCCTTTTGAGAAAGAAATAGCTAATCTCTGCCTTTCTGATCCCTACATTTTATTCCAAAATAGATTAGGCTTTTATCCTTTAAAGCTCTGACATTTGTAGGTCACTTTTTATGCTAGTTTTAGTCCCTGTAAGCTTTGCATAAACGGAATTCCGTAACCAAGATGTGGATTTGAAGGCAATTGAGTGTAACACAAGTTTGATAAGGACTTCCAAATCTTATTTGAAATATTTATAGTAACTTCTGTAACATGACAAACTGAGAATATGCATTGATATATCGTGTGAAGATTTCCATATGACTCTTCAGGGTAACCTACATGAGGCATTTCCGGCTTTTCTGCTCTAAGTAATTTAAAATAATAAAAATCAGCCAGATGAAAACCCTCACAACTTCAAAACAAATGAACAAAAAGAAAATCACAGCAGAATTATGTTGGGGTAAGGAACTTATCTGTTACATAATAAAGGTATTTATAAATTATCTTAAACTGTTTAGAAAGGTTAACTTGGGAGCATGTAGAACTGCATTCCCTTTCCATATGAGGACATGGCAGGCTGAGTGACCTTAGTTATCCCTCTCTTCCTTTCCCCAGGAGCTCTATCCTTGACTCACATTTCTTCCCCTTTAGAAAAGAGGTGATGTTTTATCTGGGTTTGATTTTGTTTGTATTTGTTTTGGAATTCTTGTTTCTCTTCTAACTTACTCTTGGATTTTAGAGAGAAACTTCTGTTGCTTGTATTTTCTCCGAACACATTACTTGTTTTAAGTCATTAATGACTGTTTTGACTTGAGACTATCAGATCTCTGAAGAATAATTGTTCAATAGCATTCACTGACTACTAGAAAGCTATTTAGTAATAGCTGTTCTCTGGTGTCATATAAGTGCTTCACTTATTTTTTTAATAATGTTCACCTTGCAGACAACCCTTTGAACTGGTCAAGGTGGACAGCTACAGCCCCAAACTATCAGTTATGATACTAAACTACACCTTATCCCATGTTTCTTTCTGGCAGTTGAGTAGTATTCTTGACTTAAATTCATTTGCTTTTTCAGTTTCTAAGATATGTTTTCAGAACCCACTTTTCTCTTCATAGCAGGGAGAAGGCCCCAGACTTGTTTCCATCCATTATGTGGAGTCTATTTTGAGGAAATGCAGACTGTCAAAACTGGGAACACCCATTTTCTATTGCTGCAATTTTTTGAGGTTATTGTGCTACTGTTTTTGCTCAAACCAACCTTCTTTTTCCCTAAAGGTGCAATCAGTACAGAAGATGTAGTGTTAATAGGTACGATGGAGAGAGGAATTCATATCTGATTATGAAGCTTGGGATGTATTTGGAGTCCTTAAGGGCTTTACTTGGTGTGCAGCTGAGTGTACTGCTTTTTATCAGCAAGGTCTTGTGGAATTCCAGAAATGTGGATGCTGACAGATAAATGAGATTTATAGGATGAAACATTGAAGAGCTCTCAGAGAGCAAATGTGGAAGTTGAAAGTTGAATAGAGAGTTGTGTAAAACCTAGAAGTTTGTATTGCTCGACTCCTCAGCTCTATTGATTCCTGATGTAAAGCACCTGCAGTGAAGAAATCTTTTGTCCAGAGTTGTGAGTATGAAGCAGCTCCCTTGGCTAAAGAACGTTTTCCTTGTTCTTCACTAGTATCTCTCTTCCAATTAGAATATTTCCTCTGGGGAAGTGAGACAGTTCATTTCAAGTCCTGAAAGAAGTGTTGTCGTGTGAGTGTCAAAAATACCAAGTCAGAGCTTCTGTCTTATAGTGTGGCTGTCTTCAAATGTGCAATTCAACACAGAAATGTTTTGTTGTGATGCAGGGATGCAATAATTCCTTTTTATCGTTTTCTTGATCATTTCAGTATCTGCAGTAAAATATTGTAGCATGCTTTGGATGTGTTTCTGTATCAGGAAGATAACAGAGATAACAAACAGCAAGGCCTAGAAACAACCATGTTGAGTAGATGTCTGGAAAGATAGATACAAAAAAAAAAAAAAAAAATCAGAAGATATTTACTGGGAAATACGCATTTATTCCATGATGTTGGGAAACACTTTAGAGATCTAGGATACTTAATTGTTACTGAGGGATGTACTCTGAACTTCATAGCTGGATAGCAGTCACACGGGTGTTTACAATAGTTTGACTGGATTCAATTAACTGTGTTCCTTTCCAGTCTAATATTTTTCTGTGTGAACTCTATTACTTAATTGTTGCCCCAGATGTGGTAGAGATATAAATAAGTGTCTTCAACATTAGAAGGAGAGTGTGGAGGATCTAATTGAGTGCAAATGGTGGTAGGGGGATGTCAACATATAACAAGAGTGAGTGTGAGTAAGCTTTTCTTATTTTGGAAGTTATGAAACTGCACTGTTTTCTCTCTTCTTGAGTTAGATATGTCAGAATCCAAGAGGATGCTTTGTTCTGTATGATCTTGCTGAAAGGTGACCACAGGGTCTGGGGAATGAGCTCTCAATTTCCTTCTCCCTCACTGTTTTCTAGAACTTGAAGTTGAGTTAAAAGATTTGTACTCATAGGTTATTTGTCTATTATGAGTGAATACATTTAACAGCTGGAAATAATCCATTGATATCTGTGTTGTCACAGACTGAGCCTAAGACAGTCTCAAAGGGGGGAAAAAAAAAAAAGTTTGCTTAATTCCAACTTGAAGTCTGCTCTCTGATCTTACAAGTTCCCCTCAGGGTGTTACATTTTGGTACCAGTTTTCTCACTTTGTCTTTTTTTACATAGGTATGATTATAATCTTCAGTGATGTTGGGGAGTACTGCTATTAGTAACTTTCCCTTGATGATTTGAAGCTTTGGAGGCATGTATATTTAGCCTGGAGTCATAGCATCTATGGATAGCAGCCCAGACTGCTATCTGTTCTATTGCAGGTAATAAACAGTGTGCCTTCTAGAGCCTTCCTCCCTCCTTTGCCTTTTGTCATATTCTGGATAAAATATTAGAGGAGATAACAATTGCATCTTAAGCATCTACAGGAATAAGCAGGTAATTTGAAATGATTTCATGATTATTTCAAACTTATTTTTCAAAGGCAGAAAATACTGACGTTCCTGACTTAAAGCCTAAAGCACTGATCTGTCAGGAAAAATAATTGCCTTTAAAAAACTTAAGATGGCCAAATCAACAGGATTTTTGAAGGAAATTTTACAGAGATATATTGCTATTTCATTTATTCCTAAACTGCATTTACAGAGCAAGAAAGTTGCTGATAATTATCAATGTCTTCCTCCTGGATTTACAGATAATTGTGCACCTTAATGTCTTTGGTTACGGGGAAGTCTTCCTTGTTAGTTTGCCATTCTAAAACATCCTTCTCCAGATTTTCCAGGAAAGGAACTTCGGAGAAAACTTCCATACTAAAGACTGGTAGAACTAAGAAATTTATCATAGGACCTGTAGACTTCAGGATTTCTTCTGTTGTCTTTTCCTTATATCTCCCCTTCTTTCTCCAAAAACATTAATTTTGGATTTTTTTCCCCTTAAATTAATCTTGAACATTACATTAACTTCGAAATGTCTTTCAGAGTTACAAACTCTGTGCGTAAATATTGCATTATTGTGCAGTCAAACTTGAAATCATCTGTGTGATCCTCAGTTAAGTCATTCACGTCAGCAGGAAACAAAGGACAACTGCTTCCAGTCTTTATAATTTTTATAGGCATTTAAGCCTTCTAAATATAACTGACAAATCAAGATTATGATCAGAATGCAAAGGTCAAAACTATAAGTTCCCTACGAATGTTGTTACTGTGATCAAATTTTGCTTTGAGTTGTCTGGGTGAAAATGTATGTAGCTGAAGTCGACAGGCTTCTAAAAGACTACTTCTCAAAATGTTAGATCTTAGCTGTGTGATGACTTAAAAGGGTCTGATTTTTCAGTAAGCATAGAGTGGTTTTTTTTAATATCTATTCTTTGTTCAAGCCTTTTTTTTTTTTTTTTTTTTTTTTTTTTTTTTTTTTTTTTTTAGGGAGCACCAGCATCACTTTTAAATTCATTTGAACTTACTCTGTACTTTGGCTTTGTCATTTTCAGACTTTAGGAAAGCATGTGTCACTTGCAGTGACTGAGTACTAGTTTACCACATCATAATATATCTATATTTGCATTTTGCTGTTGCTTTTAAAGATGTAAGGTATTCCTTTTTGCAGGAATGGATGTCAGTGGAAATCTCTTGTCTTTAAGAAGGCAGTGTTTAGCAGAACCATGTAGCAGCAGTGCTTTAGAATGTGAAGAACCAGGAGGAAGGATGGAGACTCTTTCCACCTTAAACACCTGCACTGTTTTGATGCAAGATTTTTTTTTTTTCTCTCTCATCTTGTGGAGTGTCTAATAGTGGACTAGTCGCTATCTGTCAGTTTCCAGGCATTCCCAATGTGTTTGCCTGGCTTTGAATCTTTGGATCCTGCACAGTCCTCTGTATCAAAGTCAGGCTACTATTAAATCTAAAAAGCATGATATTGTAGATCCTCTTCAAGAATATGTTAGCAGTTCACCATCAAATTTCAGTGTGATTATTGTTGGTTTTATGTTAATTTTGTACTGGTCCCACAGCAGTATTTATTTCTGTCTTCTAAAATGTAATCCATTTTACATTATTGCTATTATTTTAGATTTAAGTAAAATAATTCAATACTGTAAAGCAAGACTCTGGATGTATTTACCTGTGAAGGCAATTAAGCAAGTAAACATGCTGTCTGTTCTTCATAATTGATTTTATTTATCTCTGTCACACTGAATCCTCTCTAAAGTTTCATTCAATATGATTTCCAGGTGCCAAACATAGTGTCAGTAGAGGATTTTGACATTTACTGTTGTTTTGTCAAGGTAACTGTTACTGCACAGATGGTTGTGGCCCAAGAAATCAATGCATCTACCTTTTTGTTAAAGAAGACAGTAGCATCAGGCATGGATACATGTAACAGATGAGATAAGGACTTCTGGGCAAAATACTTTTTGCTTGCTTCTCCAGGGCACTGCGCTGTAGTGACAGTTGATGTGCTAGTTCATTGTTCTCTTTATGAGAGGGATGATGAGCCAAAGTCATCCTAGATGAGACCACTAATATTACTCAGAGCCTGATTTCAGCTGCAAGGTGATATTTCCATTTAGCCTTCTGTGAAGAGATGCACTGTTTCAGAAGGCTTAGTAAAATAGCTTTTATGCGTGTGGAATGCACATGATAGATGCATGACTGGCTAGTTTAAGAAAAATAAAAATGAAAAACTGTGTATTTATTCACTTTAGGAAAATCTAATTGGGATCCACTATAGATTATGTATTTTAGAAATTATTCTGGAATTCTACTAGATTCTATCTTAGTAATATGGCTCTGCAGTGTAGTAAGCATTCTTGGTAAGGTTAGGGACTTTTTCATATTTTAAATATGGCACTTTTGTGTCTGAAAGATACTTAACTAGTAACTTGTAATTGCGCTACTTGTAATTTTTGCCAGGAAGAGTTTCATCTGTAGATACTGATAAAAATGTGGCTATCTGATTACAGCTCTAAGTTAATGAGTGGAAGAATTTTAATGAGAAGAATAGAGGACTAGGGATCATCAGGTATGTTGAGTCATATCTACCAGAAGTTCACTTGTGTTGCTTCAGAGTAGGCCAGTCTTGTCATTAGTTTCAGAAAAACCTTTTCCTGTCTGTACTTAGGGTCCCTACCTCATTTCCTCCTTCCTGGTGGGATAGGTGCTCATGGGTCACAAAGATATTACAGCTGGAGTTAGTTTAGTTCCAGTGATCTATGAGCTGAAGACAAACCTTGCTGTTCTACACTTACTTGACCTCACCAGAGTTACCTGTGTGTCCTGAACTCATGCAGCACCATCACAATTAGTTGCTTTTCTGGTGATGCTTTCTTAGTGAGATGGAACTTCTGGTTTTTCCCGGATCTTAGTAAAAATCAGAAGTATAACTTGTAGAAATTAAAGATGCACAGGGTAATGTGAGAAACCATTTTGGAAACATAGATTATTCCCTGTTTTACTCAGTAACAGTTGTGAACTGAACAAGCTGAAGAACAACAAACTCTAGTGAATAATTTAAGAATGCACCAGATCCTCTTATCATGAGTTATTTGCCCCAGTAGTGACTCCTAACCATACCTTGACACTATGAGCCATTGTTTGTAGGGAAATGTAACACTGTAACCACTAGAGAAATAAACTACTAATGTAAGTAATACACAACTGTTTACCTTAGTTCAACACTCTTTAGAGAGAGGCAAGATATTTTGAAAGAAGGCTTTTAAGGCATTATGGCAGTACTTAAAAACTTTTGCCTTCTCTATCCAGATAAACTGAAGTTTGGGGATTTCAGATTTCTCTTCCTCTCTGTTCTGTGATTTCTCTAAGCAGAACAGAAAAGTTTCTGATTTAGTCTGTGACTATTTAAATATAAATGCCTTTGAGGTCACTTTTTATCTGTTACATATTTGTAGCGACGGGATAGCATAAGGTGTTAGCTGGAACTAACTCTGCATGTTTGACTTTAGCAAGTTTGAATACATTTTGAATGTATTCACAATTCTGAGTTCCTAAGGGCTTATGTGGTCTGTCTGCACAGTGTTGAGTTTTCCTTCAGAGCCTTTAGAAATGTGCGCTTTTTTTCCTTATTTGATGCAATGAATTCTTTACTTTTGGGGGATAGGGGGAGATAGATGAGAGGTGAAAATTCTGAAAGAATTCTGAGAGAATTTTCTCAACTCAAGATAATGGATAGTTTGTGATAACTGTTCAGTTGTCTCAGTTTCTCTGGACATGAAAGAAAATAGCAGTGAAGCTGAAGATGCTATATATCTTGTAATATTTCCAGGCCAATCCTTTGTCCTAGTTATTGTCTGCATTGCTTTAAAAAATAATTCAATACTTTCAAAAAAAGTCAGAGCCTTTTTGGTAGGGGCTAGCTCCTTATGTTTACTGATGCTTATTTGTATAACTACCTATTTTTGTAGATTATACTACACAATGTTGTACTGTAAAGATACATACCTAGTTTAAGAATACATTCCAAAATAATAACCTAAATACAAAAGGCTGACAATTGAAGTTCATATTGACCTAAAGTATTCTGGGAATACAGTAATGTGGACTTATTTGGTTTTGATGTCTGCATGTTGGTTAATAGATCAGCTAAACAGGTAGTGGTAAGCAAGGACACTAATCCATAGGCGTTGCCTTTAGTAATTAATTGTACAGACAGTCTCCTGTAAGTAGTATTTCTTTTCTCAAATATCCTGTGTTTTTCAGCATATTGATGCTGAAAGAAGCTGCCAAGTAGAACAAGATGAATAAACTGTTCAAGTGAAAGTGCTTCGCTGAAAAGTAAATATTTAGGCTGATTGCATCTGTTGACTAATTTAGTTTAAACTTGGCAAGTGTTCATGAAGAAAATGGCAAACCTAAGAATATTATGACAATATAAAAATATTCTGACTTCTAATTTCTAATAATGTATAAAAACTAAAATTATTCTAGAAATTCTTTTTTTTCCAGATGTGGAAAACAAAACTTTCATTTACCAGTAGAACAAAATATTTCCACAAAGTAATGTAGGATGGAAAGGGATCTCCAGAAGCCTCTAATCCAATTCACTGCTCAAAACAAGGCCAGCTTTAATAAAAAGGTAAAAATAAAATTTAAAAATTGTTACAGTGAATCTCCTTATACTTCTTTAACCTTTCAGAGGTGGTAAAAAGGGCTCTTGCATTAGCAGAGGCTCCCTTGGTACATTCATATGTAAACAGGTTAGAGAGAGGAACTGTATGAGGTTCCATGAGGGCAAATGCAAAATCAGTACGTGCTAAGAGCTCACCTGCTGGAAGGGAGCTCTGTGGAGAGGGGTTTGGCTGTCCTGGTAGAAGGCAGGTTGGCCATGAGCCAGCAGTGTGCCCTTGTGGCCAAGAAGGCCGTGGTATCCTGAGGTGCATTAAAAAGAGTGTGGCCAGCTCTTTTTAATGAACGAGGACAGGTTGAGGGAGGTGATTCTCCCCTTCTTCCCTGCCTTGGTGAGGCCATGTCTGGAATGCTGCGTTTGGTTCTGGGCTCCCCAGTTCAAGAAAGAAAGGGAACTTCTTGAGAGAGTCCCGTGGAGGGCTGCAAAGGTGATTATAGGTCTGTAGCATCTGCCTTATGAGGTAAAGGCTGAGAGACCTTGGGCTTTTTGGCCTGGTAAAAAGAAGACTAGGGGGATATCTTATCAATGCTTACAAATATCTGATGAACAGGAGACAATTGGATGGGGCCAGGCTCTTTTTTGGTGTTGCCCAGTGACAGAACAAGGGGTAATGGGCACAAACTGGAATGCAAGAAGTTACAAAAAAAAAACATGAGGAAGAACTGCTTTACTTGGACAGAACACTAGAACTGGCTGCCCAGAGGCATTGCGGACACTCCTTCTGTGGAGGTACTAAAAACCCACCTGGATGCTTTCTTATGCAAGCTACTGTAGTGGGCCTGCTTTATCAGGGATGTTGGTCCAGACAATCTCCAGAGGTCCTTTCCAACCCCTTATGATTCTGTGAAACTCTCTGGTCCCTTGAAGTTATATGTGTCAGGAACTTTGAAAGCTGGAGGGCAGATTTTTCATTGAATGCCACAGTGAAGAGGCATTGAGTACTTCAGTCATTTTCAGCTTTTAATTTTTTAAGCTCCAAGGAGAAATATTTCTGAAGTTGTCTTATTGAGGGAAATTTTGATTAAAAAAAAACAGGCATTTTGAGATCAACTGGAAGTGATTTTTGTTTTCCTTTCTCTGCTTCCAATTTGTTCAGTGAACCAAGGAAGCCTTCTGCTTGTTGTGTTCCTCAGCATGCATGTTCTGCCAGTACCTCTCTGGTCCAATTCCTCTGTGGATATGTTTGCGTATAATACAGATATTTGTTTTAATATCATAATCAAGTATGCATGGCATTATTTTCTGTTTGCTAGCATTCTTCAGTGGCATCAGATGTAACTTACGGAAGAGAAAATTCACAGAGCGGAGGGTGCATTTTCACATTTGATTTCTGTACATGCTGAGGGAGTATTTTTTTTGTGTTGGGTAGAGAGCAGATGTTTTGTGCATCCTTTTTTACTGTGTGGCTCTTGCTTAGTTGACTGTTGATTTTTTTTTTTTTTTTTTTAAAAAAAAAAAAAAAAAAAAACAACTTGCTGATCCAGGTGGTTGTCCTACATTATGTTTCTGATAAAATAGTCTTTTTATTGCTCCTTGCATGAAACCATGTACCTGGATGTGACACATCATTAAAAGTCAGCTCTGGTATAAAGCCAGAAGTTGTTTTGCTTTTTGATGCAGAATGAGAAATTAGAAATCCTGTGTTTCCAACTCATCATAGCAGGTCTTTGCAGTTCTTTTACTCTCTATTCTCTTGAAATTACCTCTGTGGCACTAAGCGATGTTAAAAGTGACCCAGTATCCTGCAGAGTTTTGCAAATTGCTTGCCTTATAGATAAAATTTCTTCACCTATTTCATTTTAAGCATGCTCTACATTATGCAAATTGTTAGCTTTTAAAACTGCTCTTTTAGATTCATAATTTATTCACTCTATAGACACTTTCCTGTGAAGTTGGGGATGAAATATAGTGGAGCTTTGTAATATATTTTAATATTTATATTTATGCAATTTTGTCTAATTTTCAAGAACAGTGTGCTTTACTATTCCCAATCAGCACCTCTGAAAATCAAGCTGACATTGACTTTATCTCAACTGCTTTTACTAGAATTTAATTTATATTTATTTGATATCGTGTTAATCTTTCTTGTGAAAATGGTTCAGAACTTCATTATTTCTTCTCTCTCTGAACAGAAAGAAGGGGGGAAAAAAAGGAAAAGAAAATATTTGCATACTGCTGCCACAGATATTAGGGCTTGCCTAAGAGGAAAGGATGAAATGCAGAAGTTCCAACATATAGAAACAGGGCACCAGGGTTAGGCCTACACAGTAACAAACAGTGGGGGTGTTGTGCATGATTTTAAGATATTTCTATTCATTAGTCAGAAAGGTAGGGGTCTGGGGCATTTGCTTGTTTCATTGTTGCTCTTTACAAAGTAGCTGTATAGGCTTGGCTTCAAACTTGTTTCCTTTGCCCTCTTTCCTGTTTTGATGTAGACCAATTAGGTGATGCAGAAATGTTTCAGTTGTGGTTTGTCTTCCAGGCGCTGAAGTGCTTTGCCAGGATATATCCCTAGTAAGTGAGAGAGAACATTAGTACTTGGGCTGTGAGAAGAGCATGCAGATACGGAGCACCAGGATCAGTATTTTCTAAGCAGACTTTAAAGTTCTGTTAACCATTAAGTGATTAATCTTAGACTGTATTGTAGGCATAATTTCTTGGCCATCAGTTTAATACAGTACATCCAGATCCCTATCAGACTGCTACCTTGGTACGAGTTCACAAACTAATGAAAGAATACTTAAGGAGCTATTGACCTAAAGCACTGATTTGGAGTATGATAAAAGAAAAGTTTGGCCCGTGGTCCTACAGAGAATTACACAGTACTTTATTTTAGATGAACCTGGTGACATCAAAAATACTATGATGCTTACAGATGAAGGTATTTATTTCTGTGAAAATCTGACTCCTGAGGAAAAGTATATTTCAAGATTTGGGAACAGGGGCCTTCTCACTTTCATTCTCCAAGCTTGGTTATGTTAATGGTATGTCTATGCAAATGTTAGTAGTGCTACAGTATTTGTTCAGCGTATGATCTGAATGCTTTATAAACATGCATGGATCTCACACTGCTTCTGTGGAGTCTAGAAATAAGACACAAAAATTAGTTTGCTCCACCAGTACTGGATACCAGCTGTTCACTGGCTAGAAATAAAAACACTGTGGGGGAAAAAGACAAAGGAGGAGAGGTGTGTGTAGTCTACCCATCCCTCTATTAGCCCTTACCTACTTTCCTAACAAGCAACATGTAGAACTAAAAAGGCTATGTAGGTAGCATTAAGAACTTTTTTGACTGTGTATATGTACATCTTTTTAAAGGCTATAAAGAGAACTAATTTTTTCACAGAGTAAAAGTCTGTCATTTCAAATTTATGCAGAAAAACAGGCTATGCTTGTCAGTAATTAACCTTTCAGTGGGAAAAGAAAGTGATAGATACTTGTGACCAGCTCATGCCATTAATCAAATTCTCCTTTTTGTGCAAATTTGCTAGAGGCTAACATATGATGTTGGTTGCTTGGTAGTCAAGCATCCTTATTGCTGAAGTACCTCTATCATATTCTTTTACATCTACCTATATAGCATCTTATAGTGCTGGCTACTACTCTTCTTTTAGATGTGATAAATAAGAATTGATAAAGCTTATAACTAAAATGTTTAACATGCACAGGTATCACTTGGTCTGAGGAAATGTAAAGTCACCGCTTCCTTTCCTTGTGCTTGATTTCTTATTTGTACAATAAAGATCTTTCTTCTTACTATCAGAGATCAGCTCTTTTGAAAGCATGTATGAACTTCTGTGCGTGTTGGGTGAGAAAAGGTACCTGCCATAAGGCCTTTCCAGGAAAAGTCTACTTCTTAGTGGTGAGAAATCTTCTGGGTTTCTTCATTGGTTTTTCTCTGAATCTTAGCTGATTCAGGATGATTTTTTTTCCAGTTAATACTGTAGTTTAATCCTGTCTAATTCTAGTGATAACAGACTTAAATGTGGATGTTGTACGAAGTATACAGGGGTTACATGAGGGTATGCTTATGAAACTAAGTAACTCAAGAAGTGTATTTGAGAAGAAGGGCATCATCAGTTTGGACATCAGATGCTGTTTGTCATTGGGAGCATTGGGAATTAAGAGTTGAGAATGTGTTTAAACCATATACACCTAGCTTTACCATCCATGACCCTTCTTCCCACAGGGCTATTTTTTTCCTTTACGTGTTCCTTAGCTGACATGAAAGCTGTGAATTTAAAATCTGAATTTCAAAGGAGTTCTCAATGCTTGCCTCAGATGTCATCTTTATCTGTAAATCCTCAACTATCCTTCAGCATGCACTCCTGATCTCCCTGCCTTCCAGAAGCAAGTGATCCTTCCTTGATAGCTTCTTAAGCTAAATAAGGAGTCTTTTGCCTGTAGGTTTAAGTAGCATTCATCACCTTTCTTGTCAGGGTTTCTCAATTTTGATTAAGGGCACCAGTGTATGCTACAGTAGACTGAAGATTGAGAGGTGTCTGTAAGATCACAGCCTGTCTAGTTTTATTTTTGTTGTGCTTTTTTTTTTTTTTTTTTTATGCTGCCCAGACAAGCCAAAAGGTTGGACATCCATGATGTAAGGTATTGAGGATACTATGTTCATTGCAATACAAGTATTACTGCACTCGTGAGAATGGGTTTAAGTCAGTGGAGTCCCAGTTCTTTGGGGAGTATGTGTTGTGACTAATGCAGAAATAAGAGTTAAATGGTATAATATGAATTATTTGAAACTAGGCTTTGAAGTCAGTGTAGGTTGGCTTCCAAGTTTGTCGGGTTTTATTCAGTTTTATAAAGCTTGTTAAAGTGAAAGGAAAATACTTATTCAAGAGTGTCCAAGTTCTTGCTGTGACACTGGGCAACACTGCCTCAGTTTCTGCCTCAGAAAATATGGTGAGCAGTATCTCTCAACTTTATTTAGAAGATGCATTGACTTTGTAGGGTCCTGAAAAAATGAAGAACTTTATAAATGCTGAGATGTAAAAGAGAGGCTTTGAGGAGACCAGCTGAAAATAAAAATGAAAAAAATCAAGGGAACATGTGAAGAAACTGTTCTATGTCTCTAGTCCTTGAATAGGATGATTCAGTGAAATTTTACTAGATTCTACTTGTTGCCTTGTTTATAATCTGGAAAACATGTAGTCATCAGTGAAACAGTTTCCCTTAAATAGGTGAAATACATAGCAACACTCTATCTACTTGAAATATCAAGATGATTTCAGGTAGGATAGTGTAATCTCTGCTGCTTCATTGTCACTATCTTGTACTATTTCTATAGAAGGGATAGGAAAATAAGAGCAGCTAGAGCTTCTATTCCACAAATAAAACATGTAAAGACACTCTGTAGAGATAGCTAAGCTTTTGTATGTCTTTAGCATTGAACACTTCAGCGTGCACTGCTAATCCCTTAGCTTTGAAGGGACGAGTGATCCTTCTCTGGTAGCTTCTTCAGTAAAGTAAGGAGACTTATGCCTGTAGGTCTGAATGTACTACTCACCATCCTTCTCACCAGAGTGTCTTGCTTTAGGTAGAGGGGACCAGTATGCACACTTAAGGAATACATGGCTTTACAGTAAAATCTGAAAATGGGAGGTTTCCACTTGCAAGTTTTGGTTGCTGTTTTATGTTTGTGATTTATATGCATGTGATGCTCTAATTTGCAGAATGAATGTAGTTCTAAGTAGACTTATTAATACTGACTACCACAATAGAGATTTAAAAACTGTTTGGCACCACAGACTGAAAAAAATAATGGACTTCAGTCAGGAGGTAAAATTGTGAAAAGGGAAAAAAAATACTCAGTTGTGTATGTGGTGTTTTGCAACTCTGCAGATGATCAATCCTGTTTTGTTATCATAGTTGGACCTAACTATTATGATGTTCATTATCCTGTTAAAGGGAGGTTGAGGATGGTTTGTGTAATAGTCCTAGCAATTAGAAATTGTTTCTTGACACATTTGTAACATATTATGCTCTTGAGTTCCCCAGGGAATGTGCCTTAAATGAAAAATGTATGTCCTGTATATGTACTCTGGCCCTTCGTATTTGAATGAAGATGTATTTGCTGGCGCAAGTAGAGAATCATAGAATCATAGAGTTGGAAGGGATTTTTAAAGGTCATCTAGTTCAACTTCTTTGCAATGAACAAGGGCATCCACAAGTAGATCAGGTTGCCCAGGATGTGATCCAGCCTCGGACTGAAAGTCTCCTGGGATGGGGCATCCACTGCATCTCTAGGCAACCTGTTCCAGTGCCACACCACCTCCACTGTAAAAGACTTTTTCCTTGTGTCCAACTTAAATCTACTCTCTTTAAGCTTTTCCCCTTTTTCTGTCGCTACATAGCCTGCTAAAGATTCCCCTTTCTTTCCTGTAGCTCTTTAGACCTTGAAAGGCAGCTATTGAGTCACCTTGGATCCTTCTCTTCTCCAGGCTGAACAGTCCCAGCTCTTTTCCTGTTCTCATAGGAGAGGTGTTCCATCCTTTGTGTTATTTTTTGTGGCCCTTCTCTGGACACATTCCAACAGGTCTGTGTTTCTCCTGTATTGAGGTCTCCACATCTGGATGCAGTACTCCAGGTGAGACCTCACCAAAGCAGAATAGAGGGGCAGGATTGCCTCCCTCTCCCTGCTGGCCACACTATTTTTGATGCAACTCAGGGTATGGTTGGCTTTCTGGGCTGTGATGGCACACTGCTGGCTCATATCCAGCTTTTCATCCACCAGTTCCCCAGGTCTTTTTTGATAAGGCTGTGCTCAATCCTTTCATCCCTAAAATTGCATTGGTAGTCAGGGTTGCCTTGACCCAGGTCCAGACCTTGCACTTGGATTTGTTGAGCCTCATGATGTTGCCCCATTGCTGAAGCCTGTCTAGGTCCCTCCCTCTGATATGTCAAGTGCACCCCACAGTTTGGTGTCATCAGTGTCAGACTTGCTGTGGGTGCACTTGACATCAATGACACTGACAGTGGGGAAGATATTAAAAAGTATCAGCCCCAGCACTGATCCTGTGGGACACCACTCGATCACTGATCTTCATCCAGATATTGAGCCATTGACCACCACTCTCTGGACTTGATCATGCAGCCAGTTCTTTGTCCATTGAGCAGTTCACTCATTAAATCCATCTTTCCAATTTGTAGAGAAGGATGTTGTGGGGTACCATGTCAGATGCCTTACTGAAGTACAGATAGATGACATCAGTGGCTCTTCCCTTGTCCATTGATGCAGTGACACCATCATAAATGGTTGCTAGGTTGGTCAAGTAGGATTAGTCCTTGGTGGAGATATTCTGGTACTCCCATGTCACCTTCCTGTCTTCAGTGTGCCTTAGTATAGCTTCTAGGAGGACATGTTCCATGATCTTAGCACAGAGATGAGACTAATAGGTCAGTAGTTCCCAAGATCATCCTTCTTATCCCTCTTAAGAATGAGTGTGATGATGCCTTTTTTTCCAGTCACCAGGGGTTTCACCTGTTTGCCATGACTTATCTAATATCATTGGGAGTAGCTTGGCCATTGCATCAACTAATTCCCTCAGGACTCTGGGATGCATTTCATTGGAACCCTTAGACTTGTGGATGTTCCGGTTCTTCAACCTTATCTTTGCTTACGGTGGGAGGGATGCTACTTCCCCAGTTCTCTCCTACCAAACCAGACATTTGAGGGATGTGTGGCATGCAGATAACATTGAGCCAAAAAAGTTAACTACATCAGCCTTCTCCTTGTCTATTTTTACTAGCTTACTTATGTTGCTCCCTAGTGGGGGGGATATGCCCTCCTGGACTTTCGTTTTCTGGCTGTTTCCTTTTCTGACACTGGGCTGCTAAAGAGGACTGTGAGGTGTGTCCTACATGTTTTTTTTTTTTATGTAACATTTGTGACTGGACCTCCAAAACCTTCTGATTCTGTCTGTTCCACTGTCAAGTGGGTCTTTACAAGGAGGAACCCCTTTTTTTTGCCATTGCTTTCTTTGCACTGAAAGAGGGGAACAAAGATACTGTCCCACTGTTAAAGTGGTCTCTGATCTCTTGCTGAAATACAAGTATATTATGCTATCCCTATGAGGCACTGTACTTTCCCTACCTGAGCTGTTGTCCTGTTGCTTCCCCTTCATGTGTTTTTCCCCACTTCAGCTGATTTGCATTGCTTTCTGATCTCCTCAGTTTTTAGACTTAAATGAGATGTAGATACAATTATACTTAAAAATAAAAAACAAGCACCCATTACCCATTGCTGGAGTGTGATCATCTTTAACTCAAAATGCATCAGTGCAGTAACACTGCAAGGCAGTTCCCTGCCCGTTGCTGACTGCTCCTTGCTTCTCTGCTGCCTGGCCTGCACTAACAGAGTGTGAGCTCTGCTTTCCCTCAGTTCTATGTGTGCACGGATTTCTGTAGGCAAGTTGCAGATAAGTCTCAGTGTGTCAGCTTCTGAGTTCTTTATACATAACCTGAAGCATTGGTTGTTCTGATCTCTGACTCACAAAAACACACTTCCCCTCCTGAGGTGTTTTATGCTGCAGCCCAAGCTCAAAACAAAGGTAATGCCAGTTTGGCAGAACTAACTTTGAAATTAATTTAATTAAGCTGTTGTAAATACTAATTTTAAAAGTACGAATGCTTGATTAAAAACAAACAAACAACCCCCCCCCCCCCCCCCCCCCTCTGTTTGTGAATATAAATCACTTTCTTTAGGACTGGGAATAATTGCCCAGGGGTAAGTTTCCTAGTAAGAATGGAAAGCCATTTATTATGATTAAAATATTGAAAAGAAAATATATTTCTTAAATATTGAAAAGATCCTTTGTTTGATGTTAGTTTTTAACAAATTGATTGCTTACTGAGTCACGATGACATTTTCTTTGGAAGAGCTGGAAAATTCCTACATTAAAATTGTCATTTCTCATCAGTTTTCTGATTAGAAGAAATGTTTTTCTGATATTTCTTAAAAAAAAAAATGAAAATAATTTGGTAATCATAAGCAATAGCTCTGTAATCTCTGGAAATATTAGAATTCAACGGTGATGAAATTGCTGCAAACAAGGAGAATAACCCCCTGCTCTTGATGGAAAAAGAACAAATGCAGTTTTTTGCCATGTGTATGACCTGTGCCATGTATGTAACTGAAGTGTCTCCTATTTTCTGTTCTTAAATCATAAGCTATATTCATACTGAGTACAAGACGCAAAACAGAGTTTATACAGTGTTTTGTTATAGAGCCATACGAACAAGCTTTGCTTTTGTAAATGCTACTTAAATCCGTACTGAGTTCTAATACACCCATTAGCTAGGATGTCTATAAATGAAAGCAGCACTCATCCAATATGCCGTTACAGGTATTTGTAGTGGGAGCAAGGAAAATGTGTGTTTATATATGAATTTATACATATATATTAAGGATGTGTGTGGTGGTAAGGCCTTTTTAATGTACTTTGTATCCAAACAGTTAAAACCCAACTCAACTTTTTTTTTTTCCATCAGATTTCTAGGGAGACTCAGGTATGTTTCATAAATATCTAATAGGGTGGTGTAGCTATTTTTTATTTAATTAATTTCATGAACTCAAATAGTTTGGTTGCTGGGGAGGAATTCTCATTTGATCTTGTGAAGCTGATTCTGTGGGTGTCTATAAGCTTTTGTGTATGCTCTTCTTTTATTGCTGTATGAATGTAAAAAATTAAACTTTGTTCCCAGCTAGGCTGGTATAAACCATGTTCAACTATGTGAACTTTTAAATGAAGTCGATCTTTAAAGCTGCAAATAGAAATCTCTGTAAACCTTGCTTAAGAAGCATTTCTTGAAGTGTATGTTTTATTTAATGTGATACAAGATGGTTCTGTTCCTTGAGGAAATTGAAAAGTTGGTGCAGGTAAGGTTGCCCAGTGATGGTCTGTAGGGAAGTGAAATTGCTTATTTCTTGTTGGCAGCCAATGTTTTCTTAAAAAGTGGGCTTCTAAAACCTGTATATGAGCAAAACAATTATGTATGTATGTGAATGTGTTGATTTGGATGGGATATCTACTTGAGTCTGTAGTGTAGTCTTGAGAGTCCGGGTTTCCCAGTTGTTTCCTAGCAATTAACAATGCTCCTGAGTTGTACAGTGAATCTCAGTCAAGAAAAAGCTTACCTAAAACTCCTTGAACATACTAATGCTGCCTGAAAACACACACAAAAAAATTAATGGTATTAGTTCTGTTCATCTGAGACAAAAATGTCAGCTGCTGTAGAGACCTTCAATACATCTATCCATATGAACCATGCATGTGTTTAAACATTTACCCTGTCCTTTTTAGGAGGTTTTTTTGTCTCAAGAAGTGATGATGTTGTGTGAACACTTAGCAGTTTCTTTGTCCTCACACTCGTTTCTTCTGATTACTTTTTGCTTTGTTTAAACTTAACTCTAGTAATTTTGGCTAAGTATCTTTGGACCTAGAATATCTTCCGTCCATCACTTGAAAACACAATAGATGTAGGTATCACCACAAAAAATGCAAATATTTTACATGAAATATCTACCACATTCCAAAATGTTATGCATAATCATTTAGAATATATATTTAGCAATATAATTTAAAAGATTAATATTATTTGTAGTTGAGAAACAGGTGTAGAGTTTTGGTTAAGATCAGATAAGAGTATTACATCTTGATGCAGTATTTTCAAGTGATGTTATAGTAATTGCTTAATGTTAATTATTCTTGTAGAAGCTTTCCAGTTTTTTCTCCAGGCTCTATATAAAATTTCTGTTGGAACAACAGAAATCGTCCAACTCTGTTGGACAACTCTGCAGTTTAATTAGTCACATTTAAATATTCTTCAAAGTCTATCCAGATTAGTAGATTAGTTTCCTCTAAGCTTTGAGGGAATCTATCTTACTTGTTTCCATGATTCATCCTCATGTTTCACAAGCCTGTGCACACGTTTTTCATGGTGAATCACATTTTGTTAGCACATCAGTGAGAACAACCTAAACACCTCTCCCCAGAGCAAGAGGAAAAAATGAATATAAATCCTTGCCTTGGGGTGCTGATGGCATCCCTAAACAAAGTATAAAATATGCAAAAATATTTCCTGACCGTGAGCAAAGCTTAAATGACAGCTGCATATTTTAGATAAAAATAAATGCAGATAAAAATTTTTATTGTTACTGTTGGTCTTCTCTAAATAGCACTGTTTACCCCTGTAGAATTATTTATTATTGTAATTGTAATGAAGAAGAGTCTTTCTCATTCTCATCAGTCTGGCAGTGTCCTTTCTGGTTGTCTCTTCTGATATGTTTGACCTCATCTATAGTGAAGGATAAGATAAACAATAATGAAACTAGCCTTGTTTCAAGAAGTCTGATTTAATCATATAAAGGGATCACATGACTACAGCCTACACTGAGGTTGAAGGCACACTCTTTAATCCAACTGTGAGAAAATAGTGAGAGGATTAATCCTTTGCCTTTCACACGAGGGAGTTTTTTATGCTGTTAGCCACTTAGGGTGGGTAGCGCCTGATGCTTTCAGAGCTTTGTTTTACATGCATCTCTCAGTCTAGGTATTCGCTCTGAATGAGCGAGTTTTGGGGGGCCAGATGGAAAGCAACTTTTTGTTTTCAAAAGGCATTAACTGCTTTCTGTTTGCTCATACTCATTGCATTCTTCTTGACACTTATTATCTATTGGCACCAAGCTATTAACTGGCAGCAGTGCACCTTTGATATAGGAATAAAGATTTGGACATACTGGGCCAAGTGGATGGAGTTTTTCCATGTTTGAAAGCATATAATACTTATTTCATGTGAGCTACATGCACATGAATATTAACCAGATTTCAAAGGATTCATGGGGTCATGGGGGGAGCTGCTGCAGCTGAGTCAAGTAATCTTTGCTCAGGAAATCTCAGTCTTCCTCTAGACTAATTATGTCCAAGTATGGGGGCACGTGACATATTTCTTTCTCCTTCTGATTAGGTGATGCTTGCCACTGCACTGAGAGAGTACATACTAGCCTGCCTCATGTGAGTTGAAAAATGGGAGATAACAATTGTTTCTGAGTGATATGACATTTCTTAGATATCATTAGGTTGCTAGAAGGACTAAGAAGGCTGGAGACACATGCAGGTGTTTTCTAGATTCATAAGAATTATAGTCTGGTAGCTTAATAGTTCAGTTATTGTGGAAGTGGAAATTCTGTGGTTCTTTTCCCTGTTAAATTGCCCCTTCTTCTCACTCAAAAATGAAATAAAGTGCAAAAATTGCCTCATGTCCAGCTGCTCTCTTTTCAGAAGTGCTATAAATAGTGTTGCCAGGCATCCAACTTACAACGGTGCTACCTCATTCTTTTAGCTCCTTGTGTTTTCTGATAAACAATACACAAAGGGAAGATGCACATCTTTGACTTTATCTGACCAACTACCCTTTTGCTCTGCCACTTCCTGTACTTGCATTTCTGTAGATGAAGGGTGACATGCAAGACAGCTTGAAAGGTGGGGAAAAAAAACTCTTTTGTCAAAGCACTTGTTTCTGTATTTAGCTGTAAGACCATATAAATGTCTCACTGGGTGTTAAAGGAGAGAACTGGATCCCCACCACACTGTGACCCATTTCCTTTTTATTTCCTGGCATCTGCAACTATTGAATTGGGAATCTTCAAGTCCTCTTAAAAGCTGACCACATATGAATGTCTGTGTAATAACAGCATATGTAGTCACCCTGCTCAGTGAGATGATGTTTGGCATCCAGATGTGGCAATCACTTTATGTGGTTGCTGGAACTACTTTGAATTCAGTGGGATTCAGGGAGCAGCAATTCATTTGTGCTCTGTCAGTTGAAAAAGTGGGACATGATTTTGCAAATTCTTGGGTCAACCTACTTGGTACATAAATGTCTTCAAAGCATTTTTAAACAGCAATAAAATACTGTTTGTAAGCACTGCTTTGACATTCTCATGGGTATGTGTGTTTTTTTTTTTTTTTTTTGGTATGCATTATTGTTCAGGAAACTCAATGAAAAGAAGCCCATGCTTACTATTGCATACAAATTGAGGCTTATACATGAAGTATTAAAGCCACTATTTAATTTTTTCTAGACTGATTAATGTTAAAATGATTGATCAAGTCAGGGACCAGTAAACATGAAATTGTTTGCATTCATAGTGCTTAATTTTCAAATTCATGAGCACAAACTATTAACTAGATAGCAATCTCATTTGTAGGCAACCTTTTCTTTTGGAAAGAAGTTGGAAAGCCTAAAACTTTCATTCATTTCTGAACCAACTAGTATACATTTTCTGTGAATCTAGTCAGATAACTTCTGTAATTGTTCCAGTTTTCTTTTCAAAGTGTTACAGTGGACATTAGGATGGCAATGATAAGCCAAACAAGCTCTTTTTGGTCGATTCCCACTTTGTCAGGCTAGAATTGAAAAGCGGTAAGTCACCTTGAGCTGCTGAACCATATAGAATGCAGTTGTTGCCTAGAAAGCTCTGTATTATCTGGTCAGGTGGCATCTTAAAGACACACTGGGAGGTCATTTGGACCTAAGATATGGGTGTTTAGAACTACAATAACTGATTCAGTATGTTCTGATATAGGCATTAATTTTGCAGGTCATCCATGTGCATCCTTTCGTAATGCACACTTTAGAAAACAATGTATTCTCACTAATGTAAATCTAGCATAACTTTTAAAAACTATACTAAATAGTGATTTGCCTAATTCAAAAGAACATATGGTTTCTAGCTATGATCTAGCTGCCAGGATTACATTCATGGTGCAGTGTGCCTTTGGCACAAAGATGGGGAAACTGCAGGGGTTATGGGTTTCCTGTCAAAGAGTATCTTCTGTAATTGCAGTATAACTCTCCGGCCTTTTAAATTGAGAATGACTTTTCATTTTTCAGATCACTGTAGAAAAACAGGTGGTTTTTTTTTTTTTTTTTTGTTTTTCCTCTTGCTCTGTGTTAAAATTGGACAGCAACAGACTTCATTTGAAGGGGAATCACTCTGCCTTTTTGTTCACATGAACTGCATGACCCCCATTGGGAATGACACAACATTCATTCTGTTGCTGTGTCTTCCTGTATGATTCCCCTAGCATGTTATATTTTAGCTGGATGAAATGCTGCCTGCTTTGCCCATATTCCCTCTTGGGAAGATGAAGTTACCATAATGTTGCTGGTTAGGTAATATGTGTACTCTGGACTGCCTATTGTTCCTAGATGTGAGTCCTACCCCTTTCCTTCAGTTCTGTTTCACTGTATAATATGCTAATCTTAGTGTAGACCTATTAGTGTGCATCGCAAACAGACCAGAGTGGGTGCATCCACTCTGTGCAGAGCTTTGCTCCAAGATGTGTATATTTCATTCTCTCAATGAAGTTGGACTGTGTAGTAACCCATTCCATGAAAACTGGTCAAAATAACTGAATTAAAAACACTTTTTTTTTTTTTAATTGACCAACTATGGGATATAAGCTGCATATCTGACATTTAGTTTTACCAATGCAGTAAGTTGAACTATTCTAGTTCCTTATGTTATCCCTGTCCCATTGCTCTTAATGTGTTTAATATATCTTTCTTTTCCTTGCTGGTTTCCTCTTTTGATGTCTTGAGCAGTGAGCCCAAACTTCATGAGCAAAAAGTTCTGCTGTCCTCATTCTGTGTTTTTCTGATATAACTCTGTCGAAATACTTCAGTACTGTACTGAAATGAGCACATATTTTTTTTTTTCTAATTTAGCACATACCATTCTTCACTTACCATTTGACATGAACGAACTATTCCAGTTCTATAATCTGAACAATTAATGTTTTAAGTAATTGCCTGTCAACTATGATGGGTGAGCAGCAAAACTGGATGAATATGGGTAGCACAAATGCAGTTTTTCCAGGAGCATTGCTTGCAAGGACAACTGTGGGTATGCTTTTTGGAGAGAAATGGGTTCCTCTTTCTTTACTGACACATAACTCAAGGCACAGTAAGCACCCTGTGTAAGTATAGCCAGTTTGCTCTGTGAAACAATATTAGAGCAATCGGCCAGGTGGTGAGTGGTATTGATAGCCTTTCTGCAGTATTATTATTACTAAATTTCTTTTTTGAGTTAATTCTTTATTTTTGAGACTGAAAGACTGAAAACAGCCTGGTGTTTGATACTTAAGCACTGGGAGTCCAGTGCGATTAACTCTGAAAAGAATCCCTTGCGACTAGTGTAAATCAAGGTTCTTAAGAGAGAAAAAATTGTAAATGATTACTTCACCCTAGAGTTATTTCTGTCATCAACTCATTTTTCTAACACTGCAGTGCCCTGTATTATAGCACCAGAGGGATTTCTATCTCTTGTGATATGTGTGTGACCTCTGGGGAGAAAGACACTGCTTGAGTAGGAATGTTTGTGACCCTGACTCCCTTTGAGCTGGAAGGGTGTACTTGTGAGGGTTGATTTCGGGCTATAATGCACCTACCCAGTTTCCTAGTCTGTATTGCACCAGGTTGATTTTGGTGACTTTTCCAATTGGGCAGATATTGAACTAATTTGGAGTCTGTTCTTAACTGTCAAACCTATCACCATCTGCAGGCAAGGGACCTGAAACTCTTTATGCGGGGCAGAAGCTCAACGACAATGAGTGGCACACTGTTCGGGTAGTTCGACGTGGAAAGAGCCTCAAACTGGTGGTGGATGATGATGTTGCTGAGGGTGAGTGCAATGTATAAGTAGTTTTGGTTGTTACTGTTGCATCTCTATTCCCAGCCTCTTCTCTGCCTTTTCATCCATTTCCCCTGTCCTTGTGTTTCTCTCCTTCTTTTCCTGATACTCGTCACTTTCTGCATACTTAATAGTGCTATGCTGAAAGCTATTGTTCAGTTCAGTGAGAACTGTTCTCACCAAGTTCCAGAAGGTTCTGAGCCAATAATCATATCTGAGTTATGTGCTTAGGAGACAAATGAGCTTGCACATAGTCAAAAGCACGAAGGTGTTGAATGTCACATACTCTTGTGCCAGGCTCAGGTAGGCTTTGAGTACACCTCATTGCTGAGCAGCAAGTGTGGCAATTTCCTGTGCTGTGGAATGAAAGCTAAAGCCTTCTAAAACTTTCCTTTGAACAAACTTTTCCTGAATGGTAAAACCTGCATTTGATAGGTATGATAGAGAATGTGGACTTCTGTCTCTAGTGTTGTTTTTAAAATTTTTGTGCCCGTGGCTTAGAGCTTTCCAGAGGAAAGGGCAAATAGAACACTTCACTCTCAGCTTTCTTCAAGAGATTAGGAAGGACCGTAAGTCACTGGGTTATTGCACACGGAATATGTCAGTCTTATTTTTTTTTTTTTTCTTGCGTTCTCTGACAGATTTTTAAGCTTATGCTTTTTGTAGAAATGGAGTTGAAGAGGAGGAAGAAAAGATGTGTCTCAAGTTAGGAGATTTGCGCAAAAATGACCAAACTATTTTACAGTGATCTTTTTTTCATTGCAGAAAAAAAGGTCTTCATATGTGATATTTCTGGTCTATTTCTCTAGAGCTGGAAGAGACAAACATTTTTCGTTTTTTGAATAATAATATAAAATTTATCAAAGCTGTGTACAACTGTAGAAACTGGCTTTTTAAGGAAAACACCAGGAGAGTGAAGACAATAGGATCACAAACAACATTAAGGCTAGGTACAACATTGATAAGAGTATATTCATTTACTTGTAACCAATGCTGTTTTACCAAATGCTGGAATCCTCTCTACAAGTTTCTACTTAGAAAGCAATGAGAAAGAACAGCTAGTGTAGGATATATATTTCTGGAGTTGCCTATCTCTGCAAAATGTTTTTTATTACTGTGTAAGTATAATTAATTGCAAGTAATGTGGTAATGAGATTGTCTGGTAGGCCAGGAGCGGGATTTTGAAATAAGTCTAAAGATATGGGCTTGCAGGAAAGTGACTTAATGTGAATTTTCCCTCTGAAGTAAATATATCCTGTGCTATAAGCTGATAGTTCGCAAGAGCGAATCAAAGAAGAATATGTATGAAAAAATTGTCGTGTAAGAATTGACAGAGACTTGATCAACACTAGCCTGGAGAAAAATGAAATATCATTCAAGTGTGGTCTTTCTGAATTAGTGAAACATGCAGGTAAATGCATCATCTTGTTTACTTTTGGATTTTAGAACAGTTTCTCTGGATAGGAGTTGTTTTTTTTCTTTTTTTTCCAGCAAGTACCATGAGGTGGCACTCTCTGCTTTTGAAACTCAGTCCCCAGAAATGCCATCTGTTTTTCGTAGTCCATTTTTTCATGAAACTGTGTTTATAAATAATAATGATACAATCCTATACTAAAATAGGATCTGCATATGTACATGAATTACATAATTAAAGATGCATTGCTGCTAAAAATATCTATTAAAAGACGACCACCACAGTGAAGTCAAAAGTCAAAACCAGCATTAAGACTTTCTGTGCAATCTGCATTCCGCTTCCTGGGATATATGATATAGTTTTAGATGTGGTCACATAGATTTTTCCACTGGATTCATGCTCTCTTTAGGCATAGGTAAGAAATCTAAATTAGGCCCCCATTAAAAATAAGCAACCTAATTGATTGTTGCTTGTTTTGAACAATGCAGGCAAATTAAATTTTGTTCTTAATATAGAGCTGTTTTTTTCCCCCTTGTGTATGCCACTCACCAATATGTTTATGTGGAACTAAGAAGTTGTATCTAGATCCACTCCTTTGTTTTATGAAGTGAGTTGGATTTTTTTTTCCCTTTTATAGGTTTCGAAGTCATCAGATTAAAGTTAGGTGTATTTGATACAATTTTTTGACATGATTTCTCAGTCATTTACATGTATGACTATTCAGCAAGCCTGTAAATTGGATTCTGTTAGCTCATTTCTGCTACTAGGAGAACTGTATCTAGGCAATTCATGATCACCTGTGAAAAATTTGCTGTGGACTTTCTGACTTACTTGCTTCCTGCAGGCAGCTTAAGGCAGAGTCATCATCCAGTTCCTCTGGACAGCATTTTTTTGCTTAATCACAAAACTCTTCTACAGTCCCCATCTCCCTTTTCACTGTAACTGACCACTGAATATCAGTGGTAAATGATGTGTAAGTACAGCAGGCATATTCCTCTGCACAGCATCTTATTAGCACCCAAATTCTACAGCAGAGACTGGAAATCTTTGTTTGCTACCACCTGAACTGACAAGCTGCTGAATGTGGTAGTAGTTAAAATACTCTGTGCAGACCAGAATGAAGCAAATGAGAGGAACTGTAGGACTGACAGCTGATGAGACCTGAAGATACCAGATTTTTACTCTATGGTCTTTTACGAAAAGATACCTCTGTCCTGTAATATCATGCTCTTTTCAGTCTTTCGCTGAACTTCTCCTGACTATCTGTACTGCCACTGCTGTCCTATTTTTCTTAAGCCAGTCTCATTTTTCCCACTTCTTACCTCTTCTAAAAGTCTGAGTTTATCTCTTCCAACCCCATTCACTCCATTTTTAATTCCCCCTGTATGTGTTTCCTATCCCAGTGTATTCCAGCTTTCAAAGGCCTAGCTTTGTATCCCCTACTCTCACAAATTGTTCTTTATATTTAATTAAGAGTAGAAGAATCTCCCTGCTCTTGGTACCTGACATCTCTACATTTTTAGTTTACCAACCTGCTGAAGTTAAAAAACAAAACAACAACAACAAAAAACCAAAAGGATTTTTTTTTTTTTTTCCGAAAAAGAAATAAAATTCTCTTGGTTTTGAAATTTTATAACTTTTCTTTTGGTAAGTGGCGAAACTAAAGAAAGTCTTAACAGTGGGTAAGAGATAGTTTGTCTAAATAAACTTACCGTACCCAGACTTTTTTCAGTGCCTATGACCTGACATTTTGTCAGAATAAAATATTTCCTATAAAGGACTGTTTCAGAATTTTAAAACATTTGTATTTGTACTACAGATTGAATTTCTGAATAGTCAGGAGTACGTGACTGCTTTCATTTACTTGTAAATTTGTCCAATCTATGTGCTTGGGTTGCTGATTTTCATGTCCAAGGTCTTTGTATAACTGTCTCTAAATTTAGATCCACTGCTGAAATTGGGAATAAGCAAAAATAAAGAGAAAAGTTACATTTTTATATTTGTATTTGGAGTAAATACTTGAGAACGCTTTCTTCTAATAACTTCCTTTTTACTGTCTTTGTTAAACTGTGACCAAGTTTTTCAAAGTGTAAGTTGAAGAATTTCACTTAGTGTTTAGTCATGAAAGGTGAGTTGGATATTTAGTACTGAAGAAGGCCTAAGCAAGTTAGAGACTGTCAGCTCACTTAATTTGACTCATGTTGTATAAAAAATTAGTTCAGACAACAGGAAAAAAAACCACAACAACATGTTACAAATAGAAGTGATGAAAGATTTTGTTTCTTAATCTGGGAGTTAGGTGAGAAATGAAAGGAGATTTCAGGTGGCAGTACTAAGGATAAGGAAGCTTCTAAGTTCAGTGGATCTGTCTCGGGCAAATTAAAAGGGGAGGTTTTTCTTGAAATTGAGGTATAGTGCACGGTGAGGCTTACAGATCTAATCTCAGTATCTCAGGTGTAACTTCTGCAGTGGTTAGTCAAGAGCTGTGTATGTATGCTAATTGACCAACAGATGCAATCCAGCACAATATTATTGATAAATTCTTCTTATCTGTATCCCACTCTAAATAATTATCATGTTTTTATCTAGGTATCAGTTTTTTCATAAAACTAGTGCATTTTTGAGCCTTCTATTATTTTAAACCTGGTGTGTTAAAACATTTCTGCAGTAGGAGAACCAACAGAGCTGACATGGGACTATATAGTAAAGAAGGGACTTGTTTTTAAGAACCTCACTGATTAGTCTGTATTGAAAGAGACAGCATGGCAAAAAAGAAAAAAAAAAAAAAGAGGAACTTTTAATAAGACATCCAAATATTGCCCAGAGGAACTGACTTCTCTGCCTTAGAGTTGCTGTGAGAAGCTGCAGAAAGTGGCTTGAAGTTAGGTACTTCACATATAGTCTCTAATTGTATCTTTGTTTTTTTTTGTTGGGGGGGGGAACTCATTTAGGATCTTGGCTGTTTTCTCTAAGAGTACTGAGTCTCAAATGGGAGCAGTTAAGTAGTTATACATTCCACTAAATTGGATGCCAAATGTTTATTGAAATCCAAACTCATATTTCAGTGTTTACCTCTCTGTTCCTCAATGTTGTGTGTATAAAATTGAAAATGGTGTCTTATAATCTTGTTGGAGTTCTGTAAGTGGACTGAGGTTATCTGGCATGCTGTGCTGATTAGCATTAATGGGAGGCTGCCCCTGGCCAGCTGCTGGGAGCTCAGCTGTGCTCCCTGCATCTCCTCATAAGGAGAGAGAAAATAGGATGATAGCTCATGGTTCAGCATAGAGATGAGAAATTCAGCTGCCCCTTAATGCCTTGCACAAAACAGGCTCAACACAGGTAAAAATAATTTATTACCAAGTAAAAATTGAGGAGGATGGTGAGAAACAAAGACAAAAATTTAAATGTTTTCCCCCTTCTTTTCTCAGACTCAGTTTCACTCCTTCCTTTACCAACTCCTTTATCTCCTTGAGCAGAATAAGAATTGAATTGAATTGGAGATTGCAGTCCTCGCTGCAACTCTTTCTTCCGTGCAATTTTCTTCTGTGTGCCAGCATGGGTCCTTTTCACAGGCTGCAGTTGCATCTGAACTGCTTGAGCATGGATTATCTCCACTGTCTGTTAGGAAAACCTGCCTCAGTGTGTATCTTCCACAGATGACGATTCTTCCATGACACATCTGCCTGGTGTGGTGTGGGGTCACCTCTGGGCTGTAGTGTGAATATGTGCTATGGAGTGGTCCTCCATGGGCTATGGGAGAATCTCTGCTCTGGTGCCTGCTGTGCCTCATCCCCCTCCTCCTTCCTGGACCTCAGTGTTTGCAGGGCATTCTTGCACTTTTCTTTCTTTCTTTCTCACTTGCATGCAGCATTTTCCTTTCTTAAGCATCTTTTCTTTGAGGTGCTACCAGCATAGCTGAGGGGCGTAGCTGAGTCCTGTGAGACGGGGGGGGAGAAGGGGGCTTTTTTGGAACTGACAGGCAGTGGCCATATGTGGGCCAACGTGGCTCTGGCCTCTCTTCACAGCAATCTCCCTGCAGACCTGGCCCTACTGCCAACAGCTGGTCATGAAAATCCAGAACAATAGTCTAGAAAATCTCATGGAAACAATAACTGCATATCTGTAGCAGAGTTTGAATAATGGATGTATGTTGAGTATGGAGAAAATAATTAATCATGAATAAATGTTGATGAGGTAAATGGTTTCTGTTGTGTGTTAAAGGCTCAAGGACTTGTGTGAAAAGGATGCTTGATCAGAGGGCTGGAGCACCTTCCCTATGTGGACAGGCTGAAAGAATTGGGAAACTTCAGCCTGGAGAAGAGAGAGCTCTGTGGGGACCTCATAGCAACCTTTCAGTACATGAAGGGGGTCCAGTAGGAAAGCTGGGGAAGGACTTTGTATAAGGGCATGTAGAGATAGAATGAGGAGAAATGACTTTAAACTGGAAGAAGGTAGATTAAGACTAGATGTTAGGAAGAAATCATTTATTTGTGAGGGTGATCGGACACTGGAAAAAGAGAGTTTGTAGATGCCCCCTTCCTGGAGCATTCAAAGCCAGGCTGGGTGGGGCTTTGAGCATGCTGGTTTAATGGGAAGTGTCCCTGCCTATAGCAGGGCAGTTGGAACTAGAAGGTCCTTCCCAATCCAATCCAAACCATTCTATGATTCTGTGACTTCTGTGACCCTTCGGTCCTGTCTTAATCTCTTTGCCTGGGTTTTTGCAACCAGTATAGTCAAGCTACTTCACCAAGACTGTCATTTCTTTTTTTGTGTAGAATTAATTTAGTAATGCTGTAAGTCTGGAAATTGGGGGGGTGAGGGACTCCATATAACCTATTACTGATGCTTAGGCTTTCTGCCTGTTCTTCTTTCTGTTTTTCAGGCACAATGGTTGGTGATCACACCCGCTTGGAGTTCCATAACATTGAGACAGGGATCATGACGGAGAAACGTTACATTTCTGTCATCCCTTCTAGCTTTATTGGTCACCTTCAGAGCCTCATGTTCAATGGGATGCTCTACATTGACCTGTGCAAGAATGGTGATATTGACTACTGTGAGCTGAAGGCACGCTTTGGTCTCCGCAACATTATAGCTGACCCTGTGACATTCAAGACTAAGAGCAGCTACCTGAGTCTGGCCACCTTGCAGGCTTATACATCCATGCACCTCTTCTTTCAGTTCAAGACCACTTCAGCTGACGGCTTCATACTCTTTAACAGCGGTGATGGTAATGACTTCATTGCAGTTGAGCTAGTCAAGGGGTAAGTGAACATTCTGCTTTTTTCTACCAGGGTTTCATTTTATAGATAAAATTTAAAATCTTGCATAAAAAAAAAAAAATCAATCTCACATTTCTCTGCTTTCTGAGGTGTATGACAAAGCAGTTGGATGTAAACATTATAACTTAAGTTTCCTGATTTTAACCGTTGACATTTTCCCTGTGACTTAGGGAAAGACATATTTACAGTACGTGAAAAACAAAGTTTGAAGTCCTTCAGATGTGATTATGCCTACATTTTTTTTCTAGTTAATCTTGCAGAAAATATGCCAAGGGCTCTGAGTTTGTTCCTTTTGTTTTTTAATCTCCTTCCCTATAACTGACCTGTTGCATTTCTGCAACCTCCATGGAAAGAAAAAAGATCTTGTGGGCTACCAAATTTTTGTACCTTGTAGTGATGCTCAAGAAGAGTGAACTGACCTTGCTCTTGAGCCACTGTATTCTTTTGTCAAGGCCAATAGCTTTAAAAAGGAAAAAAGTGCATTTATCAGTTGAGTAAGTGTTTGTTCTTGTATTCATCTAGACACTGTAAACATGAATTCCACAAACATACTTAACTAGTCCTGCTTATTTTAATATAACTGAGGTTCAGTCCATTTCGTTTTTTTAACTTTGCGTGGGTTTCTGTGAGTGGGACATTGACTAATAATAAATCAATTAAAAAAAAAAAATCATGAGCTCTGAGGTTTGAATTTTTTTGTCATTATTTTCTGAAAAGGATATTTATCCTCAGGTGGATTTCAGTGTTTGAACTGTATAAACAATTCAGGGTAACAGTCTCATGACTTCAAACTTTGTTAGTTTGTTTTTTCCAAAAAGACTTGCCAACAGTTTTCCAGCTGTTTGAATAAGCGTAGGATCTCATGTGAATTTTAGTACAATATTTTGAGTGAGTTTTCCAATTAACTTTTCAAGAGGGTTACTCAAAACTCAGAATCTGGGGAATATGTGCCCTAAATAAGTATATTTAGCATTGCTTTCCATTACATCATTTGGTCTTACCAATTTTTAAAAATAATGATATGCACGGTCAGAAGTTTTTTGTGGGTCTTGATTTAAAAAAAAAAACAAAAAACAAAAAACAAACAAAAAAAAAACCACACACACACAAAAAAACAAAACCACAAACTTTATTATTAGAATCTGATTACTTCAACTGTAATCTCTGAAGATGTGAACCCTTACACATGGTGGAAAAGAAAGAACTCACCTTTCTGAACCGGGCTTCACTTCTGGCTAACTAGAACTTTCTAATCCAGAGACATGGTATTTCATGACTTGCATGTTATTTTATCATCTTATCAGTGCTGGAGTTGTTTAATTTTAACTGGTTCTTGTTATGTTTACAGCTATATACACTATGTGTTTGACCTTGGGAATGGACCCAATGTTATTAAAGGCAACAGTGACCGTCCTCTTAATGACAACCAGTGGCACAATGTTGTCATCACCAGAGACAACAGTAACACACACAGTCTAAAGGTGGACACTAAGATGGTCACTCAAGTTATCAATGGAGCCAAAAATCTGGATCTTAAAGGTAAATTCTAAAAGAATGACATTTCTCCACCCCTCTCTTTATTTCAGCAGGGCTTAACTGGTAAGCTTAAAAACATTATGGGTTTCAGAACTGAAAATCATGAATTTTCAGATTTTTGGCTTTCAAGTCCATTTTTCTCTTTCTCTGTTTGTCAGCTTCCATACCAGAATAAATAGTTCATCGTGGATGATTTTTGATGTTTCTTTTTCCTTGGAAATTGATGGTCAATATGAGGTTTTCCCCTAGATTAAGTGCAATTAAGTTTCTGTTTCTTAGGAACAGTGGAAATTTTAGAGAAGTACTACTGTGCACAGCATATATCTTGCCTTGAGAGGTGATAGATGATAAAACAGAATGTACTGATGATTGGAGGGGAGGGTGGGATGTGTGCAAAATTTGTTAAAAACTGTTGGAAATGCAGGGTTGTATATGGATTGCTAGTGTTGATGGGAAAGCGCGTGAGCAAAGATAGTGAGCAGATTATATCCAGTTCATCTGGATTAAGTTAGGGCTATACAAGGGAAATGCATTCATAATTACTTCAGTCTTACTTGAAAATGACATAAAATACAGAGTTGTGTGAGGATTCCAAGTGAGAATAGTGAATGTTACTTTAGGTTATGTTAAGATTTGGTGTAGTTGGATGTAGATCAAGGGCAGACAGCATGTATGCATATTAAATAGCCAGAAATGACTTCTGGACCTTTACAATATCCTACTTTCTTTTAACCTTTTCTAAGCAGATGTTCAGCTCACTAATTTTGGGAGTGGGAGAATTTAAAAGCCAATTTAAAAGTTATGTAACTTTCTTCTTGTATGTTTACCTTTTCTCCTGCAGGTGATCTCTACATTGCTGGTCTAGCTCAAGGCATGTACAGCAACCTCCCGAAGCTAGTGGCCTCACGTGATGGATTTCAGGGCTGCCTAGCATCTGTGGACTTGAATGGGCGTCTTCCTGATCTAATTAATGATGCTCTGCACCGCAGTGGGCAGATTGAACGTGGATGTGAAGGTATGACTGATTTCAGAGTGGTTCCCCTCTCACATACTCTACTCTTCTTTGCTGCCTCCCGTGCATCTATTTGTCTACTTCATTGTCTATTTCAGTAGTTTGCTTTCTTCAAGAAATCCTTTGCTGCAATCCATTTGTGTTTCCACACATTTGTGTTTCCATGGGGAGACTATAAGTCTCCTTACCAGCAACTTTTCTCTTGACTATTACTACCTTATGAAGAGGTACCTTTCCAATAATGGAAATTATTGGAATTGAGTTGGACTACTTTTGTGCTGTTCTTAGAACTATTTATTAATGTTTTAATACCATGAAAGAAAACTTGAGCCTATAATTCACTAGTGCTTGAGAAAGCCTTTTTTTTTTTTTTTTTTTTTTTGACACTTGGATAAATAAGTATTTTAAGGACCAAGTGGAAACAGGGAAAATGGAAAGGAGTGTTAGTAATTGAAGGGTGAAGATCATACCATAACAGAATTTCCTTGTTGAGGAAGTGGGTTTTCAATAAAAGCATTTGAGGCTGTTCCCCAGCATTGTCCTACCACCTGGAAAACTTTTTTTTAAATGGAAACAAATGTGTTGTGACTACTTGAAGCTTGTAAAGAGCAGAGGTTTCTTGAAGCTTCTTTTGAATAATTTACTTTTCTTCTTTAGTTCCAATTTTTTAAAAGAATATTGGCATCATCAGCAATCATATGCCTATTATCAGTTCCCATAGCATATGGGATACTTGGCATAAAAAAGGGCAGGGTTCTGCTGGTTGGGTTAAATGGAAGTCATGATTGTGTCTAACTCCACTGAACACCAGTCTGCTATGTTGGTTACTAATCACTAGAGGAAAATAGATTTTATCAGGAGATATTTATAGTTCACATGTTCAAGATGTTTTCCTAACTGGTCTTCACAGACAGGACTTTACCAAATGAACCACATCAAGATTTCAGGTTGCATCATATTGATATATTGACACTTGTCAAGACTGTCCCTTCCTAGTACTCAAAGTGCCATCTTAGAGCCATTTTTGAGTACTCAAGAAAAAACAAATTGGCATTGCAATTAAATCCAATCTCTAAATTGTTTATGTGCCTTCCGGTTGGCTGGGAACTCCTGCACTTTGGCCCTGTTGCCACACTCCCACAATAATACTCTGGTTTGTGAGAATTTTATGTCCTGTTACAAGAGCCCACTCAATGTCAACTCCAATTTCACAGTATTGGTAAGCTCTCCACTGCTTTATGCTGTTCTTCTCTCTGCCTTTCTGCTGCTTTTAAGTGTTAGCCACACTGTTCCTTGTGGAAGTGAACTTAGTACTTGTGGCTTTGCCAGTTTGTAGCTGAGCTACATTGCTAAAAGAAGAAATGTATCTTTGCTGTGGTGTTATTTCTGAGGTTCAAGGAAAAAAATAATCCATCTGGGGTTTTTGAAAATGTCTTTTCCGATTATTTTCAGTGCACTAAAAGCTCCTCTTTAACATTAGTGATTTCTGGTAATTCTTCTATTTAAAACTAGCTTGGCTGTATAGCCAGTAGTCTTTCTCCTTCAAGGACTTCTCATTAGATGAATCTGTTGTTCTGTGTGTGCCTCCAGAACAGAATGTTGATGCTTTCCCAGAAGATTTGACACCACTGTAAGAGCTATTGGATTTCCTTCTTCTTGTACACAATGCGGTTCTTTAGTCTCCTATTATCCAAGGCTACTTAATGTCACCACGTGGTCATGTAAGGTGGCACTTACTTTGTCTGCATACCTATCTAGTACATGCAGAGTAGCTGCCTGGATGTGGAGATTGTTTTGTTCTCATAAATGTCAGGAGTGTTTCCCTTCTCTTCTAAAGCACTTGAACAAGGTTCAAGTTGGAGGCAGCTATAAACCTAAAAAGTAGATAAGAAGGTGAATAATAGCCTTCATTCTGCTAGAACTTACTCTTGCAATTTAGCACCCTTGCTTTTTTTCCTGAATTGTCCATGTTCACTACCAGGGGAAGTGCTGGAAAGGAAGATGGTTTTTTTGCCAACTCATTTTGGATTTGCTAAAGTAATAATAATAAAAATGTTACCAGATGACTGTTTCATTTGATTTTTGAATTGCAGCATTCTTTATATCTTCATCTCACCACGTGCTTGTTCTAACAATTTCCATTTGTGTCAGGCATGCACTATGAGTGGTGCTGGAGAACTTGAGATAAAAATTTCTGCACTGTGGAGTGTAGGCTGGAGTTGGAAGATGGAGGAAGTTATTCCAGATGATCTTATTGCCTTCCCAGAAAGTAAATCAGTTCAAACTTCAGGTCATCTCTTCCTTGAGTCTAGACTTCTAAAATTGGATTCATTTGCTGAGTGTCTCAGTTCCTGCTCTTAGTAGTAGGTGAATGGTTGAATTTGAATTTATTCCATCCACAAAAGTCTAAGTGACTTAGTGCTTTTTCGTCACTGTTCCTGATAGAAGTGAAGTGAATGTCTGAAACTCCACAAAACAATGAATGTTACCCTAACTGTTAGTGGGTACCTCTTGCAGTTGGGGTGGTTTTCCTTTTCTTTATACTCATTTCCCATTTGTTCTCCTATGTTTTCCTTTCCTTTATTTGTATATCATTGTGCTGCTTACTACAGGCTCTAGAGCTATATGAAATTCTAAATTATATCATTTCCCTCTTTCTCCCCACAAAAGAGAGCCAAACACACCTAATGGCAGTGGTTAAAGAACTTTTTTTTTTTTTTTTTACAAAGCAGTTTCCTTTGTGTTTTAGAAATGTGGCTTTTTCTTTTCCTCACCTGTTCCACTGAAAACAGCTTCTCACAAAGGAGATTTATTATTCCTTAACCAGACGGTGATTTTGCTCCAGATGTTTTGGGACTTTTGTCCTTATTTAATCATCTTCCAAATCCTGCAGTAAAATAGAAATCTTGTGCTACTTTCTTTAAAATATTGTAGTTAACCTTTTGAATTCACTGGTGTGTGAGAAGCATGAATGACACAGGCTGGATAATCAGAAACACATTTTGCGTAACTAGCAGTGTGTGGAAAAAAAAAAGGAAATCTAATCTCATGCTTAAAATCTCACAGCAAGATAATGTCAAAAAGGATTTTACCCATCATCTACTCAGTAGTGAAACTTTCAATCTGGTGATACTTGACTTTTCTCTGTAGAATCAGAGTTCGTCCATTGAGGGGAGGAGCATTTGTTTACTCCATGATAGTTTGGCAGTTCTCCTATTCTTTGTGATTTTGTATTCCATTGTTACTTTGTTACTGGAATTAGGGAACAAATGTAAGTTTTGTTCCTGCTCAGCTAGGAAATAGATGAGGAAGTGGGCAGGTAGGAAAAGTGCTTGTTTGTTACAAACAAATTACTCTTAGAATATGTGTCTAGAAAGATGTATAGAGAAATGGGAGAAACTCTTCCCAGTTCAAAGTTGTTAAACTTCATAGGAAGCACAAAATTTGCATCTGTGCATGCCAGTTGAAGTTTATTAAGGTTTTTAATATAAAAAGAGAAAATAAGTGAGAGCTACCAATCTCTCTTCAGTATCAGTAATTAATATAAGAACTTTATAAGAGCAGGGTGATACAAAGGGGTGAGTGTGTACTTCTCAAATATCCATCTTTTGAACCATAAAAGGTCAGTATTTGGGTGTATATGTGTAACCTTCATTGGCAGAAGATTCAGAATTCGCTGCCCATACTCCCATCTTTGTCCTCATACTTTTTCCTTGCTGTAAAAGAAAACTTAGAATCAAGGTAGTAGAAACCAAAAATCTACATGACTTTCTTATAAAATGAACTCTCCATTTGCAGAAAAATAAAAATAAAAAAAAAATCTGTGCCCAATAAAAGATATCAGTGGTATTATTTTGGTCTGCTTTGCTTTTTTTTAATACTCTGCAATTTACGGCAAGCTTATATTTGATCTCCAGTAAGTCTTGTTAGCTTCATTGTTCTCTTTTGCTATGATTTTACTGCTGAAAACAGGATCATATTTGCCTATAAGAAGAAATGAGCTTGCACTGCTGTTATATCTGTTGATTGCTCTGATGAGATTGCCGAAGATTGCATGGATTTAAAGCCCAAGGAGCTGTCTGTTTACCTGATGATGCAGGCTTTTTTAAAAGCATGTTGAAATTTGTGAGCATAAAACAGTTTGTGAGAGGAAAGCTTTTTTTGTTGATGGTGTTGGTTGTGTTGTTTTGTTTTGATTTTTACTGTCACTTGTCATACGCTGTTAATTTCACTTCTGGGGCTAAACAAAGGTTATCTTCTAGAATTATCAATCCCCTATGGTTTGCTGGCAGTGAATCTGCTTTGTCCAAAGAGCCAAGACAATCTGTGCTCTTATGACAGACAGCAAATTTATGTTCAGTTCTTGAGTTTGGATGTAGAAACAAAACAAAAATATTCCTGACTAGTCTGCTGAAAGTCAAGTAGATTTTTATACATAAATGGATTCCAAGTGTTTCTCAAATGAAACAAAATCTCGAAATATCAGTAGATGTGCAAGAATTGATGTTAAAAATGTGATATTTTCCTGCTCTGTAGATTGTTTCTCTGTGAATTAAATGCATTTCCTCCCTCTCATGTGGTTTTGTTGCTTGTTTTTGCTTTTGTTCAAGTGGTGATGAGTAAAGGTAGCCATGTCCCTCAGTGTCCTTGTTGCTTATGTTGTCCTTCCTGCATGTATTGATTATGCGCATTGGTTGTGATGGTGTTATACTAATTATTTTTATTTATTTAAAGTGATGGCACCCTGGTTTATCTATCTTTATACTAACCTGTTGTTTATTGTTTTTGCTTTTTCTGTTTGTTGTTTTTGTTTTTGCTAACAAAGTTGAGTTGACCAAAGCTGACCTGCAAGGTAGAGAAGGTTCTTCTTCCCCATTACTTGTTTGGACTGAAAGATGCTTTTATGTATGCTTTGGTGCCTTTTTACTGGATACAGTCACGCCTCTGAGACTGGAGGAGAAAGGCAATTAGTACCTCTGAAGGTGATATATGGGTAGAAGAAGGACATGAAGATGTTTTTTGTTGACCTGAGAGGTTTGACTGTATCAGTCTCTGTGAACATGCGTAAGAGCACAGTTTGATTTCCTGAAATGGTTGATGGTTATTCAGGCGAAAAGCAGCAGAATCTCTCAGAGGCCAGATAGCAGTTGAGAACATACCACTTTAATCACAGAAGAGATGAGGTGCTGACAGGAAACCAGTTTGAAGGCTAGCTCTTACGAGATGTATAATGAAGGAAGGATTAACAGCACTATTACATACAAATGCCCCAGATCCTTAGAAGTAAGGGAGGAAATCTGCTTGTTAGAAATGTATAGTCTTTTGATCCTATAGCTACCAGAGATATATTTTCTAGGGTGTTGAAATTATATTCCTTTAAACTTAACAATGAAAGTAGACTTCCCAGCTTATCTAGGGACTACACTATAGCTAATTAATTTGTTCCTGAATGTTGTGGAAGCTTAAAATGTTCTTTCTTTTCAACAGAAAGGGAATAAATAAATTTAGGTGTAAGGGGAAGATGGGCTTTACTCACTCCCTCTGTTCAACAGGCCTGAAGCTGCAGATGGCATCTGTTATGATATCAGCTTAATCATTACGAAATTTTGCAACTAAGCCACAGGTTTATTCTAAGGTTTTGTTGCGAGACAAAATACATCGTTTTTTTCATCATGATAAAACTTTTATAAACTCCTTTTCTATTTAACATCCTTATTTTGAAGATGTGGCAATGTTGCTGTTCTGATCTAATGCGTTAGATGCAATTTTCCATTTCAAGTATTCCTGTTCTGTATTCCAGGATTTGATAGGTAGCAATTATCTTTGCTTCAGAATGTTACTTGTTATTTTTTTTGCATAGGTTAGTTCTCTATGACTCCATAGAAAAGGGGAAAAAAAAAAGAATAAAAAATTGGGAAACTGGGGGAAACAAAGAAAATTTTAATGAGTAATTAGTTTGTAATAGGCAGTGGCACCCAACAGGTAAAAATATTGACACTCTGAGATCATTTTAGTTTTTGGGTGCATGTGAAACATTAAATTTGAATAACTTGGTAGCCTAGAGGAAGGCAGAAGTTTGTGCTCTGTGGAGCCTTTGACTGTAGCCACTTTTTTTCTGACATCTTTGCCTTATTCACAGCTGTAAAAGGTTGAAGTACTCTGTACTACAGAAGTGGGGGATTTGAAGAGAGTTAGGTGCTGCTTATAAGAGATTTCTAAAGTTGATATAAATGTAAGTGGAAAAGGATGAGGTTTGAAAGAATATAAAAGGTATATGGGCTGGGGCTAATATAAGTAGAAACATCATCCTGGAGGTATGCTGGGGAGAAATTAGCTCTAGAACTGAGATATTCTGTGCCATTCATTCAAAATGTGGCAGGAAATGTGAGAATTGGGTTAAATATCAGTGACTATTTCTTTACTATGAGAGCAGTAAGGTGCTGGAATGTGCTGCCCAGAGAGGTTGTGGATGCCCTGTCCCTGTGTGTGTTTAAAGCCAGTTGGATGGGGCCATGGGCAACCTGATCTAGTATTAAATGGGGGGGTTGCTGGCCCTGCGTGTGGCAGAGGGGTTGGAGATTCATGATCCTTGAGGTCCCTTCCAACCTGGGCCATTCTGTGACTACTAGATGTCTCTGATAACAGTTATTGTAACCTTTTCCTTGTGTGTCTATTGGACTTCAGAACATATGCATGGGAGTTTTTGTTCAATTTTTGACTTCCAGTGATGTGGATGCAACATGAAGAGATCTGGGAGCCAAACAGATTTGCTTTTTGTTTTTGTTTTCTAGGAGTCCTCAGAACCTGAAAGCTTGTTACAGCTGTTGAAATTCATTCTTGCTTGATTTCATTTTGGTATAGAGTCCTTAATTATGTAAGAATATCTTCATTTCAAATTAAGAGACCTGATCACATTTACACCTAAGGGGAAATATTTCTTTTGAGTACTTCTTTTGAACACATTTTGTGGATTATTGCCTTTTCAGGAAACCAACCTTTGCTAAATAATATTGACTAATTCAGAATACAAAACCCACCAGACCATGAGCTCTGATAGCACGACTTCTGCACTGCTTTAACTTGCAGTGGTGAAAACTGTGTTTCCAATTGACTGTACTTTTCTTGTTCACATACAGCACTTTCAGTCTTTCCTTTTGGCTTTTATTTTCTGTGCTTGAATGTTGTTTACTTCCGTGTCCCCTGTCATATTTGATCCAGGCATACTCCCTTTTATGCAGTTGACTTTTGTTGTGTGTGTTTTTTTTCCCATCCTTCACCAGTGTCATGGAATTATCTAGATCTGTCTGTGCCTGTGACGGGGGAGCAGCAGGCCCACCATCCTGAAAAGGGAAAGGGGGAAGGGTAGGGAGGTGGAAACTGGGCTTAGGCAGAACAGTGGCAACAATCTGAGGAGGAAACTTCATTTGCTAAATATGATATCAAAATGCAAGATAACACTGTATAATACAATATAATTGGAATTGAGGCTAATAAATAAAATGAGAGAGCATGTCCAAGACTGAAGGCCTGACTCTGAATTGAAGGCGAAATGGCTGGGGAGCACACCCGCGCATTGCCAGGCAGCAAGAGAGTGAGTCTGATGTCTTGCCAGCGTTATCTTTCCCCTCTGAATGCAAAATCCTGTGGGGTATGTAATTCTTTTCTTCTGAGATCCAGGTGGAAAATCAGTGGTTCATGGCAGTGGGGCATTAATTCTTTAACTCCCAGTGCTTTACATGATGTTATGGTATATATATATGGTATATATTGGAATAACAATAACAAAAATCATAAAACCATGACAACCAGCAAGTGTGAGCACTTTTTCAATACCTTCTAAGTTGCTTAGAGAGGGAAAGTGCCAGGGTGACAACAGGGGAAAGCAAGATAGGCAGGTACCAAGTTTCAACTTGTAAATCCACCCTTTGTGCACGCCTATTAATTCTGCTGATTCCCTTCTTCTGTCATCATGGGGTAGATGTGCTTTCATTGGGATACCTACATATTTGTTATCCCATCTAAGTGCCCCTTGAAATTTTTAGACCAGTTATATTTGTGGAAAAGGAGGACATGGCATCAAATAAATGGAGAGTTCAAATTTGATTGAGGCACTGTGTGAATGGCTGTGTTTTCCAAGAATTCTACAGTGCTGGCTTTTAGGTTATTTCTGACAGTGTATAATGTAAATATGGAACCTGCCAGATGCCTGAACTTATTTAGGTGATGAAAGAAATAGTGAGTTCTTAGCAAAATCAGGAACTGAAAGATCTCGAAGAGATGAATTTGCCATCTTTGAAAATTCCAGTAATTTTTGATTTTCTCTGGTTCTAGTCTGCGAAGTTAAAAATCACTTTGATATATTCCTGTGTTTTATTAACCATGATTCAGGATACAAGTTCTGACTTTCTAAATCTTGCACTGGACCTCAATTGAACGTGTTGGTATTTGATAGATACAGCATATGAGGTAATTTATCCAATGAAGTGATTGTTCCATTGGGCTTAGTCTCAATTTTGCTTACTCTTTACTCTGGGAAAAAAAAAAATTCTTTTTATATATTGTGAAACTGGAAAACTTATTGGGTCTCACTTAGTTTCCTCCTTGAACTGCTCTAAGAACAAGTTGTAGAACAGAATGATATACTGCTTAAAGCTTTTGATTTTCAAGGCATGATTCCTCTTTAAAAGCTGTACTGAGTCCATATATTAAATTCATAACATCTCATAACATTACAAAACGGGAGAGAAGAGTGCTGTTAAGAGAAGATTAAAGATTTAACATGGGTATGAATTTCCCATCATAATGTCTAGCTGTTAGTGATAGAGATTTCAGGCTTTTGTGGCATTTACATGTTATGAACCATAAGACAAAGAAATACTTTCTTCTGCAAAGACAGTAAAGATGTTGTACATGTGTCACTTTCATATGTATTCCTAACCTCTAACCTCTTTGATGATAAATGAAAGAGGTGAGAGCTGTAGACAATTTAGAGACTCAGAAAGTGAAAATGGACTCGTAGTACCATTGAACCTTGCCTATTGCAGATCATCTTATTGAAGAAATAACATGAACACAAATGTTTCTTTCTAGTGGGAATGAATTTTTAGTGTAGGAAGGAAGGTTTTATGTGTATGTCCTAGAATGGTTTGCTTTAGCTTAAAACCTATTGCTAGTCATGATCAAAGTATGAGGTATTTGTGTTATAATCCTGCAGGTGTTTTATAAAGAAATTGAATTTCTTATGTAACTTGAAAGAATGATAAATGCAGTAATGTATCTTTTTATTCCTCAAGTTCCTTTCACTGCAAAGAGCTTATAAATGACACAGCAGGAATGACTCCTCTTGCAAGGCAGGAGTGCCTACCTGTTGGAAATATGTTTGAAATATGTCAGTTGTAGTCGTGCACAGCAGTAGAACTCAGTATTTTTTAGCTTCAGCAAGAGAAACCAACTATACAGCTGAAAGTGCCAGAAAGAACTAGAGAGACAAAATAATTTTTCCCAACAGAATATACAAGAGCAATTTGGCTACCGTACTCTTCTAAGGTGATTTTCTTAAAATGCTTAGTAGCAAAAACTTATAAACCATAAATCTAGCTACGTAACTTGGAAGGAAAGTAGTATTTTGAACACTTTCCCAAGAAAATCTGCGCATTATCAGCTGTTTCAGTAGGAATTAAAGATGAAGAAATAATGATTAAATGACATGTCTGTGAAATTCTGCTTTGCCATTATGTGTTGCCAATGCTCTGCCTCTGCTGGTAGGTTTATACTGGAGAGGAGGAGACAGAACAGGTCACTCTTCTGCTAGCAGGGTTGCTTTTCTGTACTGGAGAGTTTTCTGTTCTTATTCTCTATGTGCTACCCGCACATTCCCTGTGCCCATTAGAAAGTGGATTAAGAGACTATGTCAAGCCCAGCTCCAAACAGATAATAAAAACAATACTCGGAATAAAATGTAGTCAGGGGAATTAGCAGGTTTTGTCAGAATGTTGCAAGTTCAAGGAGAAAATATAAGTCAGTATGCATTAGTTAATTAACTGTGTAGTGTGACTTATGGGATATATCCAGCATTATGCAAAAGCTCAATTTGCAACTTTGCTTTATAAATAATTCTAGAATGTTGAAAGTATTACCAAAGGAAAGATAATAAAAATGGGCTTGAACTCTGATGGCATTGGTGTTTTAGAACCGATTCTGTTGCTACAGTTTGTCTTCCTTTCCTTGTTAATTAGCACTAAAGGGCATGTGCGTGGTAATAGTCTTCATTTTATAAGCCTTCCTGTGCTTCTGTCACTTTTGCTCCTTAATCCAAAATCCTAATTCCCTGTGACATCCCTGTTAGTTGCTCTGAACAAAATTCTGTTGCTACAGATGGGGGATTATGACACCAACCAAGGACTGTAAGCAGCAGGAATAGCTGAACTCTCTGAGACAAAGATGCTTTTGCCATGCAAATAGCCTGTAGTACTGAGAAGTGAGGCGAAGCATAATACTGATCTGTGCTGTGCCGTCACAACAGCAGATCTGACTTCAAGCTTTCTTTATTGTTAGCCTTCCAAAATTCCTCATCAAATGGTGCTTATGGATGGTATTTTTTCCTCTTGCTCTTTTAAAAGCAGCTTCATCTTCACAGTTGCTTTCTGTAAAATGCGATACAGAAACTGTTTGTGGGCATAATTCATGTGCTTCGGCTTTCTGGTCTGACAGCACCTCCAGCCACAGTTACTAAGGCTTCATGCAAGCTTACTCTGTGATTTCTAGTATTTCTCTTGTGGCACCTGGATGGGGGAGATATCTCCAGTCTGATTATGCCCGTTATCAACTGCAGTTACTGATTAAAGTGTTTTCAGATAAGTGCAGGAAAAGAGAAGAAAAATTATCATTGAAAATGCTCTTCTGCTCTTCTTCAATGAGTTCTTATCCTCAGAAAACTCAAATCTTAAACAAAATGGTAACTAATATTTCAGATTCTCATATTTCATCCTTTTTCTTGAATCTGAATAAGTTTAAAGTTTACATTAGGAAGTATTACTTTTCAGAAAGGGTGGTCAGGCACTGGAATGGACTGCCCAGGGAGGTGTTGGAGTCACCGACCCTGGGGGTGTTCAAGGAAAGACTGGATGTTGTATTGAGGGACATGGTTTAGTGAGAGCTATTGGTAATAGGTGAACGGTTGGACTGGATGATCTTCTAGGTCTTTTCCAACCTTGGTGATTCTATGATTCTATAAAGTGAGCGTCAGACCCCAATCTGATGTGTATCTGTGTGTCTGGTTGTATCTGTGACTTTTATAAGTCTAAAGGCAAGGGAGAAGTGAGTACATGCAAGTATCTGCCAGCCTGTGCCTTACAGTCTGTCAGCACTGTTGTAAACCTAGAGGTGATCTGTTCCCCTCATTCTCTGCCAGTGGGACTACTGGGGTTCATACGGCTGCAGATGACTTGGGTGGGAAAAATAGGTGTGTGGAGGGGAGAAGTATTGAATAATTCTGTACAACTTTCCTCAGGTGTGGTAACAAGCTGTTACTGTGTCTACTGCTGTGTCTTTTCAATAGGTGGATCTTTTTTTCTCAGGGGTTTTGTTGCCTGCTCTTGTTATCTGCACTTTTCTACTTAAGAATTCCTCTTTTTTTTTTTTTTTTTTTTTTTTTTTTTTTTTAACAGTATAACATATAGTGGAATAATGCAGCTTCAAGAGCTGGCTATCTACTTGTGGATGACAAATTGTCATTCAGAGTCCTTCTGATATGAAGAACACACTTTTTGCTGTTATCTTGGTTGTGCCTTTGCAATTTTATCTGAGTTAAGATATCAAGGGTTAGCTCCAAAACAGAGACAATGGAAGACTATTCTGTTAGTGATGGCTGCATCTCCCAAAGGCTATGATGGAAAGGTGTCCAATATAGAAACAGAAGTCTCATGGAGTTGGTTGGTTTTGTTTTATAACATTTCCCGAGGAACCTACAGAATAATTCTTTGGATGGGATAAGGCATTGTTCAGTTACCCTTGCACATTATCATATTTCATTATATATTGCTTTGTGTGAGCACAGAACATACAAAGTTAGGCCTGCCTAACAGGGAATATGTTGCTGTTCACTTTTCTTTCTTCTTGTGTGTTACAGTTTGCTGTTTTGTTGTGCAGCGTGCAATTGTCTGTGTGCTCTTTTACTAATGTTTGTTATGTGTTTAAGAATGGAAAACTGTTTCATTAGTACTTTTTACGTACTGCATGAGAATGGTGATGGTAGTGATGGATTGAAATTATGGGCGTCACTAAACTTATTTTCTCAACTTCGTTTCACTCTGTTCTTGTCATCCCTTCTTCAGGACCAAGCACTACCTGCCAGGAAGATTCCTGTGCAAATCAGGGTATCTGTAATCAGCAGTGGGAAGGCTTCACCTGTGATTGCTCCATGACTTCATATTCTGGGAGCCAGTGTAATGACCGTAAGTCATTTTTTTTCCATTGGATTACAGAGAACAGCAAGTCCTGATAGATTAGAGCATATCGAATACACAATTAGTTTTACTTACAGTGGAAATAAAGCCTTTCCAATGGTAAATCCAAATTTTATTTCTTGATAGGTTTCTTGAAGCATGCAGCAAGTTATTTTTTCCCTGCTAAAATGAAAATGTGGAAGCATATACTTTGTGTGTTTTGGAGGTGGTTGTTTTTTGCCTTTGACATCCAGATCAGTGATGGTAATTGATGTTAAATGAATTCTTAGTTTAGAGAAACAAAGAATGGCTTGTGTGTACTATGTATACTATTAACATAGGTACAAAATATCTATATCTTGTATATTGAGTTATGCTTTGATGTTTTCATTCAAGCTTTTCTGGCAGAGAAATGACATTGGTATCAAACTGCTTCGCACTGTTCTGGATTTTCTGTATGTAAAGATGAATGTTTAGGAATTGGTTGCTAGAAACTTCATTTTATTCTTCCCAAAACATTGGATGTTATGTTACTGGCCAATGACTTCTAAGATAAACTTGCTAAAACAGTTAAACAAAACCCTGTAGCCCTCTTTTGGCCCTCAAATGTTTGTCTGTTCATCCTGATAGGACATTTGCTTCTGGAAGCAGGAAGTAGATCACTTAAGCTCTGTTTTCTCTTCACTTTTGTTAAGCAGATAGCTAAATCCCATTTCCTTCCCTGCTCCAAAGCATGGAACAAAGAAGCACGTGCTATCGATGCTGTAATGAGCATAATTGTAATAATCAATAATTTGGCTTATTGTATGCAGAAACTTTAAGGCTGGAAAAATCTGACCACCTGCATTTCATAAACTGCTGCATTTAATTATGTGTATTTATGAGAGAATTTATTAGAAATAACAGTAAGGTGTGTGATATTAGTGCAGTGTCATAGCTGTATCCCTCCTGGGAGTTTGAGATATGGCTGAATTGATGACAAAAATGACAAACTGCTTAACAAATGTTCACAGTCTGTTCCTGCTGAAGGCCGGAAAGCCTGCATTTCTGTGAGTCTTTCATCAGTTGGAATGTTACATGAATTGCTCTCCCCTTTCTGCAAGTATAGTTGTCTCAAGAGAGTATTGAAAAGGCTGCTCTGTGCTGCAGCACTGGCTGTATAAGAAGGGTACTACAGACACAGATCTAGAGGCTCCAGTGTCAGATCTGTTTTTGGATTGATTTGGAATCTGGAATGACTCAGTTTGGTCTAAAAGAAACAGTATCAGAGCAACAGGATGTGACACTGATTTTCTGCATTTTTGTTTTGATTTCTTTTTGTGGGGGGTGGAGGGAGAGGGAAATAAGAGGTATGTGAGGGGATCTGGAAAACCTGTTGGACATCCAGGTCTCCATTCCCAAACCTCTCTTGTTCAGAGAGTTCAGTTTAGTCTTGCTAAACATAACTTTATAAAACAATGGTGTAAAACAAGTAAGTGCTTCTCTGGAATGTATTGGACAGCATTTAAGTATGTGACATGGAAATCTCTGAAGACAGAAACTGCAGTTTTGTTTCTAATGTGTTGGACTTCAAAGCTCCAGAATGCTCTAGTGCCTTTGTTAGGCTGTTGTTAATGACTTAAAGCAGGCTCTCAGATGTCAGAAAGCCAGGTTCCTGTGGCTGTAATTGGAGATTCCTTGTTGCTTTTTAGAGCAGATGGTTAGAAACCATGCAGATCAGAGGTGGTAGTTCGATTGGAGAGGAGGTGACTTGAGCAAGATAGTAGTCGGCTTCCTAGTATCTGGGCTGTCTAGTGATTTAGAAATGCTGACAGGAGGTTGTGGGTTTTAAAATGGTCTGGAAAGGTAAGTCACGTGGATTCCTGAAACACAATGGGACTTCAACCAGGATCATCAAAACGTGCGTATAACCTTTTTTGTGTGTTTTTTTCTTTTTTCCAGTCTTTGTTTTGTATCAGGACATTAAAGAAGAAGTTCTGTTTTTGGTTGCCTGCTTGTTATGAAGTATTATGGATTGTGAGGAGAGAGAAGTTTTACTTTTTGTTCTCATCTGTTAGGTACAGTTTTTATGATACATGCAGGTATTTGTGTGTTAACTGAGTTATGTGTTCTTTAGACTGGATTCATTGCAAGTGATGTCAAGTGTAGATGACTTCTGTGTAATCTAAGACAAGCAAATCAAAGTGTTCCAAAGTGTTGCAGTCTGTGCTAATGTGTAACTTTGAGCAGATGAGGTACCGGAATTGGAAGTTAGCCCATTGTATTAATGAAATGCTTTCAAGTGAGGCAGTTTCATCCTATCTACTTACTTAATTGTAGCAAGTTCCTTAGCATGATCTCAGATGAAATAGTATTCGTTACAGACTCCAGATAACCTGAGATGTCCAACTTTAGAGATTCCTGACCTTTTTCTTGTTCTTATGTGTTTAATCAGACATGGTTAACATATAGATAACACATTTAAAAAGGAAAACAAACAAAAAAAACCCAACCAAACAAAAAACTTTGGAGATCTAGCTACTGGAAATGGTTATGTGCATGTCCAACTAGATTATTAAAAGAATACTTGTTACTTGATGCCTCCTGCAGAGGGTAATACTGGGGGGATCAATCTTACCAGGCTAACACAAGTATGTATTAATGGAGGCTGCTTGTCTGTAAAAGATCAATAGACTGCAGCAATGACGAGTGCAAGGAGAGTATAAAGCACTTCTTCAAACAGCTTCTTTTTCTTGAAACAGTTAAGTTCATCTGCTGACTATTGATTTGGTCTTTGGAGTGGGTGGGTGCACTATTTGTTTGTTAACTCTGGGTTGTAATATCTACTTGATTTAAAAACAAGTCTACAGTTCATTTGGTAAAAAAGCAAAGGCAGCGATGTTTGTCTTTTTGCATGGATGTCTTCTTTTGCTTCCCCTCTGCATAGCTGTTGATAAACAGCCATTTTATATCCTTCTGATTGGATTGTTTGGTTAAGAAGTGCAAGAAGTCTGTTCTTTTTGCATAATTAGTTACATTTTTCTCCTAAGATTCCTTTCTGTGCAATGTGTAGCCTATATACTCCTTTTGTATTTTGGTGGGTCACGTTTGGAGGAGGAGAGAAAGTCATGGTGACTTTGTTCTTCCTATGTTTAGCACTATCATAGGAAGAACTTATGTGAATTTCAGTTCTGTAATTGCAGTCAGTGAGGCTGAGAATCATAGAATCATTGAACTGCTCAGTTGGAAAAGATCTTAAAGATCATCAAGTCCAACCACAACCTAACTCTAACAACCCACTGCTAAATCATGTCCCTGAGTGAGTATCAAAGATATATATTTTTTTTTTACTGGACTTTGAAAGGAAGAATATATTAATAATAATAATAAAACAGATAAAATCTAGAAGAAATACGTCAGAGAATGCATCAGAGTAAATCACAAAACATTTTAGAATAAATGAAGAAGAATGAAGCTGGCCTTACTGCCATGTATGTGTTTTGGATGTGGAGCAGGGATGCCAGAGTAACATCCATCCTTCTCATATCCTTCCCATACTCCACATAAGTGAATGAATATGTGAGTAGATTGATATTGCTAGAGGATGTAGACTGTAGACTACCTTGCCAAAAGGTAGTGGCAGAGCCAGCTTTCCTCATTTCTGCTTAAACAGGATGGCAGAATAGTCATTAGAGGAGACTGCTTATAATAGGGAGAATAGCTAAATTATTAACTGTTTTTTTATAATGATAATTTTATTCTGACATCCATGCAAACCATTTGTGCTCTGCTCTTATGTTGTTTGTTCCACTGAGCAATTATAGCTATTTCTGCAGAGAAATTCAGATCCCTATTTGGGAGACAGTCTTCCCTCTCATCAATATTTTGGTTTTGCTGCCATCTGGGCCAATTTTTGTCCAGACTTTGACAATGCTTCATAGCATTGTATGCTGCCAGCATACTCAGCTTAATTTACTTACAGAAACCCTTTTCATTGTTTGTGTTTGATTACCATGCAATGATTTCTAATGTGCCTAGCTTATCGCTTATTGAGTCAGAGAGCAAGAGGTTGCTAGTGTGTAGGAAATAAATCTGTATAGACTTCCTTAGTCATGTGCAGCTAAACCAGTCAGCTGTTTAAATATCAGCACACTGAGGGATTTGCCTTTGATGCTTCAGAAACAGGCACCCTATATTAAGCAAGAGTCACCTCTGATTTATCTTGAGTGAATCATACTTCTTACAGCAGGTCAGGCACCCTGTCTAATTTTCTCTTGCCGCCTCATGATTTGCCCTCACTTACTCTGTGCTCTTTTAGGTGCCCTCTACTATTACTTGCATTTTCTGGGCGATGGCTCATTTGAGTCCCTACTTTAAGCCTTTGGGGTCTTCTGTCTCTGAATGAACTTACCCTCCCTTCCTTCAAAGAGGAGGGGAATGCAACTGCAGACTTCATTACATGATGCAAATTGTACTATTGTGGTTTGGGTTGTGAACCCTACTTTTACAATTCATACTGCTGTTTATTTTCATTTGCACTGCAACTCCAAGATTTGTAGCACGTTTAGAGCAGTGACCTATCTCTACTTTTTATTTGAGAGCCCTGGACGTTTCTGTTGCTTGGTAATAACCTGTTACGTAGCTGCTTTAACATTTGGGTAGCTTATGAATTGCCTGTTGCTTGTCTTTTTACTGAAAGGCATTTCCCCTCCCTTGAACAATAGCTGTGAGGATGAAATCAGATTGCCATTCAAGAGCTTGCTTGCTCCAGGTGCCCTCTGGGAGTCATTTAGGACAGATACTGTTAAAATCAGGGAGGAATTTGGGTGTTCCTGTGCTGGGTGAGAAAGAGGGAGTTAGAGTGACAGATGCTTTTAGAAATCACTGCTTCTGCACTTTTCAACACCTCTTCAAGGTGCCCTGACAGAAAACTGTTTCTTTTTTTTTTTTCATTTTCCAAATGTGAAAGCTAGCCAACTTTATCCTTTTGTGATCCCCAAATTGCAGCTAGGTCTCTGGTGAGTGATTTAATTACGATTGCTTCAACAGCTTGGCAGAAAGAGCATTTAGGATGAGAACTGCAATCAGTCACTGGTATGTGTGCACCTGTCTGCTGTCAGCACATAAGCTATGGCCCAGCTATACTACAAACTTCAACAGGACAGGAGGGAGACTTTCTACAGGTGGCAGTGATGACAGCTTCAGTATCAGCCTTGCAGGAATTTAAGTAGTTTCTTAATTCTCTTCCTGACACTGGTCAGCAGCTATGCCATTTTCATAAACATGTCAGAAGAATGTTCCCATAATGCAGCTCTGTTTTGATCTCATCTTTCACTGATGACAGTATTTTTTACATGATGCTTTTCAGTCACCATGGTTCTAACTATTACTTTCTGTGTTATAAGCAGCTGAGTGAGTGATACTGAGCATTTTGCTGCATGAAAGTACTGATCTCGGAAACTGTTCCTTAAGTAATGGCACATTCAGAGCATGATCTCTGAGAGGGCAGTGATGTAAGTTGACGGCAGTAACAAAAATGTTGTACAAGGAAAATAAGAGTATCTGGTTTGGTTCTGTCACCCCACAGTCCATTTACTGATGACCTCTAAGCCTATATTTCCACTAAATGTAAGTTAGTAAATAAAGTAATTTAAGCTGTCAAATGTAACAAGGATTTGATGGATTTTAAATGCAGCTTGTTCCTTGGGCGCATATAGAATATTACATATTGCCTTTGGGAAACAGTATCCATAAAAACTCCAGGAAAACATCAGAATAGGCTTCAACCATCAACTTTATTCTTTTAACATTCTCTTCTTATATCAGCTTGTATATAGAAGTTGTTACAGTAGTGAATTTGGAAGTTGATGGCTAATGTAATGTTGGATTTTCTATGCAAAAGTCACCTTGAGCTTCGTAACCATTATTGTAAGTTGATTTTGTTTCATATAATGCTGTGAAACTTCTATACTCCATTGTAGCACCCAGTACTCTTGATCAATTTTATACCAGGTTTCATTGACATGAGATATTTGGGCACCTCACCACAGCAGATGATATTTGAATTTGTGCAGAGAAAACAAACTGTTGCAGAAGCCTGTTAATCTGTTTACAGCTGTTCAGCTGTTGGATACAACAAGATACTCCAGTCACCTACCAAGGTGAAGGCACAGGTGATTTCTCTTTGATTGTGGCCTCTTAGTGTGACGGTCATAACTAGTACTACAGATTATGGAAATTTGAATCTCGTGTAAAATCAAATTTCCTGCCTGGGAGTCTGGCTTGTGGTAGTCTGTTGTTTTGCCCCAGCTTTGCAATTCTCAATCAAATGAAATGTATGTGATTTTAAGTCATTCTTGTAAGTCTAATGTGTGGTGGGGAAAGTGTAATGGTGTTAATGAGATGGAATGGTGTTCACATAGTGCTTTCCTGGATAGCATGAAGCTATGTTGTAGCACATTTAATTCCTTATTCCTGGGGAGTTTGCAAGGTGATTCATGTTCATTTCTGAGGCTGCTCATGTGGAAAACAGTTTGCAAAGAGGAGCCAGTGTTAGTGGGTGGGTGGGAACAAGTAGATGAAGAATTTGGTCTTTGTATTTCATGGACTAGATTTTGTTTGTATCAGTAAAATTATTTTGATTTCAGTGAGTTAATTTGAGGTCTATGCCAGTATTGCTGAGATCACTGTCTGGCTTGGAATGCCCTGAGTCCATATAGCAAATAGGCCAGATTATATTTAAATATGTGATATGCTTTGTGCTTTAGGCTGAAAGCTATCTTTAAGTTCACAATAAATAGCATGGACAAACATATATCATAAAAATATTTACAGGGCACAAATATTTGAGAGTGCCAAAATGCAAAGGGGGATGCAGGTAGTGTTAGAAATCTTTTCCTGCTTGCTAGCTTTTGAACTTTCAAGGCAGAAGGCTGGAGTGAATGGGGGGGAAGAGAAAACTTGTATGCTTATTCTTTGTTTTTTTTTGTTTTTTGTTTTTTTTGCTTGGTTTTTAGAGGGAAATATTGAAACAAAAACAAAGGCTAGAGGAATGAGACATCCTGAATGAAATTCTCATTCATTATCCTGGCTGTCTAACATACTAATTATTGCCTGTCATTGGAAGAAGGCTACCTATTGATCTCCAGCTGAGTTTAGCTGTATTTGGAGATATATCTTTGTTACATTTGCAATCTTGTTACCCAGGAGCTGGTATAATAATCTCAGCTGTGGAACATTGGGGATTAGATGCAAAACCTTAATTACAGTTATCTTAATAATGGTCCCTGAGGGGCAGCTTGAAAGTGGCTGCTTAGGTACCTGTGAAACAAGCTGTGCATGGAGGAGCATTTTTTTAGTGAATTTGATTATTTTTGTGGAGGAGTTTTGCTGCATGCTGGTATTTAAGGTGTGTGCAAACTGTGGGAGCAGAGCATTGGACTGACTGCAGATACCTTGTATTGTTTGTGAAATTTTGGGGTGACAAACTTCTGTGGAAGGAAAAGATGTTCAAAAAAGGGGTACAGTAATCAAAAGACAGGACTTCTGTTGGAGGGAGATGTCTGTCACATGCGAGGTGCTTGGCTGTAATCTTGAGTGAAATTGAAGCAAGAGAAAGAAATGGCTCTTGCCCCAGAAAAGCATAGACAACATTTGATCTTTGTACTGTTCTTCTCCAAACGCCTCTAGACTCAACCTTAGGTTTTGTTTGTGTTCATTGAGAAACTGTCTCAGATAATATAACTGACCTCAAGACCAGAGTGTCTTGACTAGACATTGGATTTAATAATACACCTGCCAAATACAAGCATTTTTTTTCTTTCGAAGGGAATCTAGCATGTTGATTTTTGAAGAAAGTGTGGTTGGAACTCTATTTCTCCTCTCTTTTTTTTGTAATCTAATTGCAGTGTTTGACCACAGCAAAGCTGGTGTCAGGTTTGCTAGCTTCCCATAACTATCTGTCATTTTTTTTCTTCTTTTCTTTTTCAAATTGCACTAAATGACCTTCTGTCTGTTACTTCTCTGCCCTGCTGGTCTCAGGCAAATGATGAAGATAGATAGCAATATTAGAAGCCATCCATCATATGGTTTATAGGTCCCTTAGAAGCACCTGTGTCTTTAATAGTTTATCTGTCACAGATATTCCCATAAGTGAAGACCACAAAATGCTAATATTGGTAATACGGGCATTTCTTTTTAATACTGGAGGCTCCAGCAGTCAGGTGTCTTGTACCTGGAAATGCAGGCTGTCACTGAAGTGTCTGTGATGCAGGGCTTAAATTAAGGATCAGATCTCAGCTAACTATGTGATACAAAAGACAGATCTGTTGCTGACATCAGTAAAGACTAAGCTTCCTGCTTTGCATTTGTAGCACTTGAGTTGGTTGTGTTGCAGTGCAAAATGAACTGAGCAAGATCTGGCTTTCAAGCCCTCATCTGTGTGAGTGAGTAGTTCTCAGAAACACTGACTGTGAATCTGGCTGCTGGCAAACTACTGTCAGCACTCTAGCCACTTGACAAGAGGTAAGAGGAAATCTGGTTTTCAAAGTCTGTGCATGTGAGAGAGAAGTCCATGGGCATAGTGTTTGACTTCAGAAAACATTCAATCACCCAATGGGGTACGATGTTCTTCAGTAACAGCGCTATCCTCCGTGTAGCTTAAATACATGGCAGTTGATTTGGTCATACATCATAGGTACTTGAAATACTTGTCTGAAGTATTGCTGAGTTGTGCACATCTGCATGGTGCATTAGGCGGGTAGGGCACCACAATAATACAATCTGTTTAAATTCAGGATGGGCCTGGGTTTCTCCATGTAATGCTGCAGCACACAGTGCTGCTGAATGGAGAAGATCCTGAGAATTACCTTGTTCCAAACAGTTGCACTTGTATACTGAGTACTGAGGTGAGACAGATCTATCTATGTTTTTGTTGTTTAAACACAAATTGTATAAGTGTCTAAGTGATTGTACTGTGAGTGAAAAAGGAAAGAAAAAGCAAACAACACATTTTTTCTATTTTGTTCCAGCTCTGGCTAAAAAGGGCTGAACGCCTAAACTCTTTACCTCATCTGCTGAAGTAGATTATTCTGATGGATGCTTTAGACACTAACTAGTTTTTTTGTCTTAGGGGAAAGCATCCTAACAGAGATTCACTATAATATGGAACTACTACTGAAGGTTCTGACACATGGAAGATTCATAAGATCCAGTATTTTAAGCTTAAATTAGGGACACTAGAGAATATACTTGTCTCAGATATCACATGAGAGACCTATAGTAAATTTATGAGTTACTCAAAGTGGTAGGCAGTTTAACATAATGCTTTTGATATTTTAAATAAATTTCATTCTAGGGACCAGAGTGAAATAAGAATGAAGTATTTCCTAAACTGGAGATACTTGAGATGTGGCAGGATACGGGATCAATTCCATCATCCTGTGAAGATCCCTAACCTCCTTCAGAAGTTCTGGTACTTGTATGCTTTCTGTTGCAGAGATGCATTTCTGTCTGAGTTTGGTCACTGAAAGAGAAACTAATCCAGTTTTCATGTTGCCTTCATTGGTGTCAGGAAATTCTTTTGTATGATCAGATACATGTGAATGAACTGGGTAACTTAGGTCACTCTCAGATGCTCTGTAAGCAAACTACTGTGTTTGGGAGCAAATACAGAATCATAGAACTGCTTGTGTTGGAAGGGACATTTAAATGTCATCGAGCCCACCCCCCCCTGCAGTCAACAGGGACACCTGCAGCTAGATCACATTGCTCAGAGCCCTGTCCAGCCTGACCTTGAATGTCTTTAGGGGCAGGTTAATCCACCACATTTCTGGGCAACTTGTGCTGCTGCCTCACTACCCTTATCATAAAATACTTTTTTCTTATACCGAATTTATATCTCCCCTTTTAGTTTGAAACTGTTTCCCCTTGTTCTATCACCACAGACACTGCTAAAGAGTCTGTCCCCTTCTTTATTATAGCCCCCATTTAGATACTGAAAGACTGCTGTCAGGTCTCCCTGGAGCCTTCTTTTCTCCAGACTAAACAACCTTAGTTTTCTCAGCCTGTCCTTGTAGGTGAGTGTTCCATCCTTCGCATCTTTTTTATGGCTCTCCTGTGGATGTGCTCTAACAGGACAGTGTCTCTCCTGTTCTGCGAACTCTACATGTGGATGCACTACTCCAGTTGAGGTCTTACAGCACAGATCTGCTAGCAATGATTCTTTTGATGCCACCCAGGGTACAGTTGACTTTCTGGGCTTATTGCTGGCTAATGTCCAGCTTATAACCAACAAGTACCATCAGCTCCTTCTCAATAGTGCTGTGCTCAATCTTTTCATCCTCCAGCTTGTACTGATAGTGGGGGTTGTCGTGACTGAGGTGCAAGACTTTGCTCTTGTCTTTGTTAAACTTCATGGCTGTCCTCAGCCCGCTGCGTGAGCCTGTCTAGGTCTCTCTGAATAACATCTCGACTTCACAGAATCACAGAGTGGCCTGGGTTAGAAGGGACCTGAAGGATCATGAATCTCCAACCCCCTTGCCACATGTAGGGGCAGTGATTTCCCCATTTAATACTAGACCAGGCTGCCCAGGGTCCCATCCAATCTGAGTAAGTTGCCCCGTGGTCAAAAAAAAAAACAAAACATCAAAACACAAAATTCCTGTGTTTGCACAAACGTTTAAGCCATTTATTTATGAGGTGGGTTTTTTGGTACCTCTCAGTATCCTGGCCTGCCACAGAAGGTATAGAAGAAAACACCACCTGCACGCCTGCTCTATCGACTACCCTCTCCAGTCCCCTGCAGTCTTTCTTGATAGCCCTGGGACTTGTCTGAGCAACTTTGTCACTGCTAGCCTGGACTATCAATAAAGAGTAATAATCAGAAGGGTGAATCAGTCCAGGAAGTTTCCTAGAAATGTCCCTGACCCATGCCCCAGGGAGGCAGCACTCCTCCCTATGGGTAGGTTCAGGCTGACATATAGGGCCTTCCGTTCCTCTCAGCAGGCAGCCTATATTAACCATGCTTCTGTCTTTCCAGATGGAGGCAGTCTTGAGGCATGGGCCAACTGCTTTACCTGAGGCAACATAACGGGTGGACTTCCTTCCACACCCCCATTCACCTCTCCCTCGAGTTCCAGGGCCTCAAACCTATTGCACAGAGGCACCTGGGGAGCCGAGGATGCTTGGGATGGGGATGCCCACTTCGTCGAGCTGGTACCTGTTTCCACTCCTCGTCCTTTCTCAAATTGTTAAAACAGGGAAGAGAGGATAGGAGGCTCACTGCAGCACCATCAACCTGCCAGTTCCCCTCTCCCACCTGTTTATGAGGCAGCAGGGGTGACATGTTCCACGTGGTGCCTCGCTCCACGTGGTGCCTCAGCTGTATGCCAAGATCTTGGGACCGATAGGGACTGGCACCACTTGTCATAGATGAAGATTAAAGCACTGCACGCTTCACTTGTAAGGGAAAGACAGAAAAGATTGATATAAAATAGACATAATATGGTAATTTGAATGATTATGGCAGTGACTTAACAAGACTCAAAATGGCTGGATATCCTTGACTATTTGCTACACAGAGGGTGGAGGGTGCATAACAAATCAAGATCAAATCTTAGTGAAGTGTATAAGTAGTGTATAGTGTAAAAACAATAAATCACTCACTGAGGATCTGTCAGCAAGGCATCACCGTGTGCTAGGTTGCTCTCTGCCCAGGTGCTAAGTAACCTCACAAGATGTTCCTACTCAAGGGAATATTCTTGTGTGTGGCCAGCTGCTTGCAAGAAGAACTCTCAAAGGACTCTCCTATTAGTTTTCTTGCTATTTATGATGTAATATGACTGATTTATAGTTAGAATTTGATCTATTGGATTGCGTATGTATTATCAGTCTCTGAGCACCCAGTTTGAGACAATATGTTGATCATTAACTATCTCCAGTGAAACCTTGATTGTTATCAGTCCCAAGGACAGGATATTTTGTACCTTACTTGTATGCACTAGGTCTTGGGCATAACAGCCAAGCTGAGTGAGGTAGCAAGGAGTGTACTGTCACAAGTCCCTCGGGTGTGTTGTCCATACCATACAGTTAATGTTATCTGCAAACTTGCTTGGTACCACTGTTGATGTCATTGATAAAGATATTCAAGAGCATTGGTCCCGATAGTAACTCTTGAGGGACATCACTCATCTATCTGGACATCTATTGACCACTACTTTCTTGTTGCAAACTTGCAACCAGTTCCTCATCCATTGCACATTCTACTCATCAAATCCATATCTTTCCACTTGAGAGACAAGGATGTTGGGGGAACCATGTCAAAGCCTTACTGAATGGGTGACATCAGTGGTTTTTCCCTTATTGATTGACACTGTAATGCCATCATAGAAGGACACTAGGTTGGTTAGGCATGAATTACCCTCAGTGAACCTGATTGTCTAACCCCTCTCTTGTGCATGCCTTAGTATAGTTTCTGGGAAGATCTGTTCCACGATCTTACCTGGCAAAGAATCGAGCTGTGACAGATCAGTAGTTCTTACCTGGGAACTATTGGGAAAGCATGGAAAATATTTTTTTCTTTTACATGGAAGTACAGGTCTCAGTTCCTGACAAATATGATATTAAGAGACCTGTTTTCTTTGCTCACCTTAAGCATAGGAGACTCAGACTTGCCAGGGAAGAGTGCTTACAGCTGTGCTAAGCCTACAGGCCAATAGAATTCAGTGCAGATGGTTATCTGCCCACACATCTCTATTTATGAAGAGGCCTCAGTGTTTATGTTAACAGTGATGAGTTTGAGAGATAAAAATAGGGAGTTGTTTGTTGTTCATTTGTTCTTTATAGATCTGTAGAGAACTTTTTTTTCTTAAAGCACAAATTCGATAGAGAGATTTGTTAACCTGTTAGAAGGCTGTCAAAAAGCCAAGGTGTTGATGTCTCAAGTGCTGAAATACTTATTTTTTGTTCCTTGTACTTCCCTTTGCTCCACGAGATGGTGCTGTGTTCCCACCAGACCTAGGAATGCTTTCCTCAGCTTTCCAGGACCTTTGGTGGGTGTTTGAAACACAAAAACCTAAAAGGATATCTTTCTGTCCAGTTGCCTTTTTCTCCTCTTGAAATTAATCCCTTGAATAGACTTTTCAAAATCACATTAAGGCTTTGTGCGCTCTGCAATTTGTATCTTCCCTGTTGTTTACTACGACTTGAGAGGGCTTAGGAAAGCCAGAGGAAGCTACTTCAGGGTGCCATTGTTTGGGAGCAGCCGTACTAATGAGCAAGCAGTGGAGCTGAGACTGCATCTTCTTGTCTGTGGTTAGTCCTCATTGATAGCCTGCTATATGATGAGGATGATTACACCTCGCATGAGTCTGTCTAGTTCTGTGTTTGTTTATTTATTTTTGTCATGTGGAAAAATGTTTGGCTTCAGCTCTGGAAACATCAATTATCTGATCATGTTACTTAAAATCATCAGCAGTTCTCCCACCATGTGCTTTCCCGTTGAGTTGAGAGTTGTGGTTTTGGGAGCTCTTGTTTTATTCTTCTGCTTTCAGATTTGGAGTAGAAAAATACTGGCCTGAATCTACTGCCCTAGCAAGGAGGGAACTTGGGATGTCACTGTTTGAAAGGGCTGCTGGTGTTTTTGCTGTGCTTCTTCCGATGTAGAGAGACTCTTAAGCAATAAGATAAGTCACTTTTTGCAAGCTGGCCAGGGTATTAAGCCTCCTTTGGTTTGCTAAAATGATTTTAATATCAGTGTGGAAAGTGATAGAAGTGACTCATTAGCAAATTTTGAAGTCATAGAGAACTCCATTTGTTCTTCATAGAAGGCTTCATTCTGTACAGAAACAGGTGCCTGACATGAAAGGCTGCTTCACCTTTTGCAGGTCCCTGGAGCCTGCCAGTTTTGCATCATGATTACCACACGTACGTTTGTGCGTTGTAGGTGTGCGTTCAGTATCTTTGCAGCTTAGCCTCTCACTGCCTCATCCTTCTGTGACAACAGTCTATCCTCGCTTGTCCTCCTGTTTTTGTTCTTAGTATTTTCTATGCCTTGAACTTGCACTTGTTTTTTTTTTAATGTTGATTGTGAGTGGATTCCTTATTTATAATTTGTAATCACAAATCCCCATGAGCGGTGTTGAGGTGACAGGTAGAAAATAAGTACAAAATCCTTTCATACCTAAATGAAGCAGAGATCAAATATCCCCTTTACCTCCACTTTGCACTCCTACTTTTTAACTCTTTATAGCTGATTAATCTGGATCAACTCGGCTTCAGGGCAAGTCATTAATGGTTCTGTTTCAAGTGTTTCAAGTTCTTTCATCAGAACTCTCTACAATTTCATAACTACTATGTTTCACTCAATTTAAGAGCCAAAATCAAACTGATGACTTGATTTGTGTAAAGATCTCTTCTTTCTTAGCTCAGGACACTTTGTGGAGTTGAACTGAAATTTCTGCCAATAGCTATTAACTCCCATAAGCATGTAAATGCTGTATAACACATCTTCTCCAGGGCAAGAGAAGCTTTTTGTCTGGATATCTTTAGCAAGTTTTTGAAGTTGCTAGTAAGTGTTCCAATTCTCAAAGTTTCTCTCTGATTAATGGTTCAAAATTTAATACATATATACAACTTCAGAAATAGTACTGAATGTAATCAGTTGTAGATGGCAAGAAATTTTCAACTCAGAGGTTGTTCTTATCACATCTCTGTCAATGTACATTGACTGGAAATTCAGCAAAAAAAGAGGAGAGGGCTGTACTGCTTGCTTGTTTTTTTTTCCTCTACGAGTCCTCCCCTAAACCTTGTCTGCGAATGACTTGGTAGTAGCTACAGGTTCAAGACGCGGAGTATTGGAAAGTATGTTCAAGACTTTTTGGATGTAAGGGAATTTTGTGTATAATATGGCATTTCCTCTGCCCTCTTTGAGAATATTAGTGTTAGCAAATAACTGCAGTCTTCTTACTCTTCTGGTTAAGTGACTCATGTTTACTTGATATAGGTTATAAATTAGCTTTGAAGTTCAAACAGGAACTTGAAAGCATTTTGGATGTGAAAGCAGGAGTATAGGTAAGATAGAACACAATCTGATGACCTAAATATTCTGCTCACCTTGTTATTACTAGCATAACTCAGACTTCCTCTCTCTGTTGCTGTCTTCTCTCTAACTCAGGATTTGCTATTCTCAGTGAGGGATAAGGTATTTATTTTTCCCATGCGCTTCCTGAGGACAGCCCAGGGCTTGCACAGAGAGAGCAGCAGCTGTATGTCCACAGACCTCGTGATTAAACAGCAGGAGAGCACAGAGCAGAAGAAATTGAATTCTCCAGGGACAGTTTTTAAACTATAAAGTACTGAGCAAAGTTTCCTTTAATTCTCATTTGTTTGCTTTTTTTTCCCCCAGTTTTCTTAATGACTCTAAGTCCCCTTTGGCATTTGCTGGTGGTGGCACTGTACATCTTTTCAGTGAGAGCTGCTAACTACAGGTGACAGTGAGACTGTTTCATGTCCTAGGGAGTTTCTTTTTCAAAAGGCACTTGGGAGATGGCAGGGACTAGTTAGTTAAGCGTTAATTGCGTGCCTTCCACTGGTAGAAATTCGGCTCAGGTTGTAAGAAAGTGACAACCAATACCCTTTGATGGCAAATTGGTAGCTTATACTGGGGAATGTTTTGAGAAGCTTGAAGAAGATCTTGAAGAGTTCTTGAGATTCTTTGACATAAGAACCATTTCCTTTGCTTCTGGCTTCAATTAGGTCTTCTGGTTGAGAAGTCAAAAGCTGAGTGAAATTCTTTCGGTGTTTCCCAGGTAAGTAAATGCTACTTAGTGAATCCTGAAAAGTGCAGTCAGTTTTTATTAGGAATCCGGAAGGAAACTTTGACATAGCTACTGGTCATGCTCTCAAACATTTGCCCTTTGCAGTCTTTGAATTGATGTTTTAATAGTAATAGTTCTCTCAGAAAACAGAAGTTGAGTTTTTATGTTCTTAGAATGATATTTGTAAACTTCACAGTGGAAGTGTGTATCTTCCTAACTGCACTAGGAATGTTCTTGGCGCTAGAAATCCTACAGTTTCAGGCAATAACCTACACAATGCAGTAATCCTCAAAGACGTTTCTGAATAACACTGATTAATCCACCTGAGAAATCTCTCCTGTTTTGTACACCTGTCAAATAACCATTTCTCTGGAGAAGAGCATACAAAGTCCTGCAAACCTTCTAGGCCTTGACCTCGGCAGTAAAGCTGTCTTCTCTCATTTGATTCAGGAAATCTCTCCTGACAGAGTTTTATGGTGGACTCTTTGAGAAAACCTAAGCTTTTTCTTTTAATGTTAACTAGGTGAGATTTTTTTTTTTTTTTTCACATCACTTAACTCCCAAATAGATTTCTGTTTGAAGTTAGAGAGCCCTTTTCTCTGTATTTTTATTGAGCATATTCTAAGATTTTTTCTCATTAGTAGTCATAAGGCATTTTAGAAAAGTTCTCCTAGGCTACTGCAATTAATGTGTTAGAGTATTTCCCTTATCATTGCTCATTCCATGAGTTCAGCTGAATTATACTGCTTTGTATCATAACTAGGTGCAATCTTGTGTCCTTTTAATTCTTCTTTTGAGCCTTGTATGAGTTGCTGTCTGGCAACTCTCTTGGTAGGCATAGCTTGAGAACCCCAAACCACTTATTTGAAGTTAAATATGCACACAGTGGAACTTCATCACTAAATCTTGGTAGAACAGCATGCTCAATGTTGATCAAGTCATGCTTATCATTAGGCTTTGAGAAGGGCTTTGAGGAAAAAGAAGTTTATTCGGGGGAAATAAATGGTGAAATATTTAGAAAATAATTTGGAAGTTCTTGTGGTACAGAGGAGTCTCTGACGACTGATTTGCAAGTTCTGTTGTGTTGGATTTTTTTTAAAGCTTCATCAAGAAACAATTTCATACTCCTGAATCAGATTTTTTGTTATTCTGTACTGATGTTAGTTTTGCATGCACCCCTCATATTTGCAAAGAGATCAGTCAAACTAAATTTTAAATCTGTCTGCCATTTCAGCTCTCTATGTTATTTTTCTTTCATATTTTCTCCTAATATGCTACTTAACTACTAGAATTGGTGGAAGTTTAAGCAGTTATTTTCTTCTCTAGCAGACAATAATAGAGTCACCATCTGAGTTTTCAGCCTCCAAGAAGAAGGTTCTAGAAGAAGGTTCTCTTGCTTGTCTTGTATACCTTTCTGTTTTAGAAGTGAACCTAAAAACATTTCATTTGCAAGCTTGAGAAGGGCAACTCTAAACTGTTTTAAAAATTGTGTTTAGATTGTGTAGGAACATCTTCTTACTTTGCAAACTAAATGGAGTGCTCAGTATTGTCAACTTGTTCTCTTAGCCTCTATGAAGAGGCTGAACTTGATCATGACTAAGCACAACTGAAAATTTTATTTCCACTTTCTTGCAATATATACTATAAGTTTAGGGGGATCTCATTTCAGCTTTTCTCTGATGCCGTAAAATCTGTTGGGAAGTTATTTCATATGAGGATGCTGAAGGACCTTGAAAGCTGAGAATGTTCAGCAAAGAAGGTATCTGGAGGCATGGAATAATAGAAAAATTTGAATTGAAAGGATCCTTAAAGGTCAAATAGTTGAACTCCCTTGCAGTGAACTGATACACCTGTAGCTAGATCAGATTGCTCAGCCTGGCTCACCTGACCTTGAATGTCCACAGGGGAAGAGCATTCACCACATCTCCAGGCAATCTGTTGAATGTTGTGAATAAAAAGAGGATCAAGGACTGATCCTTCTGTGTCACAATTAAGATATTTCTCAATTTTCTGAAGTATCTCTGAATGAGAAGAAAAGATTTTTTTCACTGTTTAAATGAAGGAAATTTAAACAACAATAGCAATAAATAGTACAGTTCTATAACAACTCTCAAAGAATCCAGCTATTAAAAACAAAACACGCAAAAACTATTTCTGCTGTTTCTAATGGTGCAGCACTTTCTGATGATGAAGATAGAAAGGCAGAAGATGCAGATTCTTCCCTTTTTCTTTCATTACTCTGACTTCTGGTAGTTACACAGCATTAGTCAGTAGTTATTCAGAAGGCACATGTTCTAGCGATGTCTCCCCTTCTCCTACCATCAACCTTTTTGTCTTGGTTCATAAAACAAATTAGTGTTCTGTCTCTGAAGAAAGGTTAACAAGGGAATGACTTGCTGTCATGAAGGTTAGTTCCAAACAGCTCTGGAAGAAGGTATTGCTATGTAGGGTTAGGTCTTGACAAAGTGAACAAATCCTTTGGCCCTACAGTATGTGTGTGCATTCTAACTTTAGTAAAGGTGAAAGGTAGTTTTGTTGATGAACATTGAGAAATGATGAATATTGTGTAGATATTAGAGATAAGATAGTACAGTGTGATTGCCTGAGCTATTCCTTAAGCTCTGCTGGTATATAATAATAGTGCCTAGCTGGTGGTTTCTTTCATTCTACACAGGTTTAAGACTGCTGCTCTTCAGTTTCCTTCAGCTGGTTAAGCATGCTGTGTTGGAACAATATTATGACTTCTTTGAAAGGGTAATATCACAATGTGATGGTCTTCGTTTTCAGGTCTGACGCAGCCTTCTCTTCCGAAGTACAAATCTGTAGCACATTTGGGGGTCGTTCCCTTCCCTGACTTGTGGAGATCTCTGAACAGCTTCACAGAACTGCTGCTACTGCTCTTTGCTTGCACACTTCCTGACAGGAGGGCACTGCGCTGCTGATCAGCCGCAAGGCGTTTGCTGCATTATTTGGTTAATGTGATGGATGCCTCTTTCTCTGCCTTCTTACTGTTTGGAGCCAAAATGTGGGATTGTAAGTTAGAAGGTGATTAATCTTTCCTAATGGGACTTGGTGCTGCAAACAGGATCTCACCCACTGTGTCTTCATTAGCCTCGACCAGAGTCTGCATTACCTCAGATTAGGTAATTGGTCATTTATAACACAGAAGAAAGGGGAGGGGGAGGAAGGGCTTATGAAAAAAATATCAACTAGATTAAGGGCATTAAAATTTAATTTCTGTTATCCAGGAATTCTGAGAGGTGGCATTTAATCAGGCATGCAGCTGAAAACCTCCAGTCATCAGTGGATTCAGTCACAGTGAGAATGATCTTACCCATTGTCTATGGAAGGAAGTATTAGTAGCAGTAATGGTTATAGCCTTTGTGTCTACTTTGCTTTGAAACACAAAGTCAGTTTAGAGTTATTTCTGTGTACTTAGAAGTTCTTTGAATTTCCCCAGTGAGATGGAACCTGTGACTGGAAACCACACATTATCTCTTATTGATTTGCTGAAGATTTTCTGAAGAAACACTGAAATGCATTATCTATCAAAAAAATCCCACTCTGAACTGTTTCCACAGTTTCTGAGGAATGCTAGTCCAAATGGCATCTCCATGGCCTTCTCAACAGAATGTCCCTGAGGTCATCTACTCAGAGTGGCATACAAGTGGCTATCAAGAAAAAGTTGCTTAGATGACATAAGGTTTTGTGGAGCATTTTTGGTGATCCCAAAGTAATGGTTGCATGGCATATCCTCGGACATGCATCCATGACTAAGAAATGAAACAAAGGGGGCAAATACTTTTCAGAGTAATGAAAATTACTTTCCCACCGCTGTAGTATTTTTGTCACCTGCACTTTGGAAAGTTCAAATGTTTGCAAATATATGTAAGCCTACAAATGACTTTACTGTACCTTATTGGGAATGAGGACTGTTTATTAATTCTCAGTTGTGATCTTCATCTTGAGCTCTGTCCTTGAGTTTTATGGAAAAGTTTAATAAAAATAAGCAATGAGAAGAATAACTGATTGCTTTTTGATAAGGGTATTGCATGGCCAGAGTGCATCTTCCAGCGACTGTAGTTATCAAGAGGGCTTTCGAGTGTGCAGGGATGTGATGAGAAGTTTTCCTTAAGTAGGAGATTGTAAGATTTTTCAATAATTCTGTTTTATAAGCTCTGAAAGAAATTACCTGTACTGCCTTCACTTGCTGTCTTTCTGTGGCTTTATTAGTAAGGTAATGAAAAAATTAATGTCCAGTTTTCTTCCCAGAATTACCTGCTCTAGAAATCCCTCTGTGAGAAGCTATCGTACTTCTAGGTAATCAGTGTATTTCATGATGGTACTTTTGATGTGTTGATGGTGCTATGAATGGATTTTTAGTGTAAAAGGCCAAGAAGCAGAAGGCTGCAAGGAACCTCAGAAGTCATTGCCTTCAATACTGTGGTTTTATAGGGAACCATATTTCATAATACGTTTTCAGTAATACGAGAAGCTTTATTCCTCAATTAAAGCAGATTTTTGGCCTGATCCCTTTGAAGGCTGTTTAAAAGCTTCAGTGCCCTGCTGATTAGAAACCTTTGTCTAATTTTCAGCCTAAATTTATTCTTTGGCAGTTTATAACCATCTGTTCTCATACCACTATTGTCCTTTAGTTAAATAGTCATTTCCACTCCTCGGCTATTTCTACCCTTGGGTATTTGAGCATGGCAAATGTATCCCTTCTCAATGTTTATTTAGCTGGGCTGGACAGGCCAAGCTCTTTTAATATTCCTTCATCAGATAGGCTCATAAGTCCCCTGGTAGTCTTTTTCTGCATCTGTTTCAGTTCATTTTTCTTGACCAGTATTGTACATGCATTGGCATTTGTTCATGCTTAGAAAGCACAACGTTGACTTTTTAAATAAGTTTCTCATAAATACATTTTTCTCATCACTGCATGGAAGTATAGCTTATGTCTTTTTTTTTTTTTAACCTTTTATTCACTGTTTGGGAAATAGGTGAGACAATGGTGTCGTCCAGCGCTGGCACAAATCTAAATGGAGGCTTGCTTGTAAGCTTTAGTGTATGTAGTATTTCTCCTAGCATTTCAGTGAGTAGTTGCATATTGCTGCTGCTGTTCTCTTCAGAGGTGTTCTGTGGTGATTGGCTTGACTGGTAGAGTTGTTTCCCACTAAGCAAACCTTGGTCAGGTTTAGTTTACCCTACAGGCATACTGGAGATACATAGACATGTGGAGTGTAGACACACTGGAAGTAAGCCAACTCAATGAAGTACAACAGAATCCTTCGGGGCTTAAATCATCTAATTCTTAGATTAAAAAAATACGTAAACCTTGTCACTGTCTTATGAACTAAATTAATGCACGCCTGTATTAGTAGAATGATAAGTTTAGTTAGTCGATTAAGCCCACCGGAGTACTTCTTTCTCTAACTCGCATTAGCAAAGTGGGCAGTTAATATCAGTTACTTGCATTTCGGATATATGATAAGGAAAAGCAAAAAGGGCTGTGGGACCATTCAGAGTTTGGAAGTAGTTGGTAAGGTATATGCAGAAAAGCAGAGGGTGGGTGAAAATCTGATTGAATAACTTCTTTTGGGAAGATTTTTTTTCTTTGTCATCAACTAAAAAAGCATTCTGTCTCTGGAAACTGACTGCGTGTCTTAAAAAAGGTAAAAAGAAAGCAAAAGGAAGGGAGGGGGAAAGTCAACGAAACTGGAAGAAGTGAAAGGTTCAAGGGTGGTAGTGCAGATGTTATCCTAGAGCGCATGTACTTTGGCATCTTGGTGAAATCTAGAGTTTTCTTTGTGGTGCACGAATATCTTAAACTCTTTCCTGCACCTCTCCACAACTAATAAAACGATTACCACTTTTCTCAGCAAGCTTGGTAGCAAGCCAAGACAGAATGGATTCAGCATATTTGGGGCTCTTGTCTTGTTTGAAAGGGAATGCAGTTAAGAAATCTGTCACAGGGAGATTTCTCAGAAATTTACTCTAATGCTGGGCTTGTTCCATGGAAACAAGCCAGTTCTTCCCAGCAGCACAGCAAGATAACATTTTTTTTAAAGGGACTGGGGAGAGATAGGTGGAAGTAAGAAAGTAAGCTGATGCTCTTTATTTTCTCCCTGAACCATACAGGAGCAACCAGTAAGGCTAATTTTCAACCACTTCATTAGAGAGGAAGTCTCTTACAAGAGTATTCAGCAGATAGCGTGGATCCTAAAGAAGAAAGACTGATTAGGAACTGTCTAGTAGCTAATGTACTGTTTACAGATGTAAATGAGTAGAATTCAGGGAGTGACAGATATAAGTAAGCAATACATGGTGTAAGTATAAATGGTTCCCAAGAATTTAAAGTCCCAAATGCATGAAGATAGCAAGAACTGTTGAATAGCAAGAACTGTTGAAGGAAAAGGGAGCTTAACTCAGTGGGCATGTTACCTGATTTCTTTGAAAACTTCTGTGGTCAGCCCAAGTGGGGCGTCCATCAAATGCTAAGCTTATAATTTTTTAAGCATAGAAATGACTCCCTCCTAGTAGGAAAAATCTGCTGAATATCAAGAGCCCCCTTCCCAGAAGGGTGAAATGTCCATAGTTTATGTGGAGTTTTAAAGATTTTAAGGGAATATATAAGGTATATAATATTTTAAGGGAATATATTCTCCTATGCCTAAAGTACAGTTGATATGGCCTCAAACTGAAGAACAGAAAGCTATTTCCTGTGTGTAGTGCTCTTCAGATAATGAGGAACTCTTTGTGGAGTTGTCTAAGCATATAACCCTTTATAAAGTAAATCTAACATACTTTTACACTTTAATAATTAGTTTTTATGTACTGTGATAAGTAAGTACAAGTTCAAGAAGTACAAGAAAAAAACTAATAATGTTTTTTAATGTATAGGCTTTCCCTGAGCATTACTGAAATCCTGAAGTAGCAAAATGGTCTTTGCCTGCAATATACTGCTTTTCTTAGTGTTCCTTCTTCTTAGCTGTGTGGCTGTTTACAGCTGTGTGGCTTTCTGCTTACTGTATATATATAAGGATTCAAAATGGACCAGTCCTTTTTTTCCGTCCCAATTTGAATGAAATACTAAGTGCAGATGAATGTCACCAATGAGTAAAAGTCATCACTGATTTATTTTTAATGCTATTTTGATTGCATCAGTTGATACAAAGAATGGCTCATTTCAAATACTGTGACTTTTCCCCTTTAGCGGTCTCTGGTGTTATTCTTTTCTTGAATGATTTGAATCCCATGTAATGTTTCTGGCTTTGCTGTGCAAAGGGAACTTGTAGTCAGCACTCAGTCTTTGCTGTAGCAACTGTTGGTGTAAGCAGATCAAACTGCTGTTCTGCAGTGTGTTTCTCATTCTTCAGTCTCTTGCCTTTAATCCATTTGCATACTTGAAATGTGGGATCAGTGCATGCCCTTTAGGATTAGATTCTTTCTTTCTCTGAATCTTCCAGTGTTTGCATCTGTAGAACGTAGACATAAAAGGTTTATGGAAAAGAGGTATTTTACATCTATGAAAACTACTAAAAGGTGCTAAGTATTGGAAAGAGTCCATGTGTCTTTCAGGGATAGATAACTGATAGTTGTGATTCTGTAGCATCTTTGTAAGGTGCTTTTTAGACTAGTTACTAGGATAATTATCCACACCTTTGGGTTAGAATATGGCAGCTCTTTAACAGAATATAACACTGCCATCTAAGCAGTCTAAAGAAACAGATGAAAAAAGAAATAATCCTCCAACTTTCTAAAAGCAGAACAGTATAGAGAGGAAGAATAAATTTTATCACTCTGGAACTGGATATGTCCCCCTTTTGTTTCCAAAAGTTCTTCAAGTTTTTAGGAGTAATGTTGTTGTATTAAGACATATTTTATAAGCCTTTCCACCCAGAAGTTCAGTGAACCAACATGAATAGTGCAGGATGGAAGCATACAAATATAAGGCCACTCATAAGACTGGTTCTAGTAGTGGATTGATGCATCTCTAATACTCTCTCATCATCACTAATTCAGCACCTCCTATTTCACACCAACTGGACCACCAGTCTCTTTGCATGGATTCCTTCACAGCATCCCTGAGACAATATACTTTGGATGCTTCCTTACTGAGCATCAGAAGTAGCTTCTTGATTCTCTATTTCTCAGCACTTCTTTTCAGAGGCTACAGTGTAGTCTAATCTGTGGTAATATCTTCATGAAATTACCCAGAAGTAGGAATCTCAGTGAAATGGAGGCCTAATTAAAACTTACAGAATAACATAAAGGAAGTGTCCCTGTTAACATTAAGGTAGCTATGTTTCTCATAAACTGGAGATGTTTTTCTCTTTATATACAGAATGAATAAGCTGCCTTATTTTGCATTAAGTAATCCTGCTAGTCCTTCCTTCTGACCAACTTTACTGTCTAGATAAAGTCCCTTCTTAAGATTTTGAATCTTTATGTATTTCTGTTTTAATATCCGGAAGTGCCACCACTGATAAAGGGGTGCTGTTCTTGTTTTCCAATGAATTTTTCTAACATTCCTCACCAAAACCAAGATTTTTACCCCCGTAGACATTAGCATAAATTCATAGCCACTGTTCAGATATTGAACTACCAGCTCAGAGACCACCACATCAAGATTCCTGTACATTTGATTGCAACCTGTATTATTAAACCTACAGCTGAAGATCTCTTTGATTCCCTCTAGTAAATTCTTAGCAGTATTTTTTTTTTTTTTCATTCTTAGCAGAATATAAATATTGGCCGTTTCCCGTCATGACTCATTCTTCTTCTTCCCATAACCTGTTATCACACCTGAATTTGTGTTAGAGCCCAAGGACAATGTAGCTAAGTTGTAAAAGCAGTCAGTGCTATAGAGATCTTAAAATCTGAAGAACATGAACTCCTTTCATCTGTTGAGCTGTTGAAGGACCGTGGTTTGAGATGTCTTATTCACAGATGGCCTATTCTGATGGTCTGTCCTGGTACGTCTGGCAGTAGCATGAGGCCCTCTGAAGATGCTGCTCAGTGCTGACTTGAAAGGCTTATTTGTAACACACCAGGAACTACCTTTGTACAGCTACAAGACAACAGTATCACAGCAGAGGGGACTAAAAGATAAAGGGATGTGGCGGACACCAAAGAGTAAAGCATGTTGATGGGGAGAAAAGGCAGTAAGAAAATTCCTGAAGATGTAAAAATGAAATGAAACCAGAGGTGCAAAACACTGTCATCATTTATAAAGAAGATAAAACAAGGGGTGGATAGGGACGTATAAATTGGCAGCAGATTGTGGTTTATGGTAATGATAGTCCCAGAGCAATGTCTTTCTCTTGGTGACATTGAAGTAAATTGCATTACTCAAGATGTATACTAAGGATGGATAATGAGATGTGTGCATGGGAAAGAAGAAACTGCTGCCTTTATGATGGTCTTCAGTGACTGAGACAAATGTGTATTTGTGGATGTGTATGTCTGCACATGCTCTTTCATGAGAGGATGCAGGGCAGGGAAGCAGATAGCAGAGCAGAATGGGTTGACTGATAACTGCTGGAAAGCCTCACAGCTAAACTTGTTATGAGGAAGGAACTTTGGTTATAAATACTGACCTAAACTTGTTCCAAACTAAAGTTAGAATTTAAATGACTAAAACTTTGCCTGTTATCTGAACAAAAAGTTATGTTTATCATGTTGCACTGATGGTTTATGCTTTGAACTGCAATTATTTTTTAATTACCAGGAAGCTGTTTCTGTGGGGCTGATGACTGGAAAAGAGATTAAGTTTGCAGCTTATATTCCGTGTTGGAACAAATTGGCCATACCTGAGAACTGAATCACTCCCTCTGTCCTAACTACTCCAAAGTCTTGTGTGACCCACAGTAAAGAAAATGCTGGTGTGTGAATAAGCACCCACATCTGAACTCTTCTTAGTACACCAAGATAGGAAAATGTGTACCAAGAGCTTTCAGAATCAGCCTGTAGCTCATCTAGTCAATGACCCTGACTCTCTGATGCACCAGAGTTGCCTGATGGCCTTGCTTGGTCTTACAGAAACTTCAGACACGACATGCTGTCATTATACCATACTGTCATAACTGAGAAGTTCTGGGTCTTGAGCAAAACAGATTTTTTTCTTTGTGGGAAGGTGTTTGTACATTTTTACTTATACCAGCTGAGTGATGTGTGTTTTTTTGTTTGTTTGTTTGTTTTTTAAATCACATGTATAGTGTCAAATAGAATTCTTTAATATTGAATCTGTAATCAAACTAGTCATCTGCTGAGCAGCATGTATACTGTGCCATGGAAAAGGCTGAGGCTGTTGGCTTCACTGGTATGCTTCCAGAGCTTTGTCTTCAGAGAGAATGCAGAATGCAGTAGCTTCACTAACGTAGCTGTTCATATCCAGAGGCTGACCTGACATGGCAAAGCTATCTTTTGTCGATCTGGCCATGTAAATGGTCCTCAAGTTCTGATGTACATACTGCTGCTTGCTGAAAATAAGCAGAGAAGCAGTACAGGCCCAGGAGCTTAGCAGCTGTGATACCTGCTGATAAATAGAGAATCATGTCAGTGATACTCTGCTGTACCTGCTTTCATCTACAGTAGATAAAGGGATGTCATTTGCATGCAAAGAAAATAGGATGCTGGGATGTTGGGTACTTTAGCAAGTGTTGCTCTTCCGGTCCAGACCAGCTGGCCAGCTGCATACCATTCCACTCAAGGATTTCTGCATTAGCCATTCGAGTGGCTACTCAATTCTTCAATTGTTGTCAGTTCTGCTACATGAAAAGGAAACATGGCAGTGCCATCCTTAGGGGTGTTCATTAAGACCTTGCAAGAAACTCCAGGCAGCTGCTGAAAGAGAGTGGAGTGGTGCTATGCAAATCTTCCATCTTCCAAGCATCTGAATACATTAGATAGGCTTCAGAATTATTTAGGACTATCTCAGCGCATTTCAGAGATATGTAGTTTTGCATTTCCTTCCCATTACAATGCCTTATTTGCCTAAAAACAAGGAAGAGCTTTACCTTGAAGAACATATCATTTTAGATCTGACTTCTTCCTGAGAGCAGCTAGGGAGTCTTTGCCAGTGTTAGCTGAAGTAAATTCACTCAGGCTGATGGCTGGTGAAGGGATGGAGGATTTATAACTTATTTGACTTCTAATACATCACCCTCTGTGTCACTTGTTTATGATGGCCCTGCCAAAAGATAAAGAAGTGCAAGACGCTTGGTAGGGGCTATGGTGACAGGCCAGGGACAAATATCTCTGTTGGGTAAATTGATTTGAATGGCTGCAGTGTAATATCAGGCTGGACTGAAAATATGATAGGGTTTAATGATCCTGCTTGCTTTGTGTCCTGGTGGAATTCCAAATGCAGGACAAGTTAATTAAAGTTGTGTATATGTATTTCATCTAGAATAGAAGAGCGTGTATTTTTTTTTTTTTGGGGTATCTATTAACTATATCTTATGTACCTAAATACAGTCTTATACTATTTCTATTGTAGTGAAATTGCCAGAAGGCTGATAAATATCAGTTGTAATTTATAGAGTGTTTATCCAGGTAACAGTGTTCTGAACACTTTTTACAGCCTCTAGAGTCAAAACAGAGAGAGACCTAGAGGCATAAAAATGCATTAAGAAAAAGCAGAAAGCAGAGAAACTGTTTGTTTTCTATGGGTAAAATTTTATGGACATAAAACTTAATCTAGTGTTAAGAATTTTTTTTTTGTCCATGAACAGTGGATGCAAAGCTCAAGAAAAAGTGGCTAGGATGAAGACTATTTAATTACATTTTCCAAAGCAGAATTATTTGTTTTGCTTTTTACTGTTACTGCTGTGTCCCTGGTGAGTTTGATCCAGCAGTTTCTCCCTAACTCTGTGATGTCTGACAGAGGGGAGCTAAGGATAGGAGCTAGATAGAAGGATGCCCTTCTGGCTCTGCAAACTGTGCAGTGTGGCTGATACCCGGCTACTCTTGAGGTTCTTACCCCTTCCAGGTGTTCTGTCATGCACATCAGACTTTTCAGTTCCACTAAGGTTTGAAAAAAGCCACTCCATGCCAGCACATCTCATGATCTCTTCTGTTGAGGGCTTATCTCTGTACAGGCCTTTTAGGCAGAAGTTTGTGGGAGGTGGACCTCCTTGGACTATTGCTGGGTGTTATGACAAGACACTGGACTGAAGCCATTCCTAGCTGTTCTGCAGGGAAGCATGATGTGAGGATGTTTCCTTTCCATGCTTATTTTGAAATGTTTAATAGTTTTCCAGCAGTGTTAATAAATGTTAACTCCTGTAACTGTGATCAGGAAAACTGAGGGACAGGGTAAAAAGTGACACTTTGCTGAGTTGTGTCATACACATTGTGTGACACCAGCCATACAACTGAGAGACAAACCAGGAACCTAAGATCAGCTGTATCCTTTTCTAAGTATGATACATGTGACATGTGTTCTTCCTGGTCATAATTCTTTGTTTCTGTGTCTAGTATATTTGTAAAGACACAGTTTTAGAAAGCACTAATAGGCAACTCTGCTTGCATGTTCCCTTTTGAGACAGTAATCTTTCATATCAACCTCTTCCACGTGACTTCCCCGTTGTACGGGAACTGCTGAATCATGGCCTGAACCTCTGATTGAACACTTGAGGTGAGCAATGAGTCAGCCACAGAGCACAGGTGAAGGCAATTCACCGGTGCTGCTGGAAGGGGTGGAGCCTGGCTCCACCTCTCCTAGACCCTTTTAAGAGCTGACTACCAGTGGGGAAGGATCTCTTTCTGGAGATCCCTTTGGAGTTTTACAGCGAGCCCATGGTAAGGATAAGCACTTTATCTATTTTCTTTTCGGTATAACAACCTGCTTAGCCAAAATGCTTTTGTTTATTTCATAATTATAACATCTGTATTTTCATTGATTATACATGTTCATTCCTAAATATGAGGCTCAGGAGTAGGATTACTATTCTTTGCTGAGGGCTCATCTGAGCTAGAAGAGAAACCTTAAATTACAGGCCCCTTCTGTAATATGAGAGGTGAGATTCCTTTTAGGATTCATCCAGGAAAGCCTGGAGCAGATCTCCAGAACAGTTCAGTGTGCTTGTTGTTAGATCTTGGGCTGAAAGCATGTGCTCTCCAAATCTGTCATTTCCCATTGCTATAATTATGCAGGAGATTTTCCTTTGTGGAACTGAGAATGCAAAGGGCATTGGCCAGTGAGCCATGGATAATTGGCGAAACATGAGTGCAGGGCTCAGGAGCTCAACAGTCTACTGCAGCCAGTAGTCATGACGGGTGGCATGAAGTCAGGCCATGAAGATGCGATGTCAGTCATTCAAGTTTGACTGCTTCTTAGAGCAGAAACAGCACTATAAAATCACATTGCCTGCTATCCATGAGCTGTAAGAATACAAAACAGAAGGTATGTAATGCAGCCCAAATTGCTGGTCTAGTAGTTGCTGGTTTAATGTGTGGTGGGTTGTGTTCTGAACTCAGACTTGGTTTGGAGTTGACTTGATTCTGTAGTTTAGCTGTAACTGTGTCCCAAGTGCAGGAGTCTTAGATTAGACGTACACTCTTTTAAAGATTCTGTGCATTCTTTTCAGACCCCCTGAGTATAATCTGAAGGCTTCTGCTGCGTGACGTTTCCTATCTGTTTCCTACTACAGACAATTCAGAGGCAAAGCAGTAGCTGACCAATTCACCCTGTAATTAATTATTTTCTTCATTTGTTCAAATTGTCAGTGTGATTATTCATTGTTTATTTATGAACTGTCATAATTAGAAACAAATTACAGTTTTTTGGGTGTTTCTGAATCATATGGACACTAGAATGTAGTACCAGTATTTTGGATGTGAATGTTGTATTTGAAGCATCATTTTAAGCTTTAGAAGTAGTTAAATTTCAATAATTGCAACTAGCACTACAACTGTGCCTCAGAGGGACTTCTGCTGATGTTACCAAATACATCTTATTATTATTTGAAAGCTGTGAAATAGTGCAGACTTTCTATTCGTAGTATTTAAGTGCATTGTGACTGCAAGAGTTCACTTTAAGCAGAAATCTATTCAAGTTGGTTGAGAAAGGGGCACTCCTGCTGCAGAGCTCAGCAAATAACAGAGGGGCTTCTTATTAGCTCTATAATTAATGTCTCTTGTCAGACTCCAGATTTCCTCATTACTTCTTCAGAAAGAGCTTCATTAGGGTTTTAGGAATGTGTATCTAGGCAACTGGCATTGGTGTCTTATAACTAATAAACTGCTCCTCCTCCTGGAAAGGTGTGCTCAGATCTACCTCCTCAGCAAATGGGTTTATCTCTTAATTACAGAACTGATGACTCCTCCCCACGTAGCTAATACTTCAATGTATGGAAAGAGCTGATATGCATACGATAGCAATCTTCCTAAAGAATCAGAGCTGATATCCTTTAATGTCTTTATCAGCAGCTGAGGTGATAGGATGGAATAAACCAAGCCTTCTCTTTAGATTTGCAGGTAATACTAGGTAATAGTGGGTGAGCAACTGATAGACCAAATGGCAGTGCTGAAATTCAAAGTATGTGAGTGACTGGAGAAATAGGCTGGCAGGAGTCCCATGAAAGTTCGGTGAAAGCTAATGTAAAATCTTGTGGTTGTGTTGTGAAAAAGCCTCATGCAGAAGTACAGTCTGAACACAAATTGGATTGTGAGCAGATGAAAAAAAAACAGGAACAGCTGACTGAAGTTGAGTGCTAGCCATGAAGATGATGTCACAATGAAAACTCCAAGCGTGTACAGGTCTGTAATAGCAAAAGAGAGAATACCAAGACATTTAGGAAACAAAGAAGGAGATAGAGAACTGGATATGTTCCTTCTGAAGAGGGAAAGGATTGAGAAGGGTCTAATTGCTGTCTTTTCAAAATGGAAGAATGTAAAGAAGATAGGGCTGGAAAATTTTCATAGTGCCCAGTGATAGGATGCTAGGTAATGGTCTCACGATGCAGTGCAGGAGATTTCAATTAAGTAAGATGAAATTTTTTTCTTAATGAGGACAATCAAATACTGAAACAAGTTGTTCAGAGGATGGATGGAATCTCCATCCTTGGAATAATTCAAAGCTTGACTGGAAGTGATCTGAATTGGTCTTGCTTTTAGTATGGGATTTGGACCTGATGACCTGCAGAGGTCTCTTTATCTTCCCTAAATTATTCTGAGCCCTTATACGGAGCATTCTTCATTGATGTGGAACTCTCTGCTGAAAGTTGTTGTTTGTGCATTAGCATGGAATCTCTTCATGGGAGATTCTCAAAGTCATTTGCTAATGGCCTGAATAGCTAAAAGCATTGGCTTAGGAAGGGATGTGAACCTTGTTACTATCTGACAATGGAAAAGTATGGAGAAGCAATAAAGAGGCTAAAATGTTGGTTGTAATTGCTGCAGGTCCAGAGTAACTTTGAAAGAGTACATACTTCATCTCTTCTGGCAGTGTTTGTTTTGCTTCCTTACCCAGCACCAAAAAAATGAGTGGCTGCTGTTATTATGGCAGAAAGCAGCTTCTAATTGCAATACATAAATCCAAATTTTAGCTACTGCACTCATTGTTTTCCATCTCTTCAGGTGGCTTCGTGAGGCTTCCAAGAATAAAATTTGAAATAGTAAAAGAAAAAAATATATATTCCTTTGCATGTCTGTTTTTCTGTTTGTTTGTTTTTGTGTGTGTTCTTATTCTTGTTTGGTTGCTTGTTTGGCTTCCCTAACAGAGACAGCACAGAAGGCAGAGTAAGTTTGCTAGAGGTTTCATGAAGTACTCTGGTTTGCCAAATGTCACTTTCACTTTTAAGGCATCAAAAGGCAAGCTCCTGTGTTCAAAATCTAAGATTTAAGGAGTAATGCCAAGTAGAATAAAACTGATATTGTATTTGGAGGAGGTAATAAAATCTGTGTTCACTGAATGAGTCTATCTCTAATCTGAAGGCAAGCTGCACACAAGTGAGCATTATAGAACTTGGAAGCCCTCTGTATGCAGAAAAGCATTCACTGAAAGCTTTGAAGAGCACAATCTTCACATCTATTTCTCTGTCTTTAACAAATAATGTTAGGTTTTCTTTGTTTCTATCACTTTGCTTAGCTGTTAGTTTCATCAGGTTCTGGCACACAGATACTACCGTATGACTAATGTATGTGTATATGGAGTTGGAAACTTGAAAGTGTGACTTTGCTCGAATTTTACCTCCTTCTTCTGCTTCGGTTTTGTGTCTTGCTTGGATGTGTTCTAGAGTTGAAGCACTGTCTCTTGAATACTTTCAGTATCTAGTGGCACCTGGAAGGCTGCAAGTGTCCTTTTGAGACTGTGTTTTAGGGAACAGTCAGAGTTGAGGCATCATCCTGCTTCAGTGGCTCACACTTTTACTTTGCTTTCACTTTTTTATTATGGAGGTGGCCAGCAGTCAAACATTTAAAAAAATAACAGTAATGAAGGAAATGTGTAAAATGGCTTCCATTGGTTAGGTTTATATTTTATTTGCTCCTTTCTAAATAATAAGTTATTTCAGGAACTGTCAGAAATTTGAACTACTTTCCTTGTTTGTCACAGAATGAACCACACATTTCCAAAGTAGCCATTCTGGCTTGCAATATATCACTGAGTATCCAACTGTTTCATTTGCAGAAGCATGGGTTGAAGTCTTTTCTGAAGTCTTTTTTTGTTTATTGCAAAACAAAATATATATTCTGATTTGGGTTTGATGCAAGAAGTACTAATTCTGTTTCTCTATAAGACAAGGCAAGCAATGTGGTCCAGTCAGATCCCAAGATAATTTTTTTTTGGTTGGACTAGATCTTATAGGTTGTCTCCAACCTTGTGATTCTATGATTTTAGGGAACATCACTTATTACCAGCACTTCCACTTATTTCGTACACAATCTTGGAATATCAATTCACTTTCTCTTTGTATTCCTGGTTATCCATCATACAGAATAATTGTGCTTTCCTTTTTTTTATTATTTTCTTGAAAATCAATGGGTAAGTCAGTCCAATAAAAGTACTGTGTGTTCTTGTTTAAGGGATTTTTCCTCCTTATGATTTGCATTTCATTGTCCTGCCTATGCCACTTGAACAATGTAGATTTTTTAAGCATCCCTGGAAATTGAATCAGTAATCTGATCTTCAATTTGCTCAGTTGTAATCTAGAGATAATACTCCTATAAATTCTTTGTGAGGTGCTTTGTGTGGGAAAAGAATAATATGGCCCATGACAGCTCATACGATGAAGAGCTACGTGATGCTTAATGTCTGTTCCAGATCTTAAAAGCTAGACTGACTAGTCATGAACTTTTGGAAATCCAACTTAATGAAAAGCTACGCGAGGAAACATGAGTAGGTTTTCTGTGGAGGCTATTTTCATGTGGCTGCTGGCTGATAAATGCTGTAAGCAACTTCTTGTTGACTTTTTCTCATATCCTTTGGAGACTCCTTTCTACTATAGGTTATGATTTATTTGTTCGGTAGTCTAAACTGTACACCTGGAGGCATTCCTACAGGAAGCACTGTTCTTTTCAGAATGCAAAGCTGCACCTGGCTAATTTCAATGGCGGTCATCTTAAAGTTATGTCCTACACCTTAAGCAGCTGCCTAAGAATGGGCTGGTAGAATCTGGCTACCCTTCATTATGTGCTTACTGGTAGCTGTCTGGCACCTTGATATGTCTGAGATCTTTTTCTAAGGAGGCAATACTGTGTGCCTTCAGTGTTGCTTGTGGGTATGCTTTAGGTCCCAGAAAATGTGAGCTTTTTGAATGGTCATCACATTGAGTTTCTCTCTGACAGCATAACTTGATATGTTTGCTGCTCCTGTGTTAAGATAGATGTGGTATTAGTGTGGCAGGGGGAGGACCTTGTTCTGACAGGCAAAAGTGCTAGCCTTAAGTGCTGGTGGTTGGCACTGTCCATGCTAATAATAGCTCTCATTTGTCTGGCACCTTCACTGGAAGAGAGCCTGAAGTGATTTACGAGCTGTATTCAGGTATTGTATCCACCTCTGGGATGAAATGAGACAGATGTGTGACAGTGCACAACAAAGCCACATTGGATATTGTATAAAAAGAATATTGGATAGTTATTAAAAGTTACTAGCTTATTGTTACATGGAGTATATTCTGGGATGTGACTTTCTTCAGTACATACAGGTTAAATCAGTAATCCCCTGTTCTGTTTATGCTTGTGGCAACAGAGGTTGCCACAAAAAAAAAGCTTTTTTTCTTGGTATGTGGAATTCAAGGATGTTTTCTGTGCCAGGATAGAGGTAAGATGTTGGTGAGACAATAGAGAGAAAATGGTTGCTAGATATGGCCAAAGTATTCTGAGTGTTAAATCTAGGGTTTGAGGTAGCCAGCTACTGGGGTGATCTTAGAACCACCTTTAGGCAAAACCTTGTGTAATCAGATCGTTTGGCATGAATGCGACAGCTGAGCATGTGTTCAGTTCCAAGTTTTAGAAATGCTTCTGCTTTTTGTACACAAACCTTTCAGTTTGTGGGTGGGTGGGAGCTTGTTCAGTTGGTTAAACATCTCTGCTACAGGTATTGAGCCATGTTTAATAGGAGCTGTCTTTCAACAGTAAAATGTACTAATGGAATTAGTGCCACGCGAATATGCAAACTGGAGCTGATATGCAGTAGAGCCTTCCAAACAAACGTATAACTAACGGTTAAAATAGTACTAATGAAGCTCAGCAAGAGCTGTCTGTCCTAAGAACAATTTCTGCATGAGAATAGTTTTCTACATCTGATTTGGGCCACCCCGTTTTGAAAGCCTCTTTTCAGCAGAAGAAGAGTAGCAAATGAATATTAGGATAACATTTATAGTATTTAATCGCTCTAGATTTGTAGGATTTCTGACTGGCAGGAGAGTGGATTTGTGGGATGTGAACTCGCGGCTTTTCCTGCTGTGGTGTGCTGCCTGTGGCTCTAGGGCTCTGTCACCTTTCTCAGGGTCTGGAAATGAAAGATGTGGAAAACACTTGGTTTTTATTTTTTTTTGAGAGTACTTGGTGTGTGAATCCTTCTCTGTTGCTATTTCTCATTACCATTTCTTTCTGCAGGCTGAGGCCCCTCTTTTTCCTGATTGCTCTGCATGTCAAACAGGGTGTCTTGTACTGCTTCTCAATGTGGATTTGTAGAACTTTTACTGCCTTAGGGAGGAAGTTTTCTTTTATGAAGTCCCTGTATCTTTCTACAGCCCTTGATGGTAGTGCATGAGCTTCTTCTGATCCTCTCCTAGGCAGCAGGAGGGGGGATGGTCCAAACTGCACCTGTACTATTGCTGCTGAAGACAGGATTTAGGAAAGAAAAATTTCTGACAAATACTCACTGATGAGGAAGAGAAACGTGCTACCCACCTGCACAAGGCAGTGCAGAATCAATATCCTGAGGCAATTGCAGTTCTCATCTGTTTCAGGTGGATGGAGATACGCAGTTTGGAATCAAACTTTCTCAGGTGTTGGTAACCTCCTGCCTGTGGAGTCTCCACCAAGATTATAATCACTGCACCGCTGAAAAGAACTGAAGTTCTTTCATCCAAGCCATAAAAAGCTAGTGTGAGATTGAGGGCAAAATGCTTTGACAAATACCATGTTCTGTCCTGAAAGTGTTTAACGATGTCTGCTAAGGTCACGTTAGGGGTGAGTGTCTGGCTGTTCTTCTCAGGGGTCAGTAAGAGTGAGGATCTGGTTTGGAACAGCAAGTCAATCCTGAGTGCTCCAGGAAAAAAACGTGTTACAGTGGAGTTGCTCAGTATCCTTTCTCAGCTTTCTGTTCAGTGGAGTCCCTTCTTTTGTACACCTTATTCCCTTTCACAGAGAATGCTGTCCTTGAAATATTTTTGAAGACCTTGGAATAAGCTTCTGAAGATCTGCACCTTCTCAAGCCTATTCTCTCTCCAAGAGAGGATGAAAACGAAACCCTGGACTCAGACTTATTGCTTAGCACACTAAGCCTCAAATTGGAAATCATAATGAAACCAGAAGTTCAGATACAAGCAAGACTAATTTATTCTCTTCTTTCTCTTGCCCTAAATGCTCAAATGCTGCTTTTTTTTTTTTTTTTTTTTTTTTTTTTTTTTTTTTTTTTAATAAATCCTTAATCAGTAAAACTAAGGTAGTATAAATCTCTTGTATGTGAGAGGAGACTTAAAATTTTATTTCCATTTTCATTTTTTAGAAGAGGTTTAGAAGCTTAGTAAGCAAAATGCTGCAGCGGCGTTTAGTGATGGTAAGGTGGATGATGCTACGTTTCAGGAGTAGACAAAGACACACCTGAAATGCCTTGAGAAGAGTGAAAACCCTCAGTCCTTCAAGGATGGGTGTCAGTGGCTCTGTGTGAAAAATCAGCGAAGAGAGAGAAGAAAGGTAGAGTGGCTAATTCAAACAGAATCCGTTTGAGACTTAAAAAGGCCATTCAGAGTTAGCTCTGGTACCAAAATTGTTTTGTAAATGTTCCCAGTGTGTGGCTCCAGGTTAAGGTCTGTAGGCTTTTCATCTTAGTTCTGTACACTGTACACTTGGTGCCAATGAGAGTGGTAAGATGAATGGCTATTTATTTCAGTTTACCAGAGCTAATCCATCATGGTGCATGTAGCAATTGCATTTCTGCACTCCAAAAAGCTTTTATTTCTAGAGATGAAATAAATAAGTAGATGTAGGGAGCTCTCTTTCTCAGTCTTTTCTCCCTGCCTGCTGTGTAATAAATGTTTGTTTATTTTGTTAAAAGTCCATAATTTGAAAATTGCTTTATTTAGCCCCTAGCCCATTGCCAACATCAAGTGACTGATAATAGTATTGTTCTGGCTGCCAGGAAAGAAAAATCAGGATTTCTTTTTTGATTTCTTGATTAATTGCAAACAAATGTTTTTCTTCCTATGGCTCAGCAAAGACATCACTTCAGATTGGAAAGGTGGGACCTTTGCTAGTTCCTATTAGTACCTTTCTGTTGGGATTGATTTTTTTTTTTTTCTTTTTTGATGGTTCAGCAAAATAAATGAAAAAATGATTAATACTTCATCATCTGAAGGTCTCTCTGTACTGGTTAATAATTCAACCTACCCATTTTATATCTGCTCTAGTTTCTCTGCAACTTTCTGCTTATATTTCCAGAAAGGTTTGTTTGATATTTTTGTTTTGTTTATGATGGATATAAAGGCTTTACCAAAGACAAGATCTGATGTTTTGTCAGTCATCTTAGGCTAGTTAGCTTCTTTAGTTCTTAAGAAGACACAATGACCTATTTGTCTATTCTGTATGCCATTACACATCATTAAACCATTTTGTAGTCTTTACCATTTCTTTGTCTAGTAGGTGTAGATTTTTGTTTGTTGTTATTTGAATTGTATTTAAAATATGTTCCTAATCCTAACACTTTATTTCTGCTTAATATTTCAATATAAGAAAACTACTGCGGAAACACTTTTTTTCTTCTGGAATTAAAAGGTGGTACAGAGGGAGGGAGGAAAAACCCACAAACAACAATGCTCTTTCTATAATACTTCCTCATACTTTTCTTAATAAATGTTTATGAAAGCTCGAAGTAGGTGAAAATATTGGAATCAAAAACCTTTCTGTCTTGAGTCTGGCAGGGGGTAACACCACTACATTTGAAGAGCACAGCTATGTTTTTAATTGTTACTGAAGTTTTAAATTATACTATACATCTGAAGGATCTCTTCTACAGCATGGTTGTTCTTTCCAAAGCAAAATAGCATCTATTTTCTTATGATGCACTCTCACCAAAATCCTTTATGCAGTGAGCCAAGTTACACTGAAAATGTTAGATCACAATAGAAAGTATAAGCTTCACATTCTGAGGTGGACCTAATGTAGGTCAAGAAAGGTGGGAAAAGAGGGGCAGAAAAGGCATTTCAGATAACTTGAGATAAAAGAAGAGAGAAGAACAAAAAACAAACCACCACAACAAAAAAAAGCCTCCCACCACACACCAGAAATGCTTTCTTGCTTCCCTGAGAACCTGCCCATAACTTAAGATTGTTTGGGCGGTTTGTAGTTTTCCTGCCTTCCTTCCTTTCCAGTTAATTATTCATACACTTGGTACCAGCAGACCGGTTTTGTTTTCCTTCAGGTGTAATTAGAGCAATCAAAGGGTTTGTAATACTGTAATAAAAATGAACTTTTATTCCTAGTTTCTTTTCACTCCCTTCTATTTTTCATGTCTTTCTTCCTCTCTCATCTTTCTGCTGTTATCTGTCTGCTGTCCACCGTATATCCACTAATCTTTTTTGGCCTATTTTTTTCCTCTTCATTTAGTCTTTATCTCCTTTATGTGCTGTTGCAAACTTAAGAACCCAGCTGTAGACAGACTTCTAGAGTGTGGGTTTTCCAGATTCTTGCAGGGAAAATTGGCCTTGCCATGATAGCTACTGATGGTGTTAAATCTGAAATGAACAAAATGAGATTATACCATTGAGGACAATTATTTGTGTATAGTGTATTCAAACAAAAGCATAGCAGAGAGAGGGGTGACAGCAAAGGTGAATTTTCAGTGTGAATTATCTTTGCATGTTGTGGTAGGTGGTGAGAAAAGATTTCCTTTGTGTTCAGCCAACCAGAAATCGTGTTATGCCACGGATGCTTTTTTTTTTCTTTTTGAACTTGCTATGGATTCTTGATCAAGACAGGAATTGAATTTTCAGTTGATAAACTTGCATCATTTCTCTCAGCTTGCAACAAGCAGACCTACTGGATCACCTTTTTTTTGTTTTAAATTGTTGTGCTGCAGTGTTCAGACCTGTACCTATATTTTTAATGGAAACATGCATACACAAGGACACGTGCACATCTATACAAAGGCATTTCTAGGTCAAGCTTAGCTCCTTTACTGCAATCGCTTTCTTGCGTGTGTCAGAGCCACTCAGATTTTGCACAATTTATTCAGTACATTACAGTGCCCCTTTTGGTGGCTTCTTGAGATGGCCTGTGCGCTGAGATGTAGCAAGTTGAATTATCTAGGAAGCACTTTCTTGGTAACTAGCAGTGAAAACAGTAGCCCAGATGTACTTAAGATAATTTTGGCTAAATGCTTCCTGTATTTTCTTAAGCCAACTGTTGAGGGGCTTCTCTTCTTGCTGTTATTATTTGTATGATACTGTTGATAAACTTGTGAAGGGATCATACTCCTCAACATACATATTCATCAGAATTTGTATTGCTCTTAGCTGGTCCAGACGAGAGTAGCTTAACAGATGGGAAGTGCACAGGATGTAAAAGGTGGTGGCCTCCTACAGTTTTAATCTCTGTGGAAGTATGGCTTATCCTGTTAAGTGCTTGAGTGACTCCTCATAGATGCTAGAGTGGGTAAGGTCTTTGAGAGAGTATGTAAACCATGAGAGGGCAGTAACTTGGCAGTGTCTGTTTGGATAGAAAAGCATTGACAGGAGGCAGCAAGTTTCTTTTTGGCTGTGGTGTGTGCAATTCTAGAAGGTCTGTCTGTAGTGTAAGTTTTCTGGGCACTAGCAGCACCCTATTCCAGACAGAAACATAAAAAAAGAAACAAGAAGGTGCCAGATGCGAAGTTCTGAGTTAGGGAGGCAGAGCTGCTGAAATGACCAGTGTTGAGGGACTGGCTTTCAATTGATTCCTCACTCCCTGCACCTTCAGTGATAGAGTAAGCCAATTTTCCATGTATAACATTGTTTCCTTAAATGTAGTATACAAAAAAGTTCGGGTGCTTTTTTTTGTTGTTGCTCTATTTTTTAATATGTGTGTACTGCAGTCTCTGCTGAGTACCAGAGATGCTGCTGCTCTTCTCCATTTATGCAGACGCTGTTATATCATCCTGGAGGGGAGAGGCATGATTACTCTGATTTTTCACATATGAGAAATGACAGAGCTTGTCATGTTCAGATGGCAGCAGCGGGCAAGGGGCTGCTGGTAAACATTAGCTCATTTCTTTCTCCTGACAGCCTACCAGTGCTGCCAGAAGCAAGTAAAGGTAAATGGATATAACACAAATATCTCTTTCTAGCAACACAGCTGGACCATACAGTCACAGGTCTCCTCCTGCAGTGGCGGTCAGGGTCAGCTGTTTGGTGAGAGCTCTGAAGACAGCTATCTAACAACTATCTATGCTCTATAGACAGGCATCAGCTTTTTGGTGGCAACTGTGACGCCTCCCGTGTTTTGTTTGTTTCCCAAGGTGAAGGGTGGCCAGTGACAGGGAGGTGAGTCTTATCAGAGTTGGGGAAAGAGTGCAGGCTCCTTCAAAGGCAGCACTGGGACAGGATCTTTTAAACACTGTGCAGTTGAAGATAAAGCTCATATTTTGCTTTTCCCTAGAGTGCTGCACTACATTGTTCTTGGATGTTTTCAAGTCTTCTGACTTCTATTAGCATCAATATTCTGCCTAAGCAGCAAGATCTCCTTTCTTCACATCCTCTTTCTATTTCTCTGCAGAATCTTTCATTTCCAGTTCCAGCTATGATTTAGCCTGCCTTGTCACATTCCTTTCTGGACGGCAGTTCAATGAGTTTCTCCAAGAAAAATGACGATGACTCCATTTTCTAGGTTCTTGGTTCTGTACTTTGTCTTTGAACATAGTAAATTGTAGCTTTGAAGTTGGCCGGGCTTTCCTGGAACTCCGTAGCTGCCTTTTGTCTAGTTTAATTCAGGGGTTGGTCTGCCATCCAGAGACTCCTCTAGAGAAAACAGCTTTGTTAAAACCAGTAGCAACAGCAAAATAAACTGCCAGAAAACCATTCAACCTGCGTATACCCTATACCCTGTTTCATGTTTCTTTGTACAGTCCTGGCAGCTCTCTTATGGAGGTGTAGCAGATATTTATAAGGAGTCCTTGAAAGACTAAGGCTAGGGTTTATATGTACTTGTCCTTCAGATGAATACTTATACTGTACCATCTCTGATGCAACAAATTCACTATGCTAATTTCAGTAGAAATGAATAATGATGTCAGTCAATGGCCACAGTTTCTGGTGTGGTTTGGCTGATGTATTAATTTTCTATTTGAGGTTGCCATTTTCTTCTCAAAACCTATTGTGCCTAGCTGTGACATCAGCTGTCTCAACATGTTGCTTGGGAGGTAACTCAGGTTTTATTTTTCTACTCAGCCAAGAAGTCAAAGTCTGGGCCCACGTGATGGTGTGGCCCATCCAGGCTTCATTGAACCGGAGAGAGCATCTCAGATTCATCAGTCAGAATTACTTCAGTGTGAGTTTTCTGATTACATTGTTCTTAGTGAGACTTACTTTGGATACAGCTGACTTTAGATAAACAAATATTTTGCCTTGAGAAGAGGGGTCTGATTCTTGTTTTTGAAAATTCCAAGTTCGGCTTGTTGTGGTCTTGGGACATGGCTAGCTGATAATACTGAGGAATGTACTGCTCCACGTGCCTTCTGAGAAACATAAAAGGAAATATAATCCTCAGCATTTCTGGAAGGAAGAGGTCTGATTTCTTTTCATATTTGGTAAACCACTATCTCACCAAATTTCAGCTCAAGTGCTGAAAGTTTAATTAGCTCTGTCCTGGATGAAATATACTGCTGCTTAGCTGGGTTAAAGCTGTGTAGTCCGTAAATTGATAACTTGGTTGTCAGCCTTCATAACACCCTGGACAGTAACAAAACCCATGGATTTACACACTGTGGATTACTTTATAAAATATTAATGTTTAGGTTGGATCTTAAAGGGTTTAGATCTCTTATCCTTTTTCTTTTCCTTTGGTAAAAGAAATAAAAAGAAGAGCGAATGACATTAAAAATGTAAAGTATTTTCAATATTTCAGAGACAACAAACTGTATCACCCAAAGTCAGCAGCCCCTATCCTCACCACTGACATGGTAGAAAAGCATATTCAGTAGCGTGTTGCCAAGTGTCAGCCTTTCCTGAGAACTTTTAAAAATTTATATATATAAATTCTGAATTGCCTTTGTCATAATACATTTCCCTTTGCTTGAGTTTTCTTACTGCTGTTACTCAAGTGGCCACTGGAAATACAGGGTAATATTTTTGTTCTGTCCTTCAGGTTAGCTTGCTAGCGTGTAGGTTGTGACAGATAACCAAGTTTTCCCTGGGATTAATTCTGATGGGAAACCAATACAGCAGCTTTGACTAGGGAAAAATCTCCAAGGATTGTTTTTAACTCTGTCTTGGAGATGAAGTGAGAATGGTGGAGGCTCAGATTTTGCTGCCACGCAACCTGTTTAAAACTAATGCAACGTAATCAGAGTTTGAGGGCAAGACATGAGTAGCATCCAGTAGGTATTGCTTTGTAATTTCATGTTAAAACCTAGGACAGTCTTCTTCCTCTCCAGGTTCCGTGCTATTTTGGGGCCTGTCTTTGTAATGTCCACTGAACAAGCCCTGACTGTATTTCATGCTATATTACTGTTTACTGTAGCTAATCTTAATTTCTATTATTATATAATATAGCAACGAGGCAACCCAGTCACTGCAGATCAAAGGGATTAGTGCAGCTGTCATGTGGATAAGCTCACTTTGTGCTGTACAATACCACCCCAGGCTTGTTTGATTTGTGCAGCCTCAACACTGTCTCGCTCTCATCACAGCAGATACAGCCAAGGATATGTAAATGTGTGTGTGGGTACGTATGGATCCTGTAGGTATTTGCACATGCTTAGGCAGTGCTGACTTGCAGCATGGTTTATTATCTGAGTTTGACAGCATCCTTTGAATGCAGGCATTGGTTTCCCAGTCCTACACTTGCTGCAGCTGTCAGCAGTTGTTGGGATGACTGGCAGGATGTCAGCTGAGCTCTCCTCTCCAGGAGGAATATTACAGTAGCAGAGCTGATGAGGGCTGTGACATCTTTAAGGGTGGACGCTGCATGAGACCTGTGTTGGCCCCCCTTTGATGAGTTTCCACATCAGAGATACAGTTTTTAAAAATTTCAATTGTCTACACCTGACAAGGTTTACAACCTGGCTTTCCTTCAACTTCTCAGGTGTTTCCTATTCTTTTTTCTTTTTTTTCTTTTTTTTCTATCTTTCTTAACTGTGAATCTTCAGTTGCACGCTTTGGGTTATGACTTCTGATGATGGTTGGAGTGACCAAGAGCTACTTACTGTGCAGTAAGTAGGTGGCAGGCAGTTTGCTTCCCACCTGCTCTAAGGGCACAGTGCCAAGGCAAGGGTTACAGGTACCGGGGGCTGGTATTGCAGCTTTTTATCAAGCATGTTAGGCATGGTTCAAGTTCCTAAAGATTTCCTAGCAAGAATAAGATTTTGTCCTTCCAAATTTCCAAGCACTCTTTGCTTTCTGATTATGCACCTGTTGTGCTAACAGGAGGTGGTTGGTGGACGCTGATTGTTGCCTGATAAGCTCTTATTCTTGTAGTCCTCTGATAATTGTGTTTCACAAGAGTGAACTCACACTTCTCCCTGGTACTCCAGTGCCACTGTGAAAAACAAAAATGTTTATCTGGGATTCCTTCCTTTCTACCTTCTTCCCAGAGGCTTTGTACTGTGAATCCTACTCAGAACTGATGAATATTTGTGTAGGGCATTCACTGCAGACTGTGTCCTTTTCCCTATTCAGAAAAATGCTAAGCACTCAGTTCTCTGTAAGAAAGTGGCAAGACATTTGAGATGCTTGTAAATGTCTCCTGGATGGTCAGTATTTGTTGAGATTTTTCTGAGTGAAGAAGCAAGAGCAGGAAGATAAGAATTGCATAGGAAGGCTGAAGCCACATGCTCCACTAGGCCACAGTAAGAGAAGAGTATTTCTGTGCTTGAAAACAGTCTGTGGTTTTTGTTTTTGTTTTGTGTGTGTGTGTGTGTGTGTGTGTGTGTTGTTTTTTTGTTTATATCTTGCTGTTTTTTCTCCATTCCATGGAATGCTGCTTTTATCTGCTCTGGGAATTCAGGGATTGAAACAAAAGCAGAAGAGGCAGGAGAACACTGGGCAGCCCTAGCAACCCCCTGCCCTGCTGTGTGAGCCAGTGTTGGAGAGCTCTGGCCTGGTTTTGTTGCTCTGATGGATGTTGTGCACTGCAGTCTGTGAACTGTATCAAATCTCTCCACTCCCCTGCCTTGCTGTTGCTGCTGACTTTGCTTGCTGTGTTTATGAATGTGACAGTCAAACCCATCAGAGGCACAACTTGCCTGCTGATCTGTGAGCCCGCCTGCCTTGCTTCAGAGGGAACCCAGCTGGCAGCAGCAGGCACTGTGCTGATTTCTAGGAAGGCTGTATCAGAGCATTGAGGTTTGGACATCTCCTAGGTACATGCCAGCCTAGGATGTATTCCTCCTGCATGCCTTCAGAAAGATGATATTTTGCTTACATGTACTGCAGAAGGTGCTGGAAACCATTTTCTACTTCTAGTTCTTGTATTTATTATGAACGAAGAAGTTTCAACATGGCAGGAAGACATGCAGAATGAGGTGTTTTTGGTGAGGTAGAGACCCTTATCTTTCCCATAGTTACTGTGCTAACATAGAACGTGATGTTCAAACTGGATTATATATTGGGATAGTTATTTTCATAAATACCCCAAGTGAGCATAACTAAATAAAAACCTGAGATGCCTTTACTTGTTTGCAATGAGAACAGGCAAGGTCATTTTAAGGAATGGCATACCATCTTCTGGCCCCTACAAGGTGACACAGATAATATTTTTATTTTTTTTGAATTGCTGCGAGCGCTGACTGTTAAATAGTGTTGTTCCAGGAGCCCCGGTATGGCAATGCAGCTTCCCATCGGAACCTGTCCTTCCCTCCTGCTGTTTGGGGCTATCGTACAGGAGATTTGACGATCTGCTGCAGTTGTTTTTGCTGACATTGAAGTTAGTTTCAATAATACATGGCTGCTTATTATCTGGGTGAGGACAGGGCTAGTAGCTGCATTGCACTGATTTCTTTAGCAGTGCTACGGCCTTCGTAAAGGTAGCTCCTGGAACCAGTGTTTGCAGGCTGCTTTCCTCATTTTCACTGTAGGCCTGGAAGATCCCTAATTACAAGACAAGATGGCATTTTCATATCTTTTCCAATGTAGTTAACTTTTCCTTTGCCTCTGTCTGTGGTTGTTGCCCTTTTCACAGCAGAGTAGGATCTTTCTCTGTGCTCAGGCATTCTTGGGCAGCAAATCTCCTTAGTGCTACAGTTCCTGTAGTAAGAGGTAGCTCTGCAGTTCTCCTTTTCAGCTCTGAATCTCATTTGCTGGGCTTGGTGGCATATGTTTCAGTCCTTTAATTAAGTCCTCCTTTTGTCTCTCTATCTGCCAGAGCACACGCTCCCATTTTTCTTGCTGCAGCACTTAAACATAATTTGGTGTCAAACACATGCTCTGTGATTGGGGTCCAACCAGATTTACTTGAAATGTGTCTGGGTCAATAACATTTGTTTCAATTAGATTTACAAAGAGCCATCTTGGCTATCTGGTGTGTTAGTCAGAGGGGAGTTTGTGGGGAGACTAGGAGCAGGGAGGGTGCTGGCTCTGCCAGCCAGTTAACTAATTGATCATTTAAAAAAAAATTTAAAAAGAGGGTGTAGGGAGGAAGAAATTCATAGACAGGTGGCAAGGGAAATCTGATATCACTGGCCTGTGGCTAAACAGGGCTATAGCAGTTTCTGCTAAGGGAGTAATCAATAGTTAGGGCTTAGCCTGCTGTGTTTTGAGATGGGCTACTTTGAGATATAAAAATCAGTAGAGCCAAGCAATTTTGATTGCAAATGGCATTGTGACCACAGTTGCCTAAATGAGTGAAAAACATTTGTAGCAAGGCTGAGCCAAAGCCACCTTAGGCTGGGAAGAATTTGCTATTACCCGGTATTTTTTCTTACCAGTATTTTCCCCTCAAAACGTAAGATGGAGGTTTTCACATGGCAGGAATCTAAGTTCATGCACCACAATAAGAAGGCTGATTCAGCAGCCTTGTTACCCCTGCAGTCACCGTGAGGAATCTGACATCCCACTGATGCTAAAGGGAATTGCGTGCCCAGTGCCTTTCATAATATATCCGAGGTGCTTAGCTTGAACTAAACTGTACATTGTCCTCAGAAAACAGATGGGATATCCAAATTGTACTCTGTATGTTTTGATGTTTTGCAAAACTGTAATTATCTTTGGGCAAAATATAATCCATTAGTCTTATTTACCTGCAAAGTGCTTGAATGACTTTTCCCGGAGTTTCAAAGAATCTACTAAGGAGTCAAGCTTAATACTGTAGTACTCTCCTGGGTCCATGATTTCTTTGTAAGGTTACATTATGCATCCAACCTATGTGGGTTTTGTTTGTTTCCTAAGTACAGGGCTGGTCAGGTCCAAGCTTTGTTTTGTATTTTTCCACTGCTTGAGCAGTGGGAAAGGAAAATTTCTCTAGAGTCAATTATTAATAATTGTATATGTTAACTCTTTTTTTTTATTTCCTATACCTGCTGTCTTAGAATGTTTGTAAGTAAAATTAACAGCAAAACTTTACACTGTCTTTGTGGGCATCAAAGGATGGTTCACAGTGAAGCAAGGCTTCCAGTAGCTGGAGCAGGCCAAGGCACAGCTGGAAATGCTGTTAGTAGAACTGACCTATGGGAAAAGAGAGGTTTTTACTTCTGAAACTTTTCTTGTTGTGATCCCTATACAAGTCCTGAATGTTCTTTATCTAAAATCTATCTAAACTTTTGTTGTCTCTGTATGTAATTGCTATGGGTTGAATTTTGGTGTCTCTGCTGACTGTGAACTGCACCTTGTACCCTTAGGTTACCTCTCAGAGCGACTGGAAACAATGTGTAGGAAGAAAGAAATAATAGTGTTGAGTACATTTCAAATCATATTGAATCCAGGCATATTCCTGTGCTTATATCTATCAGGCTAAGTTTTTAGTTTGTTGTAAAAATATTGATAGCTGTTGGGCAAAAGGTTGAACCACAGAATATCCTGAGTTGGAAGGGACCCACAAGGATCATCAAGTCCAACTCCTGGCTCCACTGAGGAGGACCCAAAATCCAAACCCAGTGTTTGAGAGTGGTGCAAAAATGCTCCTTGAGCTCTGGCAGCTTGGGGCCATGCCCACTGCCCTGGGGAGTCTATTCCATACCCGCTGCCATCTGGTGAAGAATATCCTCTTAACCCACACTTGATCCTTCCCTGACATAGCTCCATGCCATCCCCTCAGGTCCCATCACTGTCTCCACAGAGCAAAGGTCATCAAGGTTCCAATTTACCTGTTATCAGAGGTAATTCTATACACCTCAGTTTTTTTTTATATGCTTCTTTAATTATATATCATCCATGTACTTTACATGACCTCTTCCTCAGCGATTGTGGGAAGTGGCTGGGTGCACTACTCTCCACTTTCTGCAGGTTGACTCAGTCAGACATAAACATAACGTTATTGCTGTTTAGATATTTGGAATTTAAGGAATTTTAAAAAGGCCATATGAAAACACAGACGCTACAGATCTGATCCCAGTTTTTACCTATGTGGATGATGCTTGTATCATTCTCAAGAAGATTAGGCTTAGTACCTTTGCAAAGCAAAAGGGACAGAGTGGGCTTTCCAGTGTGTTTAGTGTGAATACACCAATACTGGCAGCTGCATCCCCAAAACGAGAAATGGTGACGTAATAGACAAAGTACAGTGCAGATGAATGCATTAGGTTTTTGAATATCTGTTCAGATGACTTAGTCTGGAATCACAGGAAGAATAAATAGTAATCTCTACACTGCCACTTTTGTCAGTGTTCATTTTCAGAATATACTTGAAAAATTTTGGAGGGTGTCAGATGTCATTGAACTGGTGGAGCTCCCCACTGCCTCTGTGATGCAGCTCTGATGGAGCTGCTCTGACCTTTGAAACCTGAAACAAGAAACCGATTTATGACAGTAAATTACATGACCTCTCGTCCTAACAGGATCGCATTGCCCTGGTCTAGCCGCTGAAGAAGAAGCTGCATTTGTATTCAAAATTGGATGTACAGAGATAATTTGTCTGCAAAATAACAGAGTAGAGATTAAGGAAGCAGCCTGCTTTTGTGAGCAGTGAGATGGCTCTGGCTTCCATGCTGGTTCAGCTGCTGTCTCTTGACCTTGATTCCCTGACTCTGAGTGAAGGGGATAACTGGCCTCAATCAACCTCGAGGTGCAAAACAGAACAAAAGCAGTAGAAAAGCAGCTGCTTCTAAGTAGAGGACTCCAGGGAGAGTGTGGGACTGATTTAGTATATTGCTGAGGGGCACTTAATTCCAGCTGACTTCATGAGTCTTTGGTAGCTTGTGTAAATTTACAGATCATGGGCAAATGTACTCTATGCTCTGAGGATGCTTTATATGAAGAGGAGTGCTTAACCTCTGCATCTTCTCCAGAAGCAGTGCACAGACAAGGGGGTCTTTTTGAAGAGGCCCCTTTTAAAAGGTCCTTTTTGAAGATAGCTCTTGACAGTGTTGTGGTGAGGCAATGTGTTTATCACCATGTGCTGCCAGCCCCTGATGCTGGTGCCACCTGTTTTCCTTCCCACTGCACAGCTGTGTCTTTGTGTACAATTTCTGAAATGGCTTTTTGACATCTGTGTTTTAGCTCCCTTGGGACCCATCACTTGCAGTCCTAGCTCACTGTGCTCTCTCTCCCTTTCTCTGTAGCATCAGCACTATAAATGTTTCTTGCTTAAATCGCCACTCACTGAAGGAGTAGAAAAGATTTCTGACAGAGTTTGTCTTAATGGCAATGAAATATTCACTACTGTGATCTCACCCATTAGCAAACACCATAGATTTCTTTCATTTGCAGTTGATTCAAAATGACATGAAAACAAGAGCAAGAGCATGGTCAAGTCTTCTACAAAGAACAGAGCTCTGATCATGCATTTGTTTCATTCCAGGACTTGAATTCCTCATGGTGGTAACTTGCTGGAGATGGCTCAGGGAAGGAGTCAAGAGAGGACATGCAGTAGTCATCATTACAAAGTCTAATACTTACAAATATAGACAGCTAATGTGCTCCATGTTATGAAGCTCTTTGCTTCAAGAAGAGCTATGAGAATAACTAGCCCAGGATATACACATGAAAGCTGATTTCAGAATTGTTCAGTGTTGGCATGTGTTTTCTAGAGGTGTATAAATAGCCTAGAAATTAACCTAGAGCCAGTACCCTGGGTGCTGCAGCACGTACTGTAATGCCTGAACCATTCCTCAATGCAGGCTGCAATTAGTGGAAAAGGACTGTAGAAGCCAAGCTAGTAATTACTGAAAAAATCTGGTTTCTTGGAGATGACTGATGTGTTTAAGAAATGCAGTTTGCTGAAACTTGTAGGATACATTCTATAGTTTTCTTCTTACAAACAGAATTTTAAAAATGTAATTATGTTAATGAAGTGTTCAGTACTGCAGTTCTGGGGTCACGTTCTTTTCCCAGCTTCTTACTTCTCTGACTGAATATGGAGGAGCAAGGAGGAAAAGTGAAACTTGGTATGAGACCAGAGGTGGTTTCTGCAAGCGGTTCTGAATTGTATGGTGATTGTGCTGGCCTAAAGGTTAGAGACGGTTTTGATGGCTGCCATCAGGATAAGGAAGTGCCCAAAATGTCATCCTACTGCAGCCCTGTGAGATGTTCACTGAGTTTGCAGTGCAGGAGGAAAGCAGCAACATTCAGCCTTGCATAAAAATGCCAAAGTGAATGTCGTTGCAGTGAACGATTGGGCCATGGCATCCTGAAATTAATGACATTTGCTTTGTTTTCATATCTTTGTCGAGACAGTCTCTCTGCTGGATTCCCAATGTTTCCCTATTATGTACAGGCTGAAAGCATAAGAATATTCTTCTGCCCAGTCAAAGCCTAAATGAGACTTCTGACAAAAGCCCCAGTAATTAACTGGTTAATTGAATTTGAAAATGCTTGATATAAAGGTCACAGCCAGGTTTTTATTTGGCCAGTTATCCTCATCTGTATAAATTCTAACCAGTTTAGTGTTATTAATATTCAAAGGATGTAGCAGTCTATTATCTAACTGGCAGTCGCTACAAGGCTATCCTTCTCTTTCTCAAGGCAGTACCTCAGTTATGATTGACAAAAGTAGAAGTTTGTAAGGATCAAGAGTGAGGGGGGTTCTCCCTTAGCACAGTGCCTGCAGTGTTCTTGTGTCTGTTCTGGGAACTGGGGCTTGTGTGGACTGCTGGATAATACCAGTAGTATTTTCAGCTAAGCAGAAGAGAAAATCAGGCATTACTGATAGCGTGAGTACAGCTGGCTCATTTTAGGGGCAGAGATATTTCTGAAGGCAGATGCTGTTGTGGTCTAGAGAAAGGAAGGAATGTGTGACTATCGTAAATCATAAAGGCATCAAACCTTTTAAGAATTCAGTTTTTCTGTGTTTTATGAAGCTTTGCTTTTTATTAACTGGCCTCTGAAGTGCAGAGTTCATGGAAAACTTATGTATATCTTCAGGTACTATGGAAGTGTAATAAGTAGAAAGTTGAATTTTTATGAATGGGATCTTAAATTTAGTTCAAGAGAAACGTTGCAGAACACACCTTGATGCTCTGGTAAAACTTCTGTGGTGTCACTGGGTGACAGCAAATCACCACCAAAGAACCAGTATGAAATTGTAGCATCACTTGTTGATGGAAGACCATGTTTTTCAAAATTACCTCAGATTTTGACTCAGACTGAAGGACTATTTCAAAATTATGAGAAGAACCAAACTCCCTGTAATTCAAACAGAGCAATATCATTTAGTAATCTGACACTATGGGATTTTCTTACAAAGATGAAGCTTTATTGTAAAACACTGTTATTCATTTTTAAAAAGTAAGGTATTCAAATTTACAGCACAAAATCTATGGAAGCAGTGTAGTTCAGTGTACTGTATTCCCTCTCGCAGTTTAGAGAAATAGAATAAGCTTTTATTTTAATCAGCAAAAGCATAATCCCTCAGATAAAGGGATGGATTGTCTGTGGCTTACAGTCACAGCAAAGCAAAATGTTAGTTCACCCCAGTCCCTACTCCTGCATGCACAGGAGGATGAACAGCTGTGTGGTGTGAGCATTGCTGAGTGCTGCTGGCGTTACCCAGTGATTTGAATAATTCTGTTAACTTCTCTTTTTGACTATAGACAATCTTTGTGGGGTGACAATTTTGACACAGTTCTTCAGTTTCTTGCTTGTAAAATGGAGTTGATATTTCCCTGCTTCAGAGGAATGTTCTTAGAAGAGTCAGTGTATAATCCATCTGGGACAATTTGAGCACCTATAGCTTCTGAGAAAGTCTGGTGAGAATATAGATCAAACTCCCTTCAAACTTTGAACACGTTCCAGTTTGTGCCAACTTCTATCTATTTATGTTCTTATCCTTTACTTAGTTCAACTGGATTGATTTGTATTTTTTCCTCTTGCACTTGCGATTTTTGTTTTGGCAGGCATCTTTGTTCTGATGGTTTCTTTCTGACATTTGACCAAGAAAAAATGGCACAATTAAAATTTATTTCCTTGCTACAGGGATCCCCATCTACAGATGAGCTCAAGAGCTGTTATCTTTCAGCCTATCAGAGCAGAGCTCAGCTTTCTATTCTTCCCTTGGTTAAAACAATATCACTTTGACAGAGATGAGAATTTAGAGATTGCCTTAGGAATTCATCATAAGCACAAGCTGTATACGTGGACATTGGAATGATTTGAGAGTTTTACATCTCTTACTAGTGAGAGGAATGAGCAGTCTGCTTGTGTCATGCCACTTCCTAATCTGGGTGGGTCTCTTCTTGGATTCATTGGCTAGCATAGGCAATTCACACAGCACACAACCACAGCTCCTCTTTTTTTTAAAAAAAAAAAGGAGTGTTTGCATCCTTAGCAAAAAGAGGACTACATTGACTAATATTTTTATATTTTTCATATTTCTGGTGGCACTGGATCTTCTAATAATCTCCTTCTTCCTTCCTTTTCCTTTCAATTTTTCTCTCTCAGTTAGAACTGAGGTCAAATGCATGTATGTAGGTGACACCAATCATTTCATACAGCTTGTCTCTTTCCTCTGTTCTGGCTCAACCCCCTTATGACATTCTGCTGTTCAGCTGATGATAAATGGGGGCTGGAGTGACATGAAAATGAACTCAGGAGCGAGTTTATGGGACTGCTGGGGTCCATCTGTTAATGTAAATGTTTAAGGTAAAAAACATTAAGGCCTGTGAGCTGACGAGATGTTTCATTTGCACCCTGCCTCTGGGATTATTTCTGGCTCCTGCCTAAGGGCAGCCGAGTACCAGGGCAGACAAGTGTGCTTTTTCTTCTTAATCTTCTTGTGAGTGCAGGTTTCACATTATGGGGAGATGCCAGACCCTGAAATGTGAAATGTGCCACTTAAATTTAAAATGTGGGTTTAGTTTTAAAAATTAACAAGGCCTCCCTGTCCCCAAAAGAGCTCATAGATTGTTTCACTTTTTTTATTTATAGAAAAAGAAAATTTAAGTATCCTTATTTTTGGAAGCAGGAGAGATTTCTCGGTGTTTTGTTGTTCAGAATTTCTATGTGAGAAAGCTAGGTTAGTGAGCAAGAAAAAATCATTCTTAAGTAGAAAGTGGAATGGATTGATACAGTTTGTCTGTTGCTTTGTGCACATCTCTTATCTTGAAATCGATAGCACCAGCAGGGGAAGCTAAACTAGATTTTTTTATGTGTTCTGACCCTCTTATGAGAAAGGGAAAAACAATTTGAAAAGATCTGAATGTGTGTCATTGTATGACCATCAAAGGGGTGGCCATAATTTTAATCTTGTCAATCTCCATTTAAATTTATGAAGTTTTATATATCCCAAAACCTTAAGAGAAACTTACGTTCATTGTGTTATAAAGCATGTAGTTCAAAGTGTGACTCTTCTGCATTATGGAAATGGAATGCTTATCACTGGTCTTTGTTTAGGGATGGGGGGTGGGTGGCAGAAAGCGTGTGTTGTCAGTATATTTGACTCCTATCTGTGCTTAGAGCAAAATATTTTTGGTATGGATGGAAGTAGTGTTATGTAGCATTTCTGTATTTCTGTTTCTCTAAGAATGTGGACTCTGAGAGCAGAAGGACCCAAGAACTGGAGTGTGGGACATTCATTTCAACTCTAGTGATTTCACTAATTTTGCTAGACAAACAAGATCATATGTACTAATTAAGCTGCTTGTTGATTACGTAAGTCTCCAGTCTGGATCTGACAAGCTTTAACAGAAACAATTTTTTGCTGCTGTTTTTTTTTTTTGCACAGATGTTTACACAATAAGTTCTATAGGAAATTTAGATGCTCCTTCTGGAGCCGAGCAAATGAAACAGACTTGTTCATTAAAGAGAATGATTTGTCTAAGCTTAGAATAGGCTGGACTATTATATATATGGATTATTTTGGATGCTTAATTCTGAATGTGACTGCATGACTTGGATGTATCTAACGGGCATTCTTGTCTGTCTTCTGATCACAGGAATGGGAAGAAAAAAATCTTGGTAATTTAACTCTGTGAATAACAAGAATGACATTGGCAGTGAAGACTGATGGAGAACTTTGCACTGAGGTCTTGTTAGCTTAGCGTACTTACTCTGCACTAATTCCTTGTGTGGGCACCCTGCTTTTGTGTAGGTTAGAAGTGGATTAAGCTTAACTGCCAGAAAGAACTCGAGAACTTCGAATAGGGGAATTATGGACAGAATGTTGTTAAGTCACATTCTTATTTGTTCTGCAATAATTTCGCTGTGTTGGCAAGTACTAAGGAAAAGCTTCTCCTCATTTCTTAGTAAAAGGGCAGAAAATGCAGTCTGGACTGAGTGTGTCCTTCTTTTCTCCTCTTTTAACACCAGTTTGCCCTCTGTGCTAAGCTGGAGAATCCCACATTCACCCCTCATTCTCCAATTGAAGAAGATTGATGTGCAATTAAGATTTCTAAGGAGATATATTAAACCCTGCAAGGACTCCAAATTTAGCCATGAATCTTCTTGTTATTCTGTGTTCCCCACCTTTCTATCTTGTGTGTTGCTGTCTCCTCATCTCTAGGGCTGCGGTGACCCTGGTTCCTACTCCTGTGAAGGGTGAGAGCTGGGGGTATTATGAAGGCTGGTCACTGAAATTTGCCTCCAGGCATAAAGCACGAAGGAACTAGCTTAGTAGCATGCCTTTTTAACCTCTATTTTCTCCTTCCTGATGCTGTGTTAGGGTGAGTTTTGATGAGTCACTGTTGCTGCAAGCAGCCAGACTCAGTTTCATCCTAAAGCTTGAAATTATTTATTTGTAGTATTGAAAGAACTTCTGAAGTTCTGGAAATTCTATTCCATGGTAAGTTCTTTCAGAAAATTTCTATTTAAGGAAAGTTTTGTAACTTCTGACTGACCGAAAAATAGAGGGGTTGTTAGAAAAGCTCAACAGACCTGACACTGTGAGAGATCCACATTTATTTTCTAAGTAAGAATATTTAATATGAGTGGATATCAACAATTATTTGTTTGGCTTATCACTGATGTACTTAACTAATACTATTACAGAGCTCCTCTCTCGCACCTTGTCCCTCCTGTTATTATACATCCTAAAGCACTTTCTTTGCTTCTTTAACCTTTCTTCTACTTTCTTTAATTTAAAACTTCCTTTCTTATGGGAATTTATTGCACATATCTGTGTGTATTAGGATTTCAAAAGAATGTTCTGACAGAAAATACTTCTTCCTTTGTGTATGAGTTACTATTAATCCAAAATGATAAGCCTGTTACTCCTTTTCTTAACTGCATGCGTGATACCGTTGTTCTTTTGACAGAATAATTTGTTTTTTGCTAATGATCAGACTCGTGATCCATGTACATGTACTAATCTAGACAGTGAGTGATGTCAGTTATCTCATTGTACACTTAGCATTTGTGGAAACCTTCTTTACGTTAGAGGAGGACATACCTGAAAATGCATCATTTTTCAGAAATGTTATGCTTAAATTGGTGGTGGCTGTTGAATCTCTGATGCTGTTATTTCCTTTGCTCTCTACCAATCAAATTCTGAGACCTTTGCTCACATATTGACTTTGTAACCATATTTACCATATCTTGTATTATGAATTTGATACTAATCTAATTAAATGAAACAGAAATATTTTCACTGTCATCTGTGAATGTGGAAATCAGGCCTTTTATGATCATAGGCTAGCTGAGAAATAAGGCATGTTATCATCTCTTGTTCCTTACTTGCTTGTCTGTTGAGGCATAGGAATCCTTTACTGCCTGCAATTTTTCTAAAAGCAGATCAAAAGCTAAAACCTCAGTATGTTGCATGCCCTCCATTTGTAGAGGAGTCTCATGATAACAAGGATTGCTGAATTTTACTTCTAGTTTAATAAAAGTTTGAGAAAATTCCTTCAGCAGGAGGCAGAATCCAAACCTTGTTTCTTTGCAGTCGACAAGAACTGTATAGAATTTTAGCTAGACCAGAGCATTAATTTGAGTTCTGACCAAAAAAGACTACAAGTTATTATTATTTTCTCCCTGTGGTTTCAATTGCATCAAATATTTTTTCAGTTCCTTGCCATAGTGCTTGTAAACAAACAAACAAAAATCAATAAAAACAAAAAACTGTCTCTCTCTTTGGTAAAGTGACCTGTCTATATGATTCCTGTACAGTAAGGAGGCTCTGTACCCAAAACATGTTATTTTGTGGTTTCTTCTCTTCAATCATCATTTTGAATGCAATCATTTTAAAAATGAAATAAAAGGAGGGGTTAACCTGAGAGAGAACGAGGAAGTTTAATGATTTATACTGTACTTCTTAAAGAAGGTGTTACTCGAGCAGGACTTTGGCTGATCAGGCTGGTGGGAATGCAATAGGTTGGTGCCTAGCAGTGATAACGAAAGGATGTTAGAGTGCCAGCAAAAGTATGGAGGTGTTTTCTCAGCTGTAGCAGAGAGGAGCAGGAATCTAGCAGAAGTCATAGAATCACCAAAGTTGAAAACAACCTCAGAGATCATCTAGTCCAACCGTCCACCTACCACCAATACTTCTTCACTAAAACATGTCCCTAAACATGGAAATAAGGCCAAGCTACACTTCGCTCTTCAGTAGCCGGGAAGCATGTACTGTATTGTGGCTTTAACAGTCCCTGTGGAAACTGACTATCTAGGTAAGTTGTACTGGCAACTCTATGATGTTGCTTGTTATAGACAGTTATAATGCTGGTTCCTTCAATACCATCAGCACTGCTGAATCTACATTGTTTAGGAAATTACATAACTCCTCTTTCAAGGCTATTGTAATGTGTTTTGAGATTACAGAGGCCTCATCACAAGATATATCATTGAGGATGCAAGGCTATGTGGCAGGTATAAAAAGTTGTGTTGTAGGCACAGGTATGGATATAACTGATCATCTGAGCATCTTATGAGGAATTTGAAATATAAGTATACCTTGGTAAGTATACTAGAAAGTATCTTTGATTGCTGTCAGATAAGACCTTGAATGGACATAATAGATTCTGAAGAAAAAACTTTTAAGAGAAAGAGTGGAAATATATGAAGTTGGATCATGAATACTGCATAGTTTCATCCGATTGCAGAGAGGTTAATGGGCCTAGTTTATGGTTTTTTACTACCTCGCACTCCTTTGGAAAGATATGCCAGCATAAGCTATTGGAAGTAAACCGACTTTGGTAGAATTGTGCGAACGCATGACAGAAATGGATTGAGCTTAAATGTAAATTGCACGTAAATTTGAAGAATGCAAATGCACTCGGCAGCTATGAATTTCAGAGAATAGGCTCCATCCTGTAGAGTCCTGAGCAATTCTAGGCTTATATTAGGTATGATGGAATTTGGCACCTATATCCTGTGGTACAAGATTGCACAAAACTTTCAATGTAAATGTACATTTTGCTAGCTTTGGCTAGGGTAGAAATCAGGTATTTTCTTCTCAGTGCTGAACTTCCAGAAGGGCTAAATACTTAGTGGTTGTTTTTGTTCATCTTCACAAAAATAAACTATTGGAAGCCAATGGCCTACAATGAAAAAGTGTTTTATGAATATAGATGTGGCCCTTTTGCTACTTACCAGAGCAGAGCTGCTACTGTTTAAGGCCAGTAAACTAGAAGAGTCCAGCAAAAGTATCAAAGGCAGACATTAGAGTTAACTTGATCTTGTGTCTTTGTGTTCTCCCTTTCTGAATATTTTGTTGTTTTGGGAGTGCAGAAGAAAGCATTATTTACTGTGCTTTTGGAAAAGGAAGTAGTGATATATACTAAGAAACATTTAAAGTCCTGACTGAGCAATTAGCTTAACCAAATACTTCACTTTACTAATATGAACAGTACGATTACTCTCATGTGAACATTCTCCCTGAAGTTGAAACTCATGTATGCAAGAGTTTTGCCTGGTTTAGGTACCTTTTGTAGTCAGAGCTGGCTTATTTGCTACGTTTCTTTTGCTTCAGAAAAGTGGTGTGAGTTAAACACTAACTGCCCCAATGGAACAAAGATAATAGCCATTTAAATTAACTACAGCCTTCAGTGGGTTACCACCTCACTGTCTTTGCTCTGGAATAGAACCATTTTATCCCCTAGGTTATATTGTTTGCTTGCCCATCATGAGAATTTAAATGTGATGCATTATCCACAGGAGGGCTCCCTTATTGTTCTCTGAAGGTAACGGAAACATATTGCGAGTTTCAAGGGGAAATTCCAGTTTCAAAATGCAAATACAAGCAAGAAAGAGTTCAAACTGAGTCTTTTTCTGAGTTCATGCCAAAATCTCGCTTCATGAGAAATGTTACACAGTCCAACCTTAATGTACTTTGTTTCACCTCTGAAACTATAATCAAGGTTGAGAGTAGCATTTCTTCATTATATGCGTACATTTCCAAGTAACTTGAAGTGGTTTTGTTTCTCTGAGATGTTAGTGTTAAGTCTGTGGAGAACTACAAAAGCAGCTCACATAGGGATGAAAAGATAAATACAAACACCATGTTGTAAATGAGCTGTTTACAGAATATGATGAATCCTCAGATTCTTTTCCATTTGTTTTATATCTATTGTATCTTCTCTTAGAAGAACTTAGAGAGCATTAGGAAAGGCGATGGGCTGAGATACCTGGAGACTTACATCCTATAATCATGAAATAAATCCTTTGAAACAATGCCAGTTTTCTCACTTCTGTTCTGGCCATTTCACTCTGAAATGTAAGAGTTAATTTCCCTGAGTTTTTACAGACCATAGATGCTCTGTTAAGGTTCCTGTCATGGGGAGCTATTTCTGATATGTTTGGGGAAGAGGGTTGTGAATATCCACTGGAAACTGCAAATTATCAGATAGTTTTAACTAGCACATCACCTTGCTGGGCAAGATTGTATCTGGTGTTTAAGCAGTGAAAGAACTTGAGTACAGATCTCCTGAATCAACTATTTTCTTTTTCTATGTGTCTTGGGTTGATGTCCATCTACTGTTCTGCCTTACCTTGTTCCTAACTAGTGCCAGATCAAAGTATGATCCAAGTCCAAGGGACTGCTCCCCTGTTTGGTTGATGCTAACAGCATAAGCAATTGGTCTGCATATTATTTCTTGTATTCCACATGAGAACATTCCATGAAGAAAATGTTAAGTGCCCAGATGAATTCTAAGCATATCTGATACCTTTTAGCCAGTTCCATTGGGCAGGAAAATCCCAAGGGAGCATTCTCAGGAGATAACCTAGAAGAAAATATCTGCAAGCCCAGTTGGGACAAGGGGATTCGATTCTAGCTGTTTGTTTGAGAAATAACAAGCTATTATCTGAGAACATTAAATGACACTGTGAAGAGATGCCAAGCTATCTGGGAATAATTGGAAATTGCCAGTGGCTATCTCCAGCATAGATGGTTTTGTTACATTTCCCTCAGTGTTAGACTGACAATGTACTGTCTTGCTTTTCAGTGAAGAATTTGGGAGAATAGTTAGAGTGGGAACATTGGGTATGTGGCTACTGTGATGAGGGCTGAAAGTGTGTGATATACCAGTCAAAGTATGCATGTATAGAAGTCAGAATTCCTGAAATGGGAACCTATCTATAATCTCAAATTTCTCTAGGAATGACAACGTAGTTCAAGTGTGAAAACAAAGACTAATGCTTTTTTTTTTTTTTTTTTTAAATTAGAGTTTTAACAAGTTTTGTTTGGCATAGTTAAAAGTTTGAAGGTCTGTGAATTCCAAATAGTTTATACATAGGAAGTGTTACAGTTTAGCATTGATGTATGGCTTGGAAATGTGCTTCCGATACTTTGTAGATACTAAACTAAGATTCATCCCTCTAAAGAGAAGTCATGTATATTTATACTGTTTTTCAATTCTCTGGCTAGGTATTTTAGGGCCACCTAAGCAAATTCTACCCATGTTTAACAAAAAGGCTATGTAGGTATTGTTAGTTTCAAACTAAATTTTAAGGTTAAGTGAATATTCAAGTCTAAAGATGCTTTGGAATAAATGATGCATTTGTCTAATTCTTTCATTTAGCACAAACTGAAATCTTTTTCTACCATGCTTTTCAGGATCTTCAGCAAATGTTTCTCAGTGAATCTGTTCTTTCTCATCTTTTCTCCATTTTTGCTGAGCCAAATTTGCATCATCTATGCAGTATGCCATTTGAAATCTGCATCTTTTTAACACTGGAATATTCCTCTAATAAATACCATTTGCTAGAACATTTGCGAATGCAAAAAGGCTACAAAAATAACCAAATCACATGGGATGAAAACCAAATTCCAAAAGGAATTTGATAATAAAACAGTAAAAATGTGATTCCTACCTGCAGCTCTTACTAGTACTGTTTTTGTGCAGGTGGTAAGTGGTGACCTTGAAATTTCTTTTCATCTAGTAGGTAAAGAGGTAAAGCCAGGTTAAAAAACTAATAATAATAAAAAAAATTGGTAATGTTACATTTTAATGTGAATGAATGTGGATGTGAATTCTTCCACCTGTGGTGATCTTCTGGAACATCTGTTACATGAGCACCCAAGTAGCTCCTGCAAACAGTTGTAGTAAGAACTTGAGTACAAGCTGGAGTATAGTGATAGGACAGGAAGTGATGGATTTAAAACAAAAGAGGTTGCATTTAGATTAGATATTTGAAAGAAATTTTTTACAGTGAGGTCAGTGAGGCACTGGAGCAGGTTGCCCAGGGAAGTGGTTGCCCAATTCCTGAAGGTGTCCTGAAGCCATTTTTATTTGTTATTAAGCAAATGAGTTGTCACAAAATTACTTCGAGGGCAGAGATTTGTGTGGGACATCAAACATTATAGTTGAGTGTTCATGTTGATTCGATGAAAATGGTAGGAATGGTATTAAGATCTTGCTATTGAGGATCTGGTCTTTACAGTTCTTAGTGGCATCATATTCAAGGTCATTTGGAATTGAGCATTGCAGTGCATGATGAAGCAGTACAGACCACTCTTGGTTTCCTGTTGTGATTGTTCACCTAATTGAAAAGATCTACTGCTGTCACAAGAAAGCATCGATAAAATGTCCTCAAAATTCTTGCCTATTCCCATGTCATGGAATTTGTGAAGGAATTATGAGAGCTGCTTTCCCAGAAGTAAATCATAATTTATCACATCACCATACTGGTAAAGAAAGAATTAAACTTGAGTGTGCCTCATTGTCACATATTTATGTGCAGCAGCCTGATGTGTATGGATGACACTCAAATTCAGCTTGGCTACTGTATTTATCGTACTGCTGTTTTTCTTTATTTCATCTGAAATTTTTTTCTCTCTCCAGTTGCTGTTAGACATGTTGGCTTCTATTATTTATTCATGTGCCTGTTGCTCTGGTGAGCCCACAGCTTGCTGATGTGCAACTAACACAGGCTTTTTCTTCAGTTGAATGGAGTGTGAAAGAGAGGCCACAGGACTTCCTGTGCCCCCATGATGGCCAACTGCCAGTGTTTCTTGAGGACTTTGGAAGTGCATACTTGCACTTACAGCAACTGCTGATTCTCTTCAGTGGGATTCTGTGAAGGATAAGGGCTTAGCAATGCCAAATAATAGTCTTTATTTTCTTGGCATTACTACAACAGGGCAATGCTCAGCTATACTCTGAGAAGTCTGGAGATATTTACAAAACTGTAGGTATTTTTGGAGTCCAGTTAGAGTGATCAGCACAGTTCAAGTGTTGCAATTGTAATGTACTTTCAGAGTATTGAAATAAGACTGTTAAAGACAACTGAGTTGTCTTAACTGTAAGAGACTTGAGATTAGATGACAAATCCTTACAAGATTTATCTTGTGTTGTTTTTTTTAAATTATTCTTTATTCAGCACTTAATTTTGCTGCAGTTACAGGTTTTAGCCAAACTGCTTTGTGCCACAATCATATCATAAATGATACTAGATTCAGTGGAATCTCTTAGCTAGAAGCCTTATGATTAAGACACCTTGATGTGATTGAAGAGCTTGCACTGTGTGTCTCTGAGTACAGACACTTTTTTCTGCAGGTGATAGCCCAGCTGCATATCCCATAGAGCTTGGATTTCTCCTCAAACTTAGCTGCTGCTACTGTGGGTCAGTTTGATTTCTCTGCACTGCAGAGTTATAGCAAAGACTGTTTAATGCTTTCCTGTTGTGCATGCTCTCATTTTTTTTTTTTCTCTGCTCTTTATAGTTGGCTCTGTTGCAGTTTCTCCCTCCTCCTAAGTATGCAGAGGACTGACAATCCCCAAAAGACTAAAGAGGTGTGTCAAGGCTGGAGACAAGTGACAAACCTTCTGTTGGAGAGCAGAATTGTTGTGGAGCCTCAAATTCAGAGGTCTGCACTGTTGTTTGCTTTCTGTGGTTGTTTTGTCTCATAGCTACTTACAGGATGTGTATTTATGCTGCTCAGATACTAAAACACCATGACTTCTTGCCTGTAAGTAGTTCCTTAAGGCATGGAGGAAGCTTTTTTAAAATCTTAAATATATATAGGAATAAACAGATACTTAAGTATCTGTACACCATTAATTCCAGCCATAAAGTCTGTGGGCACGTTCCATAAACACAGGGTTTGACATTTGCTAGAGCTGCCTATAACTTGAAAGCCTTAGGGTTTGCAGCCAGGAATTTCATGCACTGAAACAGGCAGGAAAAAAAAAAAAAGAGAAGGACATCGTGTGAGAAACGAGCTAGGGAATTTATGAAATGCTTATGTAGTTTAGTGACATCTGTTGCGAAACAATTTCTGAATTCAAAGGAATTCAAAGTTCTTGTTATTGGCTGCTAACACTGTCATTAATCATAGATTCCTTTCTCCAAAGGATGTAGTATTGTTCTTGGGTTATTGTCTATTGACTAATTTCTTATACTCAGAGAAATAACTTGTTTTGAGAGTTTAATATCTAATGCACTGATTAAAGTTTGTGCACACATATTAGGGATGCTTTTAAATTGAGGCATTACTGTGTGTATTTTGAGCTTCCCAAACACTCTAAAAATTTAGTTGTCTGTGGAGATATGTTTAGGGCCTGTTCCTATGACTTAGATGCTACTATATGTTGATGTTTGCCAGGAGTTCTTATGCTTTGACACTCAGCAGGATGACTCCTTCACGAGCCTTGTGAGTAGAAGATGCTGCAAAGGGCAGTCTCTCAAGTTAGACTTCCTTGCTATTATGTGTGCTTTTCCCTACTGCTTTATTAAAATGCTGAACTAAATCTGATGGGGGGAATGACGAGGACATGCGTGGGAGAAGAAGAACAGACCTGTAAAGCTGTCTTGCACCAGAAACCCAAATCCCTTGGTATTGTTAGACATTAAGGGATGAAGGATATCTTTTTTTTTTTTTTCCTTCCTTCTCTCCACCCCCCACACCCCCAAGGGAGATAATTGTGCCTGATGATGGAGTTTGCTCACCCTGTTTTTTTGATCCTATAGTGCAGCTGCTGCTCCATTTTCTACATGGCTGGGCTTTACTGCAGACCTGTCGAGCTATAGCTCACTTTGATTGATTTTTTTTTTTCTTTTTTTAAGAAAAGAGATTGCCATAAGCCAGTGTTATGGCAATGCAGCACAAATACATAATTATCAGGCATGGAAGCCTGTTGGGAAGTCCAGGCTGCCTGTGTTTGACATAGCTCTATTGGTTTAGCTTTGCTTCTTGAATGTTTTTTTATGACAATCTTGAGCTTCTTCCTTTTAGTGATATTTGTATGATCTCTGTTGTATATTTGAATACTGAGACTTTTGATTATTTATTTATTTGTTATGTTTGATTTTGAGTTTTCTGAAAGTGGAGGGATATGAATGATACAAAAGTCATTTAAAGGAAATAGTCTCATCGGCTTCAGAGTTCTTGAGACAAGTTGGGGGCACTTCAGCTCTGAGGGAAGTAGTAGAAGATAGCACTACTGATGAATAATATCTAGAAGTATTTGTAGCTGTCTTGCAGCTTCTGTGAATCAAATTGTGAGCCTCAGCCCAAAGTAAAGTAAGCCCAAAACTATATTCAAGTGTATTATTTTATTGTTTACCTTTCTTTAAGTCTGGAGCTCTGTAAGGACTGCACAGTGTACATATAAAGGATAGGGAGAAAGGATGAGAGGGATTGCAAGAGTGCTTGTTGAAATAGAAAGCATGTTCTTGAATGATGGTAATACAGTAGCTGTACCATTTAGGATAACACTGAGTTGGATGCCTTTTTCTTTTATAGAGTAAGTGTACTGCCTTGAAGTTGAGCTGGTGAAGGATTTGGATACTATATCACACAGTATCGTGTTAGGTGAATTGCTGTAATTAAATGTTTCCACACTTTTCATTGCAAAGGCAGGGTAAAACTTAGTTTAAATCTCTTTTATGGTGTCTTGCTCAATTGCAATAATGTAATCATACACCAAAGAATAGACTGCTATAACCATGTCACATAGATTGCTCTTGTTGTATACTGTTGTCAAATAAAAACATAAAGTTGGAAAGGCTGAGAGCATTTATCGATTTCTCAGTTGAGGCATAAAAGAAGTAGACAACCTTTCTTTGCTTGATGACTTAGATCTGGGGAAGAAGAGGGAGGAAGAAGGGGATATCTTTGACATGGATGACACAGGGACAGTGTTTATGTTTCTGACATAAGTCAATAGGCCTGAAGGTTGAGAATGTCGTGTTTACTTAGATGAAAAGAATGTTGTCAATGCAGGGAGAACTGGATGGTACTTGACATAGTAACTTACGTGTTTTAATGGAATGTGTCTCATAGATGCATTTTTGAAAATGTTTGCTAAAGAGATGGATGAGTGTGTGGACAACCTATAAGCAGCACCCCTCAGAGATGTTAGGACTGTGCTTGTTCATTTCAAGGTGATACAGCCACAAACCCTAATGATGTGAACTTTAAATGTAGGCATAATTCACTTCTTCATGGCTGGTTATTTTGGTGGAAATGTGGTGAGTTTGAAATAGAAATATATGAGAGTTTTGTGCTAAATTAGCATTGAATGTCATCAATTTCCTGTGCAGATTTAATCTGCTGCTGTTGACTGTTTAAAAACAAAACAAAACAAAACCTTTAGAGTAGATGCAAAGATTTCTCCAAATCAAGATTTCCAGGCCTTTCTTGGCCCTGAATTTTATGATGTCCGAATCAAACAATTGTTTACGCTTCTATTTGCTGCTGTAGCACTTTGCTAATGTTGAGTCCTAAATGAAATGCCCTGAGTACGATTACTAATGAGTAACTACTGCTTTTTGGATATTTAATTTGAAGTACTATTGATCCTTAGTATTAGCATTTCTTCTTTGTTGATGATAACTGTGATGAGAAAGTATTGAAGTTTATTGGTAACATGGTAGCATTATTTTAGGGGGAAAGGAGAGGGGGGGGTTCCAGTTGCCATTGCCTGGTGTTTAGAACGTAGTATTTGAATGTGTGGCCTTATGCATAGAGCTGGAACTGATTCAATCTGTCATCTTATGTAGGATGATTTCCAAGAAGTAACCATCAGTCACTGTCAGCAGCATGCCCCTGTTGCGATAATAGATGCTAGTTATTTGTTGCTGCTACCTTCCTATTAAAACCTGTGCTCTTTTTCATTACAGCAGCTAGCCTAAATTTGGGAGCAGTAGTAGTTCATTCCAGTTATGGGGAAGAAATAAATTGAATGGAGTTTGGTATCTTTTTTGATTTTTTTTTTTTTTAATTTATTTTAAAGGAATATTTGAAGTCTTCTGTGCTCAAAGTATAAAATACAAAAATTATTCTCCCCTCTCAGAGTATACTGATTTTTCTATATAGCATAATTCTCTCAATGTTCCACAGCCATGCCAGACTGCTGGCTGACTCAGCTGAACTGCTATTGCTGTCCCCACGTGAAGAGTTTGTTCTTTTCTCACACTACTTCCATTGCCCAGTGATGGTGTGTTTTTTAATTTCTGAAGTTGTTTTATTTAGTTCAAAACAACATTACAATATCATATTGCGTGAAGTGGAAGTTTGTTTTCAACTTTCTGTTACAAGCACCTTAACGAAGAGGGACATTAGATCTGCATGTTCCTCTGAGATGTAACTGCAGCATTTTAGTATTTTGGGGAGACCTTTGACAGTCTGTCTTCAACAGTGCACCTTCTGTCTTTGATCTCCTGTATCAGTAGTTCCACTCATTTAATCTGAGAAGTTTCCAATGGACTTAGTTAACCCAGTACATTCACTTTGGTTTAAACATGATTTTCATCAATTTAACCAAAAGCAACTAAGAACAGCTTAATACTAACAAACAAAAACAGTCATTAAATTAAAATAAGACAAGCTTTAGTAAAACTAAGAACTTCTAGGTATTGATTTATTATAGATTAATTCTAGGCAGATTTGCTCATAGGCAGAATTGTGTTGTTTTGGAGAAGTAAAAATAAGATTGATGGGGAAATGAGAGATGGGGAAGAAATTGGTTAGATGAGAGGGATGTCCTGAACACAGAAGAAAGAGATGGGGTTAAAAAAGAAAGGGATGGGGCTTTTAAAGTGACCTTCTCTTAGCACATCCACACTTTCTTATGTTTTACAGCTTTTTGTTCAAGTTGTTAACTATTTCACATCTCTTTCATAGTGGAACAATTAAGATAAATGAGTTGTTTTGAGTGGCAATAGTAAAACATTAATTGAAGGTCCCCTTTGTTCTGTTTCTTGATCTTCACCTAAAATAAAAGTCCCAGTGTCTTCAAAAAGCCACGTGTTGATTATGTTATTAGAGATGGAGAAGGATGTTTTTTTTTCTCCCAGAAGGCATAAATCTCTGTACTCTAAAAGGGACTGGTTCTGTGTGCGTATGAGAGCAAATGTAAGAGAGTTAGAGTGAATGCAAATGCTCATGCATCATGGAGGACAGGTCATTCTGCTGAACGTAGTTCAGCTCCTGCATGTTTGGAGATTAGAGGCAGCAGTAATTTCTGCCTGCTGTGCCTTATGTTAATGTGGCAGCCCCACAGTTGTATATTTCTGCTGAGATGGCCATTTTTTGGAAGCTTAATTCTGACTGTGGTGGAAACAGCAAGGATATCCACTATTGGCATTTATCTTTTTAACCTGATTTACACAGGCAGCAAAACAACAACAGCAAAATATTATGTTGGAATTTAAGGTCTGTTTCTTTTGACTCCATGAGATAAGATAGTAAAATAACTTGCAAGGAAACAGATCTTTCTTTGACCTTTGACTGAATTGTCCCAACTTTAATGGAGAATCTACCATTCCATGCAGTTCCAGTAGAAGAATATAAACATTCCTCTGGGAGATAAATGGTAGTCTATCAACCCTAGAGCTCTTGTTTTCTCACTCCAGACCTCAGCTCTCTGTGTCCTTTGTATTGCTGCAGTTTGACCCATCAACAGAGAAGTACAAGCCATAGTCGAAGAACACACTATAGAAAGACAGAAACATGGATTTGATGTTGGAAAAAAGTAGACAAAGTTCAGGGAAACAGAATAAAAATGTTTTAGGAGATGAAAGAATTGCTTTGTAGAGTGAAAATTTAGTTTTGTATTTGTTAAGTGATACCTGGGGGAAGGAAGGGGAAATGCAACTCTGATAGTAGCTGAGGATTGTAAATATTGTGGAAAGAGACAAGTTATTCAGATGACTACAAGTAGAGAATAGGAAAATTTAAGGTAAGTGTCCTGGAAAACTTCCTGTCACGGAGATGCGTCTTTGAACTGTCAAGCTTTGGAATCATTTCCCACAGGAATAAAATAAAAACTCCATGGCCTGACAGGTTTTGAATTAGACTTGGAAAAATGTTGCTCCATGCAGCATATACAGTAATCTTGCTCTGGCAGCAAGATAGCGTGTGAGAGGAGGAAATGATGATCTTGCAGAAGAAACTAAGGCCTAGTGATTTATGCACAGAAGTGGGCATCAGGACATCTGATTCTTTTCTGTATTTTATTGCTGGTTTGCTTTATAATAATGGACAAGTCATTTAATCTCTCTGTGACTCTGTGTTCCCATTTGTAAAAGGAATATTTCATCATCTCAAGGGTTTTTACTCCCTGAACAGTGTTTCCTTAGCTAGATGGTACTCTGGAGTATTGTGATTATTTTTAAAAATGTGCATAGACTGGAGGTGACTGGAAATTCCCTGTCCCATGTGAGTTACTGCCTTATGTCAAGACCAAAGCAGTTGGTTAAAGAGTCTGGTCTTCCATTTCCTTTCCACTGACAGATTAAAGTCTGTGCAGTGTAGCTGATGGAAACCTTGCTCCAGCCTGCCCACAATTTGCTGCATTGCTTTTGTCTTTTGTGGTTCCTATTGTAAACTAATACTCGCCTGAGGGTCTGAAGAGAGAAAAAATCATTAGACTCTATTCATCTGCATCCAGTGTGGCGCAGCCTTTGCAGTGCATGGCACAAACCTGGAATGGAGCATGGCATGGAGGCATTGTTCAGCTGCCTGCTCATTATGGCAGATTGATGCCATTCCTATTTTCCTCTAACAAGCTTGTTTTTCTGAATTACTTGTTCAGACACCTCAAGAAGCCACTAGCAATCACACCAATTTCATCACTGCTCTTCCCCTCGGGGATCTTCCCTCATCCCCCAGTACTACAGTTTTGTGTAGTGCTGTACAATTTGCCAAGGAAGGAGAGAGGATGCTTCTCTCCACCTTGATTAAAAGCCCCTCACGCACATTACAAACAAGATGTGATCTATGCTGTCAAAAATCTGGCATCTGGCTAGATGCAATAAACACACATCTCACTGGGGTTTCCACAGTGTTTTCCTGGAAGTCTCACTGACTTGCCTGTTACCAGGTTGGTGACTCTCAGGAAGGATTTCTTCAGCAGGAATCAACAGCAAGACTGTAATAGATCCAGTAGCCCCCAGGCAAGCAGTCCATTAACAAGCCTTTAGGGAGCATACTGGGCTTATTTGAGAGCACCTGTGGCTACTGCTTGTTTGTATTGAGCAATATTCCAAGCAGCATTAAACCCAAAGATCTCATTATTCAAATTTGGGTTTGCTGTCTTGTTTCATTTATTTATTTATTTTAAATTACTTGCTGATCCAGTGAAGGCACTACATTAATGCAAGGGCTGATCTCCTCACCATCGACCTGACGTTTTCTTTCACACTGTTGTGACTTTGCTGAGATCAGTGACATTATTGCTTATTCATGTCAATTTAATTGAAAGGACAAACAAACAGACCCAGGCTATCTATAATCCTGGAAATGGAATAAATCAGATGATTAAGTCCAGGAACTTTTCACCCTACTAATAAAAAAAAAACAAAAAAAAAAAAAACAAAAACACAAAAGCTTTCTGATGTATGTGGAAGAACGTAGGGCCTTGTAGAAACCTTTGTCTTGAGTTTATATGTCAGGCTGCTCATATCTATTACAAGACACTCTTTTAACCTGGAACACAGTAGCAGTAAACAGCTAGGATGAAGTCAGTAGCCTGGAACCATGGAAAATAAACTAGTTGGAATATACCAAGTTCCCCCTGAGGAATACTGTCTCTGCATTGTTGAGTCTGCTCTGTGTCCAGTGAATAGTATATTTTCCATTTTCAAAATATGTCACCTACTCTCAGATATAATTTCCTGCAACTAGCATGTGAGGCAAATATTTGGGATTTATTCCCATCTTACAAAAGAAAGTACAAAAGGAAGACATTCATGGATAGTTGCAAGAAAAGAGCTCATAAATTGCAGTGGTTTTGAAGCCCTGGGATTTTAGCAGCTAGATATCCTTGCAAAAGTAATTTTTGTAGCGCTCATTTCTCCAAGCCCAAGACAACAGCTGCTGCATATGCTCAAGCTGTCTCTGTGGCTCCACCTGCTCTACCACAGTCTGCTGGAGTGCAGTCCTCCTACTTGGAATTATCTGACTCATGTAGCAGAATGCTTTGTTTAAAAATAAATAAAATACCAACACGCAGCAGGTTTTGTTCCTTTGACATAAATAACAGTTTCCTCTGCTTTTGCTTGGTGACTTGGCAATTCTCGTCTGAATAATTTATCATAAGCACACAAGATGACACAAGGATCCAAGTAGGAGGAAACTAAATTTGAATCTTAAATGAGGGCATTCTCTGTTCCTGTTTTAAAATGTGGTATTTTGAATGGATGTTGATCTTGAGTCTTTTGGTCCATCATTAGGTTTTGGGGACCCCTTTGTCAAAGATATATTCTGAAGGAGAGTAGCTTGCAGCCCTTATTGTTCATCTTTTTCTTCCTTACCTCTATCCATCTTCTGTACTTCCTTTAGATGCTCAAGAATATTACTAGGGCTTAGTGAATGTTGTTAACATTCGAATAAGTAGTGTCACATTTACTCCTGATTTTAAAAAGAAAACATGTTTTTCCTGATGTTTCTAATACAGATTTTCTGAAGCATAGTAATTACTTAAAAATTCTGTGGGAAAGTTTGTGCCAGAGCAACTACAGCAAGGAATAAATCTTCCAATTATAAGCTGGGAAACACTCTGGAGAAACAGTGTGACAAGTGAGTAAGGAGAGGGCTGGGAAATGAGGAGGGGAGCTTGCTGTGGAGGATCTGCGTCCCCATTCCTTTCCTGGAGGGTCTTCATAACAGATCTGTGGGTTTTGTTCAACATGAAGCTCAGTAGGTAGTTCAGGGATCCTCTGCCACAGTCATATTCCTGTAATGATGGTGTCTTTTCTCTTTAAAAGTTGGCAACATGAAAGATTTGCCACAGGCAATAAAAATGGAGGGATACTGTAAGGAAAAAAAAAAAACAAAACAAAACATAGTGTATTTCTGAGACAGTCTTGATGTTTTACTTATTTAAAACTGCAGTGGACAAAGAATAAGAGAATAGACTTTAGAAAAGGATTTTGCCAAATTGAAGGAGCCAGTGAGTAGCCATTATGCAATAGTCTGCTAAATGTTAAGTATGTGGTCCCTTATACACCTGCATACTTGTTACTCAAGTAGTGAAAGCCTTTACAGTCTATAACTTCGAGGTGTAAAGATAAGTAAGACTGCGAGTTGTCTCTTTTATGAGGACAGGATCAAACAAAGAAAGGATGTGTCATTTGTTTAAAATCATTTTTTTTTAATAATATTAAGGATTTGGGTTTTTTTTTAGTCTTTAAAGATTTTTACATATAATGTGCAAGAAATCTGTGATATGGTAAGAAAGTAAATCTAGGTCTTACAATGTGTAATTTACCTTCAGGTTGTTGAGACTGAGAGCTTAGTGAGTTGCAAATAGAGATTATATAGAAAATTACTGTAGCTTTGGGTATTCCTGTTAGAAGGAGCAAGGCAATTGTAAGGGGTATTTAACCTTATGCTTTAGGTGGAGTTTAGCAGTTAGAAAGGTACCTTATTGCTGCCTACTGTGGAATCCTGCATGTTTGCCTTAGTGGTTGGGTCTTGTCAACAATTGCTTTATGACCCAGGCTGCTGCAGCATGCTGGGCTCTATGTTTGCATAGCTCCTCAGGCCTGGGTTTTAGGAAATTACTAGTTGCCTACTCACTAGATGATCATTTTCAGTTTCCCTCTCTTTTGATTCCTGCAGATGTTGGTTGTGAATTTTCTTTTGTTCTTACTACATTTCGTTCTTCTGCTCCAAACAGTGGCTTCATAAATCTCTGGTAGCTGGTGATACTTGTACAGGTTAAACAGCATATAATGACCAACATCTTAAAAAGGTCACTTTCCTGTTCTCTTTCTTGGATTTCTTTTCCACATTGCATGTATGAGTTTTTGCAGTGAATAATCTTCTTGACAAATCAAAAATCTATTGAAATATACCAAGATGCTTGTGTTTAATATAAATTGTTGTTAATATCTCTACTGAAACATCATTGATTACTTAATCTTTAGATTTCTTTGCCATCACAATAATGAACGTATTTATGAAGTGGCAATCTGTATTTAATGAGAATTATTCAGGTTTACTAAAAAAAAAAATAAATCTGTACAGCTGAAAGAACTACCTTGGGTATATTTTAGAGAAAAATAAAGAATGTTGTTGGTGGAGAGAAATGTCACTGTAGTCGATTAAAAATTGAAGGACATGTTTAAGACAGAAATGAAAATAGATCAGGCCTCAAAGTGCTGCTGTTGCTTGAACTCTGTCTGTTACTTAGGTAATACAGGACGTAATCTCCAAGACTGTCAGTCTAAGATATTTTTGCGAGTACCAATCTCAGTTAAAGTAATAATAATAAAAAAAAAAAATTGACAAAAGCCACCAGACTGGATTATTTCAGTATCTGGAAGCCTTTCACCTCTGCAGGGAAAGGTTCACTTGTGCACTTGTAATTATAGGAGAGAATGAATGTGTTGCTCTCTTTCCAGTTAATGCCAATCCTTCGCTTAATAAAATCACAGTGATAGTTCGGAATGTTAATTTTTGTTGAGGAAAAAAAGAAAAACAACAACAACAACAAACTTCTAGAGTAGTAGTAAATGCTACTGCTATATTGACAGGCCCAATCATGTGAGATACCTGGTCTAGATGGTTTCAGAGTAACAAAGACCAGTAGCAGGAGTTTGTTAAAGTAAGTTTAGAACTTTGCTTATGGAGTATGTCATATATAAACATATTGGCAGCTTCAATAGCATGAATGTGTGAGTCAATAGTAATAATAGAGAATAAGTATATACCATTTAGAGAGTATAATTAAAGTAAAGAGAGATGATTTTTAAACCTTTCGTCCTGGCCATCAGTAATTTGTACCAGCTCTCTGTATTTCCCAATCAGTTTATTGGTGAAAGTAAAAATGGTCAGTCTCTTAACAAATTAGGAAATAAAATGCATTTGTTGGACAGTCTTTCAGGCATCAAAAGCAGCACAGCTAAGCGAAATAGGTGATTCCATACATAAGTTAGATAAGTTTGGAAAGCAAACATAGCTTTTTAAATTGTTGCATGTAGGGGAAGAATTGAAAATCTTTTTTTTTTTTTTTTTTAAGTTTGTTGATACAAATAGAAAACAGAGCTTTGGAAGAAGCTAAGCTGGTCTTTTTTTCTCCTCTGAATAACTAAAATAAATTTTAAGGAGGAAATGCTTAGGTGTTACTTAGGTGTTACTTTTACCAATTTCTTAGAATTTAGGCATACTTTAAATAGAGGTTTTCACTTTTGTATGAAATGATGAAGACATTTTTAAACTCTATGTGGCCTTTTTCAGATTGTACTTAACGTTATTTGGCTAGAGTAGTCTGAATATCCTTCTTGTTCGGAGTAGTTTATTAAATTGGGCATGCATTTTTGTGTGAATGAAATAGACAAATGTCTACCTATATTAAGAGTTCTTATATGAATGGAAACACTTATACGGTAGGATAGAAAGTATAGATATGTCTGAACTGTTTTAATTTTCCATGCATTCAGAAAACTTGCTGTGATTGACATGACTCCCTCTCAGCATCCTCAGGAAAAGAACTAATCAGAATGTTGCTTTTAGAATGGACACACACCCCCAGAAAATTTAAAAGCATTAGCAAAACAGTGAAAAATGTAGATAGAGAAGGATAAACTACTAAGGAAAAGGCATGACTATTCCATAATCCATGCTGCTGCTTTTCTCCTCAGTGGTTAGTGGGACAGGCGATACTGTAAGAAAAGGGAATTTTCCTTGAACACCTCAGATAAAAATAATTGTGAAGCAAAATCCTTCCACATCTTCTGTTTCCTGCTGTTATTTCAATGGACAAACATTTTGTGAAGGAATTTCTTCAGTACTTAAGTTCAAAGAAGGAGGATTTATAAGGTGCCCAAGAGAGCTTAAATTACATAATTTAAATTCTAGCAATATGTAACCTCAAGGGAAAGAGATTATCAGGATGTAAGATGTGGAGCTGTCATGAAATTACATTTCTGACAACCAGTAGGTGAAAAAGCCCTAACCAAATTTTGAGTTGGTGAGTCTCAGTTTAGTTAAAAATAAAAATAATGCATTACTCTAACAATTACAACTGACTTCCTTTTGGGAATCTTAACAGCTGGAACAATTAAGCAGTTAGGAAAGTTAAGATGACTTAGAAGTTAGTCTGATTAATTACATTAAAGTTTTAATGTACACCCCCATTTGTACCAAAAAAGACCCTGCCTACTGGCCATGGTGCTCATCTTCAACCCACGCACGTGCTGAGAGATGTTGCAGATGATGACAATCTGCATGAACATTATTTTTAATGGTTATAACAGTCCACTTCTGCATAATCATTAACTGCACTTTTTTTTTTTTTTTACTAGCTCCCCCCTTCTCCACCCTCCCAAACAAACTAGAATATATGGAGGTGACTAAAATACCAACAGTTTTTCTTCTTCCTACGCAGAACCATTATGCTCAAACATTTCTAGGGAGAGTGTCTGCAGCGAATCACAAGCAGGATTTTAACCGTTCACTTGTCTGCTGCTCAGATTTCTTAGGCCGTTGTTTTGCAGCTTGGGGGATGGGTTGCTAGGTAAAATTTTCAAAAGCTCATCAAATTGTCTTAGAATAATTGCAGATTCCTCTTCTGTGTGGCCCAAAGATATGTGCATGGTACTAATCTAGTCTGCCTTTAGAATCTTCTGTCCGTTTATCGCCTTTAAATCTGAGCATTTCTTGAGTTAATGGGTTATCAATTCTCCTGCTCTTCAGTGCTGTGGAGAGTGGGGAAATGAAGGAAGGCTGTTAGGAAGTTGACTAACAAAGAATATGAAGTGTGCCCTAGAATGCTGTCTGTGCAATGAGGTATGGAAAAGAGAGATTGGATGATGATGGTATCACGGCACTGCATTTTGTCTTTTGACTCCCTGTTTGGTGGAGTATTGTCATATCTGGAAGTATTTACTTCCACATATTACAGACAGTTATAGGAGATTCTTTTTAGCTCTAACGGTAAAAGTCTGTGCTTTTCATGTACTTAGGTTTTAGCTGAAAATTCTGTTCAAAAATAGTTACAGAAAGAGTTTAGAGCTGTGGAGGTGGATTTTCAATTTCCAGTTCCTTTTATGCACTGTATAGTACACATTTTATTTGAAGCAAATATCTCTAGAAGTAGCAGTGTTTATACAGTCTTGGATGGGAGGCTCAGTCTTTTCTCCTCAGCCCAGATGTTCCACTGCAGCCCTGCCAAAGATTGACATGAGCTGACTTGGATCACTAGATCAATGCCTGTTCTTGGGCAGTGGTATCTTACCATTAGCTGAATCAAAGAAGCCACGAAGGAGTCACTAGCTGTGAAATCCTTTGAATGAGCTACCTATGCAGATCCTTACTTCACTGTTGCTCCTTATCCCCCTATGTAGTTACTGTTTCAAACTGGGATAGCTCCAAAAATGATCATCCTGCTCTGTTCCAGCAGACTGACCCCACATGCAGGCTCATTAAACCCCAGCTTGTTTATTGTTTCTGTTCTCAAGAATAATGTAAATTGAAAGAGAGATTGGTGCTTGGCTTTGGAACTGAATGCCAAACAAGCAGCTGACTGGTTTCTAACTAATGCTTTTAAAAAGAAATTTGGAAAAAAATGAACTCCATTTTTAACATTTAGCTTGTTCTAAGTAGAGATTTCCCCCTATTTTTTTTTAATATCTGCACTTGAGAGTATTTGCTAGAGATATAGGATTTCTGACCTAATTAGCCCAGAAGAGAGAGAACCCAAAACTTCCCATGCCAAAAAATAGCAAAAGAATGTCTGTATACAGCAAACACTACAAAGAGAATTTGATAAGTAATGTCTTACTAAGTATTGCTCTTCACAATGGCAGAGGAAACAAAAAGGTATTTGGTAATATACAGTATTGCTGAAAACTTCTATTTACAGGTCCTTCTCTAAATGGAACCTTTCCTTCCCATTTTCTCTCTCTTTTAGCTCACGTATGCAAACAAACCCTTTTGAACATGGAGGAGAAAGCAGGACTTATCAGCTGCTTCTTAAGCCTCTTCCTTCAGAATGGGATGCTAAAGTATCAGAGGCATGAGTAAAAACAGCTTATGTTTGCTCTGTCCTTTGTATTTCAGTGTGGAAAATCTCAGTTTGATTGTTACCTGATGTCTGTATTCTGAGCCCTCTGTATGGGGGGAAGATGCAGTTGTTACAGCTTTGTGAGATGTAAAGTTTGCATTTGATGCAAAACCAAAGAAAAAATAATATTTTCTCTTGGTTTTACTATTAGAGCATGACTTCAATGCACATCCAAACTGCTGAGTAAGTGGGAATGTTTGCAAACTTTTGTCAGCTATAACTAAATATTCCAGGAAAAAGAAAAAAAAAATGTATTTGTCCAACTTCTCACAGTTGCAGCTTTGCTTTATTTTAAGACTCCTCCCAGGGACAGACATAAATCTAAATTGTTAGATTTATTAGATTAGGGAAAAGAACAGGATGCTCAAATTGGTAATTTGTAACCTCCAATAGGGGTGTTAAGATGAATTCTTTCCCACTGATCCTTCCTTTTAAATGAGAATTACTGTCAGTGGTGGACATTGTAAAGGACTTTCTCCCCATAATGCAGGGTGAGCCCAAAGTGTTTCAGCCAGCAGACAAGATAATTGATTGTGACAAATCCAGAACTGGGTTTTCAAGATGATCATGGGGAGGTGGGCTGAGGTAGCATTTCACTATTGTGTTGCTGAGAAGCGCTTCAGATATGGGAAGTAGAAAGAGTGAAGAACTGAGAACAGGAACCTTCTTGAAGATTAAGTGATGCTTCAGATTTTGGTAATATATTCAGATAACTGTCAAAGAAAAACAAAGTGTCTTAACCTGAATCTGTGGCCTTTGCTTAGCAAAGTCACCTTGTCTCTGCATTTCTTAGCAATGCTTCAGTGTGTTTGTAAGATTTATCCTACCTTCCTGAATATGTGCTTTACTAGTGGAAGATCATACCTCTATAATCATACTTCTGTATAGATATAAGACCCTCTAATGCAGTGCCCTTTTCCCTCCATGCATAAATCTTATACTTCTGCTACAACCACAGAGTTCAGAAATTGAAAACTTACATTACTCTGCATGTTGATGGGGCCACTGTAGGTTTTTTTTCAAGAGCTTTCTCCATTCTTCTGTGTTTTAATTTTAAATGTCTTCAGTAATGAGATTGTTATCCCCTGAGGCATGAGACTTTGTGATCCAATGTTGAGGTTCTATCACAAATATTACAAAGAATAAACAATAATACTGTAGCATCTTCTCACGTTGTGCAAGATTTCCATACTCTTAATTACAGACTTTTTTATTATAGTTCCATGTTTTTGCTTAGGCTTTTCTGTCATTTCTAGGCATCTCATGTTTGTAAGTTTTTACTATTTTTATTACATTCATCCAGAAAATTCATATTCAGGTTTGAAACTATTGTCTTAAACCAGTCAAAGATAATCATAGATTTTCTTGGTGCCTATTCCTGCTTAGCACTGTCCAATAGAGCTTTCAGGGAGTCTGAAAAACAAAAAAGGAAATGCATGCAAATCCACTAGCTAAGTAAAAAATGGTTAGTCTTTCAGATGCTTTCCTAAGATTTTGTGGGCTGCGGAGGGAGAGGGGAGGAAAAAAAAAAAAGTTGGAATTGAAAAATCAAGATTTTTTTTAATAAGATCTCAAAAACTTACTCCTTTCTGAAAGAACTATGAGTTCTGCCTACATGAATTTACTTTCAAATAGCCTCTCTGTATGAACAGTAAATGGAGAAAAATAATAAGGAAAAATTGCTAATAAATATACTTGCTATCTGTATACAACAAAAAACTACATATATATATATATATATATATATATATATATATATATAACATTTTACATAGTCCTTTGTCTTTTTTGTATTTTGATCGTGACGTTCATTCTCAATCTGAGTCATTCTTTCTGAATCAAGGGACAGTTTTTCATGATGCTCATATTATAAATTCATTTTAATGAAGAATAAGCTATTAGACAATCTCAGTAGGATTATACAATAAATGAGTGTGAAATATGTAGTGGCTCTGGATGCCTTTAAATCTGGAATAACACTTTCCTGTAATGCCATGTTCTGGGAGTAGATGGTTTTTAATTTGTGGACGATTCTCGTAAAACTTAATGAACAGTGTTTTCTATGTTATCACAACACAGAACAATGTGGCTGCTTTACTAAAGAGCAAAATACAAATGCAAAATATGGCAAAATAAAGGGTATAGTCTGCAGAGGAATTAAAAATACTTTTTTCCAACAGAACATATAAGTCAAACCATTGGAATTCTTGTGCTTTGCTTGTGCCAGATCACATATATGGAACGCAATTTGGACTCTGCGGGGCATCATACCCTTGGATTCCCTCCTACAGCCCTAGGAAAAGTCATTCCTAGGAAAGTCAGAGTGAGAAGGGATTTCCACGTCACAAATACTGTTCCCCCACCAGCGCAGCACTGTAGCCACTGTCTGGACTTGTAGAAGAAAACTTCTCTTTTACCAGAGTCTTTTACAGCCTTTGATTCTGTAGGAGACTTCTTTTTCTTTGCTGACTATAGAAGCATGTTATAGTTACGTGGATCTGAAACATCCAACTGCTCAGTTTCTGGTGCTCTCTGTCAAGACATGCGATAAGTATTCAAAGCAATCTTGGCTTTAGGCAACTATATTGAATCTAATTTAAAAACAAAAAAACAAAAAAAAAAAGAACAAAACAGAGAGAGAGAGAGAGAGATAGCAAGCAGAAGAGCTCAGGTTATTTTTGGAATAAAAATATTTCTTTATTTTTTGTTTCCATTCCCTCAGCGAGCCTTGTAAGTTGGACACATGGTTTCTAAGTGAATCTGGCTTTACAGCTGGAGCTATAAAAATAGATTCAATTTAAAAAGATGTGGGAAATGTATGAAGTTATCACAAATGTTTGGTTTTCTCAATAAAAGTAAGAAAGAGACCAGCGTGGTACCATGGGGTATAAGGATTTTGCTGGTAGTCAGTTGATATGACCTTCATTATTCACTCTGGGCTTTTCTAGTCATGAATAATACCCATATCCAACTCATTTCAATAAAACCTTTATACCATATCCCACCATATTTTGTTTTCCTTCCATATTTAAATGATAAACTGTGCACCTAAAATATTCTGCAAATATCTCCATCTGGACCCTGTTACAAGAGTAGCTGAAAATGATTCACCCTCTTCAAGGGTTTCATAACACTCTGAAGTAAGGAGATGCAGTCCTCCCATTTCTCAGATAAAGAGTTGAGCCATAGCAGGCTGGTGCCTTTCCCAGTGTCATGTCAGGGGATGATCTCCTGTGTGTTGGATAGGTAGCCAAACCGTGAGACATCCCTCAGCCCAGTGCAGTTGATGATTTAGATGAACACGTTTGGTGCACCTGCGCGCGCTTCAGTCCTGTTTCTGCTGGGTACATCTGTAACATTTGGCTGTGTTGCAGGCACTTTGCCTCTGTGCACATCTGGAAAGACAGCAGTTATGCAGGCATAGCCATTGTGAATTTCTGGAGCTGTTATCAATCAACAGTCAAGGTTTGAGTGAGTTGTGCTTTATAATATCCTTGCAGAACTGAGCTAGATTACCAGCAGTAGTTGCTGTGAACTCAGAGAGTTTTGGTTAATGGAAATCTGCCATAAGCTGTGCTGTCAGTGGGTAGTAAAGGTCAGCTGTGTATTCTGCTGGAGAAGGGAAATTATGGTAAAGGTCAGAAGGATAAAGACATTTTCAATCTGCCTCAATCTGCCAGTTCTTCTGCTGCTTTTCTGTAGTGTATGTTTTACGGAGTGCAGTACCTAATTAGAGAGCTGAGAAACCCGACAATGAAAACACTTCTGCAAGGTTTATCTTTAGACCTTTGAGATGGGATTAAGTTAAAGAAGGCAAGCAGATTTTTAATCCCCTACCTGAAAAATAAATTATGGAGCTTGGTGTGCTTTCAGTAACCTAAGTGATGTTAATCTGGGGTAAAACACACTTTGTTATTGAATCTCTCTCTCTCTCTCTAATTTAATACTGAAATTACAGCACTGGCTTTGTTCTGCAGGGTGCTCTGAGCTTCTTTTGAAAGTTGGTAGATTTATTCTATTTTCCTTTAACTCCTTAAGATATACTGTATTTTAGTAATTGTGCATTTTTCCTAAATGCAAGGAGACAGTATGTTGTCTAACAGAATGCTATGATAGAGCAAATTGCATATTTCCAGGCAGTTCAAAAGAAATAGCATGTTGAAATGTAAGGAAATCCCTGTTTTTCTGTACGTGATCAGCTTCTGGAACTTACTGCTGTGTGGTGTTGTGGAGGTTAAAAATCTTGTTTTAGAGGTTTTCTTCTGGAACACAACATGTAAGTATTAAGCAATCCCTCAGTAACAAAAGTTGGTTAGAAAACCTTTTCAGAAATACAAACTTCAATATTTTAAAATGAAAGCAAGTCATCAAGTAAGGAGGAAATATATATAGGCCAGATACTCAGTAGCTACCTACTGAAAGTATTCTTGTACTGAAGCATCTGTTACTAGTAACTCCAAAGCACACTCTTGGTAATGCAACAGCTAAATGTCTGCTCATTCTTCTCTTTTCCTTGTACTTATCAGAAAATGCACTTTCCCTGTGGCATAAGCCATGAGGCAGATTTGAATATTAGTGAACCATATTCCACTCAAAGCTCAATTTGTTTTCAGTATTCACTTGCTTTGATCTGTAACAATTGTCTGTGCATTTGTTGGAATTTGATGGAATTTATATTAGGAGGATGTCTTTTTTGTCTTTTTTACTAATGCAGTTACTGACTAATGGAGCAAATTATACGTATCTCTTCATTACTGTAGCTCTTTCTCTCTGTGAAGAGAGAGTCAGTACTCTGAAGTGCAGTAGGATGGGTAGAGTGTTTATCAGGAAAACGTGGTTGTAGTGAAGAGCATAAATCCACTGTAACTGAGGCTGTTGCAAGCCCCTGGCTCTCTTAGCAGCTGGAGGTATCTGCAGCAGCACAGGGCAAATGACAAGAGCTAATAAAAGGCAAAAACAAGCTTTGTAAAGACAAGGTTGATGATGTGGTACTTAGGGACCAGAAAAAGCATTTCCTAGTGAGAAAAATATTTTGCTTATTACAATATAAAGATTGAAGTATATATAGCAGTTGAATCTTGAGCCTTCATCCCTAATGGTTTTCTTTGGTCCCCAATTACATCTACTGCTTCTGGCATTGTCTTTTCTTGAAGTTCTTAATGCAACTTTAAGTGGAATGTTTTTTCTGTCTGTCTGTCTTTCTTAGAGAAAGCCTTCCAGATTGAGTCCAGATTTTTTACTATTAACACACTGAAGTACCTGGAGCTGGCGCTGCTGGCACTATGTCTTGGGAACTTCTGCCATGCAGAACTGCTAAACTTCACAGGCAGCTTTTTCTTTCAACATTGCAAGTCATAAAATATGAATCCTTTATCAATGATGGATAGAACCCCTTCATCAGAGTCTGTAGCTATGCGTGCTTTCCTTTTTTTGGACCTCTGCTGGTCTGAGGCTCATCTCAGAGGAAGGAGAATGTAACTGAGCCCCTGTTGTGACTTGCCCAGTTCTTGTTCTGGCACAGCCAATAGCACTGGTAGCAGTAGCTAGTAGCAGGCTTTCCTGATTTCCAGCTAAAAGCTTTGTTCGTACTTCTGCTTTCTCTTCACTGACTGCATCAACCATCTTCCTCTGGATTTCCTAGAGTGCAGTTCATTTGAGTGGCTGCTAAGATAGCAACCTTTTTGTGCCCATCATACTTTCTCACCATTTTTTCTCACCAGCCAATTGTTTTACATTTCGTGCTCAAATCATATTACTTGTCATCCTCTGCAAAATTCTTTCTTCCTTTCATTTCCGCATAAGTGCTTCCTGTGATTCCTGTCTGTCTCTTATCAGACTATCAGTTTCCAGTATCATACTTTCCTTTCTTTCTAACTCTTCTGTTGTTGCTAATGCTTTGGCAGACATTTCACATGAATGCCCTGTCTTGACCTGTCTTATTTTTGCATCTAAAACACCAACTTCATCTCATTCAGACATTCCTTGGCAGGATCCTTCCAGTATGCTGGAAAAAGAGATCTGTAGCAACATATGTGAAGGGGGAACTTTCTGGACAAAAAAAAAAAAAAAAAAAAAAAAAATTAGAGCTCAATTAACTTCCCATGTATTATATTTTGGGAATTTATTTCTAGTTCATGAGTCATTGGGCTACATAGCAGATGAAAAAGACTTTTTTTTTTTTCTATAGAGAGCTCAGTGGTACCACCTTTTCACTGGAGTATTTTTGGCTCACATGACCTAAGGGTAAATTTGCATGGTTGTCTGCTGACAAACAAATATTTGGAATTGCTTTACATCTGGCCATGTTAGTGAGTAAACAGTGTGATTTGGAAGCCATATAACCAATCCTGTGCTTGAACAAATAATCTTAGCTTCTCAAGCTCTTCAGCATCTTGGAAGACAGTGAGTAAGCAATCTCTGCTTTGTGTTCAAGAATGATGTAGGCGTATGCTTACAACAGAGATAACACTCTGAAAATATTAATGTTTTAAGGAAGTAGCTCCCAGAGGAATGGGGCTTCAACAAATAGAGTTGGTAGGGCAGAGGGAGTAACAGAAGTCCCATTTGGGCTATGATGCCTGATAGGTAGGAGTCATATCTGAATATTATACTGAGGGTTAAGCTGAATTATGCTCATGATTGTGGGTGATCTAGTAGGTGTTTTGTTCTCATTGAGATAGTGTTGAAACAATGTATTTAAATGTCTTGGCCAGTTTGAATTTATTTCCTTTGTTAATTTACCCTTGCTGTGTCTTTGTAAAGAGATGTTTTTCTTTATTTCCTGCTATAAAGTCTTGGATGATGTTGTTTTGTGCCATTAAACAGTGGCTGTACCTGTACCAGAAGTGGTTGAGTAGTTGTAATTTATAGCAAAGCAAAGGAGTTTGTGATCAGATTATTTGTTTAAAGTAATGACAGCTTTTTTTTTTTCTTTTTTTTTCTTTTTTTTTTTTTTTTTTTTTTTTAATGCAGTACCACTGTTTCAGGACGTCTGAAAATTTGACCCTGTACAGGCATACAGACAGCATACATTAAAAAGCTAAACAGTGGGAAAGCATGAGGAGGAACCATTTGTGTGAAAGAAGCTATAAAGATGATTGCCTTCATTGCTGTTTTAGTAAGATGTTGTCAGATCTGATGAATGACCTCACGTTCAAGATAATTTTCTGTGCTTCCAGTTTGCCTACTCATCAGAGAGTGCTTTTAGCTTTGTGGGATAGTATAGTATACAGGTGTAGCATGTGGAATATGTTGTCCACTCTAGTTCATAAGAACTGAAGCTTCTATATGCAGCAATTGCATAAAAATACTGCGGAATTTGGAGAAAGTACTCTGAAGACCTCATTTCATACAAGGAATTTTGTTAGAATACATCATGGAGATAATGCCATGATCAGAGGAAACAAAGAAGTTTTATCAATGCAATAAAAATAACAATCTTCTATATATCTGTTGTTTCAGCAATGAACCTTTCCTTAATATGTTTTTCTCTTCAAATATTGGGATATACTTCTATTCTGCTTCTACCATATCTAACACAGGGAGAAATGGTTGCCCTGCTGGAACTCCAGCATACACAACTGCTATTTAACCTTATCTAAGCTGAAGAATCCAACATGAGATTCAGAAGACTTTACTGAATTCTACTTGGTAACATTCATGAAAACAGGTATACCTTGTTCACATGTTTAGTAAATGTGATTGGCATTGGTAAAATATAGAGCCCATTTCCCTTCTGTTGCACTGATTCAAACAATGAAATAAGTGGACATGGGTGGTTACTTTGTTATTGAGGAAGCTCTTATTTCATTTGGCTAGTGTAGCCTTGTATTGATTCTATTCTTGCTCTTGATGGTCTAGAGACCGAGAAAAGAGAAAGGGAATATGGGCTAGGACAGCTGCCACAATGGTTTGGTGGCCCCTTTTGTCAATCTCAGTAGTTTTCTGCCATAGAAACGACCTGGAAGTTGGTCAAGAAGACCAGTAGCTACTTTTGTGATCCTGCCCTGAACTGGACAGTGGACTTTTCAGCTGCAACTGAAAATCTGGGGCAATTAGTACAAATACACTTTTGAGAATGTCATATATTTGTGAGGTGTTATAATAGGTCATGTGTGGGTAATAATATTTTAGAGTCAAGAATTTAGATGCCTATACTTAGATGCTTGAAAACAGATTCAAGAGCCTAAAGATGTGGCCTGATTTTCAAGTTCTGAACATCTTACAGCTCTTGGCAATTTCAGCGCTTCTGAGAATGAGGCCATTTCTGTGAGGCTTAAATGTGGATTTTTGAATGCCTAACTTTGGACATCTATTTTTGAAAATCTTGGCCTATATTTGTGGAGAAAACCATGAAAAGATTCCTGTTAAGCTTTCTTTATGCAGGTGCACGTACATATATGCATGTGCATGCGTAAGCAGTTGGCACCACAAGCAGGTTCTCATTGCTAGTTCTCTATGGCCACACTGGATGTTAGTTCAGCGTACCCTCAGAGCCCCCTTCTTTCTCCAGCGTAGTCAGCAGCTGTGATTCTGGTCAACCTTTGTGCTTCTAGTTTTGAATGGATGTGATACCAATGCTTGTTGCACGCATCTTGTGTCTGTGCCTAAGTGATGAGAGAATTAGAGATAGGAAATAGGAATGTCATTGTTGTGTTTCATTAGCTTTTGCTTCAGTAACATTAAGAATCTTGCTTGCAAAGTCCATTGAACACCCAAATCATTTGCTAGATCTTTGCTTACTGTACTGCCATGAGGAAATTATTGTGCTGAAACAGTCAAAGTTCTTCTATCTCAAGACAGCAACAGTCCATATGAAGAAAATAGGATGGGATTACATTTAAACTCCAATCCCCTCCCTCAAGTGTGACACTAAGAATCCCATGACTTTTGAGAAGCTGATTTATTTAAGTGGGAGCTGAATCCTGGAATGAACTTGGAGAGGAAGAATAAGGGATCCTCTCTCATTCAGATTTGCATCCGGTGAAAACCTTGCTGATATTTTGAGACAGTGTTTTTGTTCAGATGCTATCAGAACTGTTCTGAATGCTCATACTAAATGTGGGTCAAATTGTCAAAATCTTTCTGAGATTTAAAAATCATACTTATTTTCTTTTTAAATTCCCTTCTTCCTGGAAGCAGTCTTTCTAGCAATTTGCATTTAAAAGAAGTAGATGGCAAAGCTTCTGCAACATCAGTTTCATTCTGAAATAGAAACTATTGTGATTTTTCCAATGCAAGGGACTGTCTGTATCCCTAAGAACTACACACAGTTTTTAACAAGGCAGAAGTTTTTTGGAGCCTAGGGTGTTCCCTGGTGGCCATAACTCTGCATTGTTTCTCCATACGTTGTACCTCTATCCTTAAGCACTCCAACATATCTGTTCCTATTACTACTTCTGCTCTGAATTCATTCACCCTCATTGCTGACTGTTGCTGCAAACTTCTACTTGAAGAGAGGGATGGAAAGGAGTGTGTCACTGCACAAATAAGCGGTACTGATGTTTAGACTGAGCTCTTCAAGTTTGCCTGCATCATCATTTTCCCCTTTGATGGGGGAGTGTCTTAGATTTCTTCCATTTGCTTGAGGTTCTGACATAGCATCCTCTTAAATCAAGCTTGAGGGGAAATTGATTGAAAAGAAAACGCCATTATGGGAAAACAATTTATTCCCTTCCCCTTGACAGAAGGCAGAGTTTTGTCTATATTATGGAATAAATATTAGCTGGCTCTTTGCTTTAAGAAGTGGAAGCCACACATTTGCCTGTGATGGCTTTGATCATTATTTGAAATAGGATTTTTCTCCCTCTCTGTACAGTCATTTTGTGTTAGGTTCACATAAGAATAAGATGCCCCATGACCTGATTTTTTTTCCTCTCTTGCATGTGCTTGCATGTCTGAATTATACTTGTACAGATAAAATATTTTGCAGACAGGTTATTGTTGTTTGATTCTTCTTATTTCTCCCCCCATAATCCTGATCCAGCAGTCTGTACTACAGTGTGCTGCCTGAAGAAATGTAAATGTTCTTTTTGTTAAAATCTTTTTGTTTGTCCTCTGAAGTGTGGTCTTCTTTGGATAGACAAGGTCCAGAACCATTACAATTCCTCAGATTTGATCACTTTTAAGTCTCTAAGACGTTTGTCTGAATATTTATGTGCCTAGGACCCTGCACTGAGACTTTTAGGCATAACAGAAGACATCTTCCCTCAAAGAGTGGGCAGTTCAGAAATTGTGATACCATTTGAGATAAATGCTCTGGGTTCCAACTGTGCTGCTGGTCGATGCTAGCAACTGTGGCAGATTTGTGTTTCATCAGTGATTGTTGATCCTTCATATGGGGCTTCAGAGACTGCATGCTACCACAGCCTGGGTGTGACAGAAGAATTATCTTAAGATTGCACATCTCTACTAGTTTGCTAATGAAGACCCCTCGTAATCACATCAAGAGCCCTAGAAAGGAAATTACAAAACTAAAAAAGAATTTTTTACTCTAATCAGGCCTTACTTTGTCTGTAGAGTAGGCTTAGTAGGTCTCGTATCCAGGGATGTGGAAAAGGGAAGGGCTCTGTGGAGACTTAGGGCAGACGGAGAGGATGAGCAATGTGCTTTGGAGAGAGCAGTCTCCTTGAGAGAAGACAGTAGAGGTGGCAACAAGGCTTCTCTACCAGGGGCAGGAAAAAGTTCAGAGTACCAGACAGAAAGCCAGGCATCCATTGTTAGAATGGAGTAGCAGTTTGCTACCTTTCAGGCTACGGATGTCTCTGTGGATTTATAAAAAGATGCAGCTGTATAGGACGGATATACTGAGGGAACTTTGAAATATTTGGCAGATAGAGAGAAAACATTAGCAATATCTGCTGCCTGCCCTGGGGAAGTTCTTGTGGGTCTAGTATACTCAGAGCCCAAACAGATCTCGCAGTGCCGAATTCAAGTCCAATGCATTTTCCTCTTATCACTTTCTTCTCTTTGTCTGAGCAGTGACTATTTGTAGGCTGTATATTCTGGAGTGTTTCTACTGGATGGCTCTGCTGTAATTCTCCTCACTGCTTGCAGAGTATCGTTGGTAATTTCTATGTAAATTTGCTCAGGGTGGCAATTTAGCAGCTTTTCTGTTGACAAATGAAGGCACATCTTAATAGCAGAGAGGCTGCTTAAGTCTCTGGAGGGAGCTGAAGTGGCATCTTGAAGGTCATGGGAAACTCCCATTACTGTAATGTGGCTGAGAGATCTTTGTGGGGTGCCTGCTTGTCGTGGTGTTGGTGTTTCTCAGTCTACCGCCTAGTTTGTGAGATGGTCACTAGGGTGAAACTTTAAGTGCTCTATGATGCTTTAAACACTGATGAGCTACAGTCGAAAAAAGGAAAAGAAAAAAATAAAAACACATCAAGCTGAAGAATTTGAACTTATGCTGGCAGGACCCACTGCATGTAGAGGTGACAGTAGAAGCGTAACAGGTTCATCTGTTATTTTGAGCCCTGAATGTGCTTGGAAGAGAGTGTCTTGCTTTGAGTATTAAAGTGCACTAGGAAGGAGAAACACATGTATGTACTACTCTTCTACCTAGTCTCTGTTTTGCAGGTCACATGAAAACGTGTGTATAAGTATGCATGCTCTTGTCTCCTATTATATTTTTAGGTGAAAAACCTGGATGATTTTTGTTTGCAGTAGTTGTTCTGCTCCTTGTGAATTTGGTTTGTTTTTGCCTGCTCTAGAGACCATACCTTATCAAGCCATCTTTGGAAAAATCAATTTTTTGGATTTACAGTATATTGAGGGCATTGAGTAATTAGAGGCCACGTAAAGAGACAAAACTATGTTCAATGTATTGGAAAACTGAAGTTTATGAATTTGATATACTTTTTTTTTACTCTCAAGTGCCCATATTAAATGTTTCAGTTGTTGCTTCAGCCATATCTAAGTGAAACGTGCTCAGATACATACCAGTGTGTGTCTGTAAAGTGCTTTATAAAACAGGATAATCAATCTGAATCTTATACTGACCCCAAAACAGGTTGCAAGTATTTTATAACAAAATTAACATGAAACTTCTGCTGAAAAGTTCAAAAAACTCCAAATACTTTCTGGTCTAGGTAGCTTCTCTCACCTTAACATCTTAGCCAAGCAACTGATAGGAGAAGGAAAAAATGAGGATGCACCTGCCCAGTATTCTTCCTAGTAAGCTGTTGAAAGCAACCACAGCCTCAGCTTTGCAGTCAAACCTATGTGGCACTGGGCTTCTGGGGTGTGTTTAGCTCAATTAGGCCATAATTAGAAAATAAAAAAGAATGAAGTGACAATAGCCTAACTCAGTCTAAGTCTACGCAAATTACAGAATATTCAGTCAGTGAAATCATTCTTCCAAAGGGTTTTTAAATTGATAATATGAGGAAAAATAATCAGTTGAATTATCAGCTCACCCATTTTAACTCATGTTCATACGTGTAATAGTGTGAAAGTGCAAGTGTGTAACTAGTGAGCAAATATTTTTTAGAGATATATGGCATAGGTAGGAAAAAAATGGAACTAAACTGTGCTTTGACTAAAAACTAACAACAAAACAAAAACCCCAACAAATGAAAAACAAACAAGCAAACAACTGGTATTCCTTAATTATGCGCAGTTTTATAATCAAGATAGTTTGTTTGTTTGTTTTTTTCCTTCTGGTATGCACTATCCTGAGATCACAAATGCTGAAATCTTAAAATAGAGGGTGGTCTTTACATTTCTTAAGAACATAGATACCTTGAATTTTCTCAAGCAGCTTCCCTGAGCATTTTATAATCTGATTTCCTGGAATGAGGGGGGCTCTGAAGAAGTTTGGCATGAGTTTTGAAATGTCTTTCTGCTGTGTATGTTGCTATGACCCTAAGCTGACAGAGCCTGTTGCAATCAGCTCTGTGTTTGAAGGGCCTGAATTACTACCACAGCTTATGAAGATTTTGTTTCAGGCAACAGCATGCATCTTTATTCTGAAGGCGTGGATGGGGATCGTGACTTTCTAGAAATCAACCTTAGACAGTAAAAAGCAAGAAATTACCATGATTTTTGCAGTGAAACAGTTTTTAAGGATAACATCTTATTTTGCAGCCTGTTCACAAGTCTGACTTCTTTCTCATTGTGAAAACATTAAGGAGCCTAATATTTGTAAAATAAGGAGGTGAATAAAAAAAGTACTGTATGTATTCATTTTGAACTTTGTGTTCACTTTAAAATAAAGATATCAGGAGGGAAATTTATTTGCGGAGCAGTAAAGGGATCTTCTAAAGAGAGATTACAAGGGAAAAATGAAGTGAGCTCTCCTTCCTGAACAGGCAATTTGTGTTCAATATTAGGGAAAACTGTTTTCCTTTCAGAATACTGAGATCTTTTTTTTTTTTTTTTTTTTTTTTTTTGAGACATTTAATATAATTACAGTAATTAGGAGTTGATTCAGATGATCCAGTGATAGAGACATGTAACTGCAGATGAAATCTGCAAATAGACTACAGCAGAAAAAGGAAGCTGAGAGGGAAAAAAAACCCAAACAACTGAATAGAAGGAATTTATCATTCAGGAATGTCACGCTGTAAAGCACAAAGGCCATGACTCCAAGATCAAGCAGCAGTTCACAGTCCTGAAGATACACACTGTATGATGGCTTCAACAGGACGGGATAGTTCAAGGATGCACTTTCTGCCAGTGCTGTGCCTACGTTATAGACCTGTTGCCACCTCGCCTTAACTGGAACAGAAGGCCAGAGGCTGGATGCATGTATTACGCAGGCTGCCAGTTTTGTGGCACTGGAGCTGTGTCTGTCGAACTGCAGCTAAGAAGCATTGAGACTGCTTTGCGTTTCTTCAGTTGTATCCCAACTTTTTATTTTTCTTTTCCTCATCTTGATTTTCCACTTTCATATTTCTTCCATTTTTCTTACCTTTTCATTTTTTTTCTCTTCAGTAAATTACTCTTCTACTCCTATATTCTTTCCTCAGTCCACACCCTCCTCCCCTCTATGTGTTGATGTTTTTAACATTTCTCAGGACAGACTTGCTTAGACTGTGAAGACTAAGGATTTGCTGGCAATAGCACAATCATGTGCTAAATTGCAAGTCATCCTGTAGGCAGTTACTGTATTGTTGAAAGTTGGGTCTGGTACAGGTTGAGTAGTTAGATAAGTCCTTTTCTCTAACAGAATGAAGATATTTATTCTAATGGAATGTTCCTCGAACATTATTGGGCAAAAGTGTGAAACCACTGGGGTGCTCTGCAGTATCTCTCAGGGTGGAAAGTAGTTGATGGTTATTCTGATAAAAATGCAATTAGAAGGGAACAAGTTTTTGAATTGCAGCTATCCATCAACACAAACAAGGAAAAATGACCTGATGTACTACAAATAAAATCAGTATCAAAAATAGAACAGAAATAGCCAGATGGAAAGAGGACAGAGGCTGAGGCAATCTTTATGGAACAGTAATATCAGAACTTTGAAGTCCTTGTGGGAAACCAGTATTTATAACTTCCAGAAGTTTATATTATGCTTGATAAAAGCCCTGAAAGGGTTTGTTGGTTATTGGTTGTCACTGTACCCCTAAACCCAGCCAGGCCAAGGACTTCTGACTTCCAATTATCCTGATGACCCTCATGTGCAAAGGAGCTGTGGTAGCACATCACACATTTTCTTTGTCCTTTCCCTAAGCTGTGTCAAGATTTATTGGTTCAGCAGAGGAGGGGTATGTGCCCCTTACTGGTGTCCAGGATTATGAAGTTCAACTTCTTTGTAGTATTGACTAAATGAGGTCTGAAAGGTCTGGCACTTGCTCTCTGTATGTATCTCCCATCCCCATTTGCTTTATTATATAAAATAAAAAATGTCAGCTGACACAGAGACAAACTGTGATCGACATTCCCTGCATCAGTATAAAAGCTGCCATGATTATTCATCAGGGCATGATAAGCACAGGAAAAGCAATGATATGTCACTCAGGTATAAGCACCTTGCACATTCCCTTTGAAGTTAGCGCTGAATCAACGATTCCATCAGGCCTGGAATTCAGTTAGCTCTTCATCTTTTTTTTTTTTTTTTTTTTTTTTTTTAATAAAAGTGTATATTGATGACAGGAATGAGGGGGCATGTCTGTATTGGCAAACAAGAGGAAGGATTTGAGGAGCAAGGGGGATAGGATAGCTAGGCTCACAAGAGTATGGGAGGTTTGTTGCCTTTCATTGCCTTGATTTTTGGGTGATTTCTTCTGTCATTGACAATAGTGTTTTTTTGTTTTGTTTTTTACATTTATTACTGCAAGTTCAAAATAAAATTGCAAACAGGGGCTCGGAACAGATTCTGTTACTATAGATGGCTAGAGTGGTACTTATTATATCTGTCTGATTTCTGACTTCTGACAACTCAAACAGCTTCTTAACAATTCCTTGCTTTAAAAAAGGCAAAGTCCCCTATGGTAAAGTCCTGACACAGCCACACCCTATGAAACTCAATGTAACAAAAGCACCTGATCAGTCAAGCCATCTAAATGTCACTCTGCAAGCATTGTAACTGTAACATTGAAACTACATTGCAACTACAGCTCAACCACATCATAATGCTGTTATCTACTCACTAGATTATATAGTACATCTTTCCTTTTGCTAGCACAGAGATAGAAAAACCAACAAAGGCTATTAAGGTTAACACCAACAAATTTTTTGCCATCTCCCTTCATGGTTATGATCATATATCACGCTCTAATCAAGGAGAACTTTGCAGTGGTTAGTTAAAAGGCAGTGGAAAAATTGGTGAGGGAGGGAATTCGTAGCATCATAGCTTTGAGAAGAAGATTAAATAGCTCACGTATGTATATAGCGTGCAAAATGGGAGAAGAAAGTGGAGTTGGTTACTGAATTGCAAAGATGTTGAAGATGCTTTAAAATTACTGAGTTTTCTTGGATGCTCTTTCCAGTTGAAAGGTAATAGTGAATTCTTTAGTATGCTATTTCTGCCTGAGAGATTAAAAAGCTCTCTCTAGGATTTTAAAATTTGTTGCTTAATATAATAAGCAATTTGTAAATACTTTAAAAATTAAAGTATTGAATATGACTGCTGCTATGTGTGTCCTCTCCTGTAAGTAATTGTAAAAACATTTCTCTGTTTTGTGAGTTTAATGGACTTTGACAAGAATGTGGAATCACACAGTCATCTAACTTAGAATGCTGTTTATGAGCAGTGATTTAGCATTTACTACTTATCACTCCACCCATTTAAAAAGTTTTATTCCTCTAGTCAAGAACTGGAAACAATACCATCCTACCACTTGCAGACTCTGAATAAAAAATAATTGAAATAAGCATTTTGCAAATGTTCTGGAGGCGGAAATGTGCAATTTGGCATTTGTTTCTGAATAATAAATCCATTCACAGAAATTCGGTTCAGTCCATGAAGGAAAAAAAAAAAAAAAAACAATGAATCTTGAACTGAATTTTATTATGAGTGAATTATTTATCTAGCTATTGCCATTATTATTTAATATTTCATTCATATCGATGAGAAAAGGCTTTGCAAAAGTGTGTTGGAAATTATGCCTTCAGTAGAGAGTGTAAAACCTTTATCAGTCGTAAGAAAGAGTAGGTGCTAAGACAGTTATGCTGTTGCATATTTCTACGTATGTATCAGACGTTTGTGGTATGTAGTAAGAGAAAGCTCCCCAGCTGTGTCTAGGTGTGTATTGCAAGGCAGTTGAGCTACAGAATTATGCTACAGATTTTGAACCGTTTCTCTCTCCTTCAGAAAGACTGGGAGAACTGGAGTTTGAAATTTGATTATGATAAATATATAGCTGTCTAGACGCCTTTGGTAGCGTTTCCTTTCTGCTTACATGGTGCTAATGGGAACAGATCTAAAGCTATTTGAATTTGTTAGCAAGAATTCAGAAGTTCGGAGGCTCATTCTTAACATACATGACTCGGTATCAGAAACAGAAAATTTGCCACCAGAATCTGGATTTCCATTGCTTCCTAGCTTCAGAAGCGCTGTATATATTCAAAGGGTTGTGATCATAGGGCTTTGCTGTTTCACAACAAGAAGAAATCACATAAGAAGTTGCAGAAGTGATGCAGTTTGTAAGCGGTTTACTTAAGAACTTTTTTCTAATTATAAACCTGTTTAAGGAGTTTAAAAAATTTTGTGCTTTATTTGTCCCAAATATTACACCTCAATGACATGGCTAAATTCCATTATTTGTTGTAACATTTGAAAAGTAAACTCAAGTGAAAATTAACCACGTGTGTTCCCATATGCATTTGTAAAATTATTTTCAGTTTAAATTATGCATTCAATACCTTTGTTACTGAAAAAATAGTAACTTTGTGAGCTGGGAGCTGAAAGGAGCAGGGGCAGGATGGTATTCCAAAAGAAAGTTGATGGGGAACTTGTTTTCCAGAAGCTGATACTCCTTTCAATATAGAGGAAAACAAACTACTTTCTTAGTTGAGCTGACTTTGGCTTGCGAACCTGATGTAAAACACTGCTAGTTATCTCAGTCTATTATTAATGCAGAATAGTAATATTGTAATTGTTTTCATGATTAATGAATTTGCTGAAGACAGAAAATATAATAGCAGTCAAACTGTGTTACTATATGAATGGTGTTCATTAGAAGTTTAGTAAAATCAGTCCTATGTTCTGGGAAATAAGCGCTTGTGGATAAAACCCTGGGAGATGCTTGCTTGCAGTTCCTCTGGTGTTTCAGCACCATGATTTGTGTCCAGTCTCAGAGGTCCAAGAATGGGTATTTTCTATGAGCGCACAGGATTTTTACTCATGCTATTGCCAAATTCTTCTTATTTAATACCATACATTGAGCCTATTGAATTTATTGTGACTGTTATAAGATTATCTGGGATGAGGTGTCAAGAGGGTGAGTTTTCCACAATGTGAAGTAAAAAAAAATAAATAGTGTACTTCATGGAGCAGAACTTGGCATCAATGCTTAAGCAGATGGCTATGATGATAGGGCTGCAGTCACTAGCAAGTAAAGGTAGAGCGGACAGAGAATATTTGTTTTGTACATGTGCCTAAGTGGGAGCAGTCACATCACTTGTTCTTTTTTATAAAGTGAGTCATGACAAAATTACTTAAGCTTTCAGGAATTTGAAAGAGAATGAGGGGAAGAAAACACTTGGCATCTGCAATTTAATGCTTTTAACTAGAGAAAGAGAGCTAAGCTAATGCTCAAGTGTTTCATGTGTTGCAGGCAGGCACTAATATACCCAGAGGGTAGTTAAAGACTCCTTGGAGAAACCTCACAGCCACCTCATTCTCGACTCATCACGACAGCCTCACTTCCCACAATTTAAAAAAAAAAAAAAATCAAAAAAAAAGAAAAAAAAAAAAAGACACTGTGAGCTGTGAGGAAGGTGGGAGATGATGCATGGATCATTTTTTCACTTCTGCTGTTCTCAATAGCTCTCCTACTGTTCCTTCTTTTCAGTTTGCCTCTCAGGTCTTTAAGTCATTACCTAATTTTCACTGTGTAGCAAGTACTCGGGTACAATTTTTTCAGGTGAAAGAAATCCAGGGTGAATTTCTAACTCACAAAAAAATGACCCTTCAAGATAGTATAGTATAGCAGTGTTCTACATGCCTAGTGCATTTTTTTTTTCCTAGTCTCAAAGACTGCCACTGATGGATTTGAAAGAGACCCTTTGCTTTGTATTCGTAGTCGAAGCATGTGAGCTATGCTGCCTACTGGAGCAGCTCCAGTTGCATCTTGTGGGAGCAGCTGTACAGGCTGATGTGTACAGGCTCCCAAAAGCAAAGCAATTACTAATTGTTTATGGGGAAAAAAAAAAAAAAAAAAAAAAAAGTAGTAGCTTTTTTGTTGAGAGTATTAGGTTACAGAGGTAAGAGATGGAAAAGCCCTGCCAAATTCTACTTAGGCTGTTCACTTAACTACAAAGCAGAATTGTTACTGCACAGTATAATCTGCAGGGATTTTTCTGTTACGCATAAAGGTAGCATTTATTACATATTACTGCAGCACACCACTGGGAGTTTCTTGTTACCATTCCAGCTAATGAAATGGCACAGCTCTGCCTGAAGGCTTGAACTAGGCAACTTCTTGGGCTCGTCTGCTTTCTTGTCAGCAAATTGTCATGGCTAACTTTGCTGTCATTAAGGGACTGTTCCTGGACTCAAAAACACTGTAAGGATGGGTGAGGGGAGAGAAAGGAGAGGAGAAGAAAGTATTTGCTGAGAAGTCTCATTGGCAACCAATTACTCAGTTCATTGACAAATGACAGTGTTGTGAATTGAGCACACCTAAAATTCCTTTAAATCATGGGGTGCTTGCTAGCTTGTGGAATTGAGTCTGGAGTGCAGAAATTCACAAACCTTACATCTCTAGACATGTTTGGCAGTGAGTCATAGCAATAGTGGGGCAATTCTGGGTCTCTCAGCACATTCTGTGCTTGTGTACCTAAAGAAGCTCTTGCTGCCATCTGTCATGAAAATGTTTAGGTGACATATTTGATCCAAATTTTGGACATTTGAGATAAAACAGAGAAAAGGACCATGTGGCACCGATAATTTTATTCTGCCCTTGCAGATTTGTTGAGAGGACTTTTTTGTGTACCAGTAGACTTTGTGTTGTACCATTTGCACATCTCTGATATCTCCGGATCAGGTATATTCACCCGCAGCTTGTACAGTGATGGTCTAAATGCTCTATCATATTCTTTGACTAATTTAACAGTAGTGCAGCTGTGGGCTGATGCCTGATCTGCATCAAATTAGTACTGTTAGGCAGTAGGGCTGTTTGCTATTAATGATTGTGTGATCATGTCCTCCTGTCAGAGAAAGATGTGAGAAGTGACTAAAGTCTTTTTGCCAGGGTAAGGGATTATGGATTATCAAAGATGCTGAGGGCTCTTGTAGCTGCACACAGATATTACTGCTGATTTTGGCTTAGTTTGCCCTGTGCCTGTGCAATACATGTCAGAAATTTTATCCTCTGGCACATGCCATCATTATGGGAGTGGGCTTCTGGGGGTATGAGTAGGTTCTATCCAGCTCCTCTATCCAGGAGCTCCTAGAGTTCAACTCCTGCATGTTTTCAGAGCCTGCTCTGCGGTCTCAGAATGCAGTGCTTTTTTGTGATTTCCATACTTTCACAAATCAGTGAGAAAGTGGGATGTGCAAAGGATGCCTCTTAGGGCAGCAGAAACAGGGAAATTGATTACTGTAGGGTAAATCAGGTACATTTAGTATGTCTGTAGTTTGATTGGACTCATGGCTTTTGTGTAACTGTGCAAGTGGCAGATGCCTTTTTATGACTGAAGTCAGCTATTAACTCAGTAGGTCTGGCTGGCATTAGTCATTAAGAGAGTGTTTTGAACAGGGGAGGTATAGACCAGGACTTAGCACAGAAATTCAGCTTTTGGTATCAGAGTACCACTGGTGCAGATTCATTACAACCCATTGTCTGCATTCCAGGTTCCTGTTGAACTCAGTTCAGAAATGAAAGTTGTCTAACTTTGGAGTACATCTTAAAGAAAGGAGGTCTCACTGTTATCTCCCCCATCACATTTTGATGATACAAGTGATAAGCTGCTATATTGAGATATATATATATACATATATGTTTTCCTTTATCTCTGGCAATTTGTAAGTTGGAGAGTTGGAATCTCTGGATTTATTTTGTTCATTACTATGAGTTGTTTCCTGCTCTCCAGTAAAGCTAGGCATTGGCGTGTGAGAATTTTTTTCAGTTCATGGGTTCCTTTCCTCTGACTACTAAAATTTTGATTCTGTTCTTACTCTCTAGTCTTTGTGAGTTTACTCTCACTAATAATTCTTTCTTAGTAGCATTTGCCTATTTCTGTGCCACTGTGTATTTAACTGATCTTCTGCTCACCCTTTTTAGGATTCATTTTTTCTATTGACTGTACCGTTGTCTTTGGCTATAGTATCTGTTCTCACTTAAAGCATACGTGGAGCAGCCTTATAAGCATGCAAAACTCAGAAAACTAAAAAGGACTGTTTCAGAGCTCACTTCCCCTCCACTCCTAAGCTACCAGACATTTCATATGTGGCTACACAGGGCAGGAGGAGATGCTGGAAGAGCAGACTGTGGAAAGCAAAAGAAGCACAGGAGAAGGTTTCTCCTCGGGGAAGATTAACCCTAGAACAAGAATGGTGTCCACATAATGCTATAGACCAAGAGAAGAGAGATCCTTAGGGAAATTATGGGTTTCCCATCTCCTTTTTAACCCTGCAGTACACAAAGCCGTGCTTAAGACAGATTCTTCATAATGTATACTAGTTTTCTGAAGGAGTGAAAGGGGTAGTTTTTGTTCTGAGTGTTGTTTCTACTGCAACGGCAAAGGTTTTTGAAGCAAGTAGAGTCAAGCATTTCACTTCTTAAGAGCTGGTATTTTCTTCCATGCTCTCAGCCAGCATGCATGTGGTTTCTGGTGCCCTAGAGGGAGGAACTGTACCCTGGAAAAGCAGCTCTTGGCCTTGCACGTGTATAAAGCTGTTCCCAGAAGTCCTTAACAGAGAGTTGGCTATAGTCCCAGTTGGAGATGAGAGCACAGTAAATTCAGCAAGTGAAAAAAGCCTGATTACATACAGTGGGTAGCATAGGTCATTTACATTCTTCTTTTCCTTTTACTGCTGTATGGCAATGGGAACAGGGACATGTTGTCAGAGGACCAACATCATGGGATGAACTTGTGTCTAGAATTGACCTATTCTCCTTTGCTTACTTTCCATCTCTCCTCCTTCCATTTTCTTCTATTATTTAATTTTCTAAACAGACATCCCCCAGTGTGCACTGTGTAAATATTGTCACTGAATTACTGTCTGTTTGCTTAACTCATTAGAGAAAGTCATGATAAGCTTTTTAATTACAAAATTAGCTTCGCCAAATCAATTTCTTTCGTTTAATGAACTGAAGAAAGCTGCAAATGGGAGGGGTAACATTCCCTCTTCCCCTGAAGCATAAATTCGCTACCTGCAACCCCCAACTTTCTGCAATAGAATCAAGGTATTTAAGGAACAGATTCACTGTATTTTAAAAACATTTGAGCTGAAGAGCATCTTGAGCCTCCCTTTGTTTTTCTCACTTGTGAAATTAATCCTTTTGTTTGTGCTCCTCTTTTTTGCATTTTACTCTCTGTATTTATTTTATCTTCATCTTAGAGTAGCAGTCACAGAACTGAATATATTGAAAACAAAACCATTTTCATCACTTGCATACCATGCTTCTTGGTGAAAGGACAGTACCAGTATAAGGAATCTTCTTCAGCAGTTCAAAAGACAACCTAGATATTTGTTGAGTGAGTTAATGGTTTGATGGATGTGTTTGTGCACCCTTATTTTGTTGTAAGACCTAGAGTGGAACAGAGGAGAGTGCTGAAAGCAGGATAACCTGAATCATCTCAGTGCATCCACGACTGTAGACTTTGGCAGACTTAGGTGTATTGAATGTTAAAGATGTGGACGCTCTACCTGTGCTTATGGTTATCAGCTTTGTCACTGATAGATTTGTAGGCTTGCAACCTAAAAGGAGCCATCAGAGAAGATGAGGTTGCATGAAGATACTGGTTAGGACTGTGGCCAGGAGCATGTAAGGCACAGACAAACTTCCCATTTGGTTGATTTAATTTTGGAGGAGATTCTCTCCAGTGAAGTAATGGGACAGACAAATCCTTGTATCTAGCTGTCTGTTGAACTCTTTTATTTGTTAATTGGACTTGCAGCAAGAGTTCTCTGCATACTTGTCTAAGACTTCTTGCTATTCTTATTTTGATATACTGTCAGAAAGATGTTCAGGCCAAAGTTGGGTAGAAAGTAGGCGGTGTTATCCCCAGGTGCTGCTTCAAGTCTAAGAATAATTAGATATTCCTGCTAATGTAATCAGAAGTGAAGCAATTCACAAAGCTAACACTTAACTTGTCACCTGTACACTTCAGTGTCAATGTTCTGTAGAACTGTGTGGGGACAAACCACAGCTCCTATAGCCTCTCATTCTTACCTATCTCTGTGGGCTGTGTCAAGCTCTGCCACTGAGACAGATTTTCTTAACAGTTCTGGTGACTTTATTATTTCTACCCTGAGGTTTATCACTCATAGAGAGTTAGGCGATCCATAGTACCAGGCACCGAAATGAACTAAGCCCCAAACAATATTTTTAAATCCTTAAAAAAAAAAATATAACTTTAAGCTCGAATGAAGACTAGAGTTAAACCTTTTTCTTCCAAAATAGTTTGCTTATTGTTTAGATGTAAGAGCACAGATGGAACTGAGGACTAAAAGGAAGGAAGGACAAAAAGGTAAATTCAAGTGATCAAAATTTCTGAAGGAGTTTCCTTTACACGTAGTGAAGCTTCCTTCACCAGGCCACTGAAATCATGGATAGGCATTAGGAGCTGGTGATGACTGCTGCTGTGCATTAACTCTGTTCCCAAGGCTGGGTAAGCTTCAGCCAGAATATCAGAAAACAGATTCTTTAGTGATCAGCTTTGCATTGGACTTGTTCTTTAATGTAATGAATCAAGTTATAGAGCCTCTCTGCTGCTTTCATAATATATAAATTCAATACATGTTTAGTATTTGGTGTGTGTTTACTTATTATGAAATCCACTTGTCTTGATGTTAATTTCTGCGTAGCAGATGATGCAACAGGGATGTGCTGCTGTGGAAGAGGTAGACATGGCTATGACTGTTACCAATTTTTCTTACTGCAGATTGCCAAAATAGCTTTATGTACCTATAAATAGGATAGCAGCAACCCAAGCAACTTTGTGAAGACGGATGGACAACAGTTAGCCATTTCTGCCTTCCACTTTCAGACTGTGCTAAGCATAGTTTTTTTCTGCTGCTTGCAGCAGAACCAGAGCATGTTTGCTGAGTGAATCCATGTGTTGGAAACAAACAGGTGTCTCTTATGTTAGATTACAAAGCATTCTAGAGCTGCAAGGCCCATGGCCTCCTGGGGAGCAATAATGAAAGAAAATCTAATCTTCGGTATTTAAGCAGTAATAAGAATCTTCAGTGAAGCAGAACCTTTTTCTCTGCCTTTCTCCTGCTACCTGCTGTTTCGCATAATGATTATACCTACTGAGATGCTGCACCCAAGACTTCTTATTACAGTAGTCTGTGGAGAATGAAGGGTGGTTCCTTGCTTTCAGCCTGTGCTTTGTTACCTCTTGCAGTAATCTAGTGATCAGAGAGGTGGTTGTGGTTTAACCTGGCAGGAGCTAAGCACCACACAGCTATTCACCCACTTTCCTCATTGGGGTGGGGAGAATCAGAAAGAGGGTAAAACTTGTGGGTTGAGATAAAGACAGTTTAATAGGGCAGAAAACGAAGGGAAAATAATAATAATGATAAATGAATGTACAGAACAAGTGATGCACAATGCAATTGCTCACCACCTGCTGATCAATGCCCAACTAATCCACATTCTGCAGCAAGTCCCACAGTTTGCTCCCTGACTTTTATTATTCAACATTATGCCATAGAATCATAGAATTGCTTGAGCTGGAAAGGACCCTTAAATGTCATCTAGTCCAACACTGCTGCAATAAACAGGGACACCCACAGCTAGATCATGTTGCTCTGAGCTCCATCCAGCCTGACCTTCAATGTCTTCAAAGATGGGACATCCACCACATCTCTGGGCAACCTGTTCCAGTGCTTCACTACCCTTAGAGTTAAAAAAAAAAAAAACACGAAAACTGTTTTCTTATATCCAATCTAAATGTCACCTGTTCTAATTTGAAACAATTTCCCCTTATCCTATCACAGCAGACTCTGCTGTGGAATCTGACCCTTTCTATCTTATAATTCCACTGTTGATACTGAAAGGCTGCTATCAGGTCAATTCGGAGCCTTGTCCAGTCTGAATAGACGCAGCTTTTTCAACCTGTCCCTTTAGGGGAGATTTTCCATCCCTTAGATCATTTCTGTGGTGCTCCAACAGGTGCATGTCTCTTCTGTACTGAGGACTCCACAACTGGACATAGTGCCCCCGGTAATGTCCCACCAGTGCAGAGCAGAGGGGCTGAATCACCTCCCTTGACCTTCTAGCTGCTTCTTTTGATGCAGCCCAAGGTACGGTTGGCTTTCTGGGATGCGAGGGCTCACTGCTTTCTCATGTCTAGTTTGCCATTCCACCAGTACCTTCAGGACCTTTTCAGCAGGGCTGTGCTCAATCCTTTCATCCTCTAGCTTATACTGTTAGTAGGGGTTGCTGTGGCTGAGGTGCAATTCCTTGCACTTGGCTTTGTCAAATCTTCTGGCTCTCCTTGACCCGCTGCCTGAGCCTGTATAGGTCTCTCTGAATGGCATCCTATCCCTCAGGCATGTTGACAGCACCACACAAGGATGTCGTAGGGGAAATCGTGTCATGTGTACATGACCACATGTAATGCCATGTGATATGGAATATTTCTTCTGATTTGGGTCAGCTCTTCTAGTTCTGTTCCCCCTGCTAGATCTGTGTGCACACCCCGCCCCTTCAATGGCAAGGCAGTACAAGAAGATAAAAAAAATCCTTTACTTAGTCTAAGTAGTACTCTGCAACAATTAAAACATCAGTGTGCTAATAACATTATTCTTATGCTAAATCAAAAACACAGCACCTAGTAGAATCTAGCTACTAGAAAAAATGAACTCTATCTCAGAGCAAAACAAGACAGAAGTGAACAAGGATTCTGAGAGTATTTGGTCTCTGAAAATAAGTTTCAATTCTTTTTTTCAGTTTATTTCTTAGTAAATAATAGTTGTGAGAAGATTGTGAAGGTCAGTGAACACTCTTTATTATGCATAGATATTTTTCTACTTATAGGATCCAAGCCAGCATTTGGTGTTTCACAAATATCCACAGGCAGACAAATTAATGGGATGCAATTGAACCCTGTTTCTAGGTCAATGTAGCTTATATTTATTAATCTTCCTCTATGCATTATAGGATTTGTGAAAAGATACTTTCAGAGTGACTGGTTCTCTCTCCGTTATACTTGGGTTTTTGTTTTTGCTTTTGTTTTTTCCTGGAGAACCCTGCCTTCTGGAAAGAAGATCCACTCAGTGAGGTTTTCAAGGAACCATTTCAATTAAGAGCTGGTGAAAAGACAGGGTGCCATAAAGGCAAATAGTCAGCTAGAGCCCACTGAACCTTAGCTGCAACCTCTCTCCTGTTCCATTCTAGTCAGGGTAGAGGTGAACTATTAAGAACTGAATATTCCATTTTCTGTTGCTTAAAGAAGAGAATTTACAGATAAAGTAGGCATTTCGCTGTGAAAAATCTCCCAGTGATTTTGAGTGATGTCTTTGCATGGACCAACTTAATATATAGCATAAGAAGCTCATTGCCATTGAGATTCACAAAAACACACTCCAGAAGAAAATGAGGAAGGGGCTTGTGCTCGCTGTCCTTTGCCTCTCAGTTGCCTGTGCTGGTTATGTAAGCCTGCAGCTCTCCTCCATTTTCCTGACTGCTGATCCGTGCCTGATGGCCATGTCAGGCCTCCGGCACCAGGAGCACTCTGATTGCTGCACTCTCTGCTCTTTAACATGACAATTAAAAATGATTTACAAATGGTCGTTTCAGTTCCAAACAGAGAGCAGCAAGAGGCTGCAATACTCATTGTGATATCAGAGACACCCAGCCATCCTAGCAGCTGCTGCCTTTGCATTCACTGCTCGTTTGTCTCTGGGGTTTTATGTAAGATGTCTGTTCTCAAAGGGCTGCTTTGTAAGAGTTCTCTGCAGGGCTAGAAGAGTCAGTGGAGCAGAATCAGCATCTTGGAGACAGTGGCCTCTTTCCAGTAAGGAGACATTTGGTGTGTTTATGAGGCTCCTATATGAGTATCCCTGTAAGAAGTGAGAAGGCTGTGAAGGAGGGCAAGTGCTGACTTGGAGACTGGTATTAACCATCAGTCAGAGAATAATGAGTACTTTTTACTTTTTTTTTTTTTTTATACTGTCACTCTATACACTCACAGGGCCTAAGATTGATCCATGGGCCTTTTGGAGGGTGTTCATGCAGCTCAGTTTTGAGTAACTGAAGCACAGTGCAGGAATGCCTTGACTCGGTGCAGTCTGTGGAGAGAAATGTGATCCTTTAGAGAGTTTCAGAGCACTGATGTCACTCGCATCCTGAATCACCTTCTGAAGAGGGCTGGTAGTTCTTATAAACACAATGTGAATTTCTGTTCCTCCCTGCTTTGTTATCCCAAGTAACATAGTACTCTGCTTGAGCTTGGAGAGGTGCAACTGTTCCTCTTGTTTCCAAATCTGAAGATATGACACATTTATTAAATGCTTATGATTAGTTAGAGTCAATTATGTTTTTAGTTTATGACAGAAGCTGTTAAAGATGTGTTTAAAGATGTGTTGTGTGTGCTTCAAGCCTTTAATGTGAAGCAGTGGTGCAGCACTATAACAGGTGTGCTCTGCTGGACCTGGTTTGCACTGCCAATGAGTCTCTGGAAGGATTTTTCCAGCCACTAATATTTTTCAGTGAAGGACTGCTTATGATACTGTGTTCATAATGGTGAAGTCAATTCATGAAAGTAGAGGTGAATGCAAAGTGCTAATGCTTCTTCCTTTCCCTCTTATCCTTTCTTTCTTGTACACTTTAGTTCAAGGTGTGTCAAAAGCTGATGTCATTGCTTTATTTAGCTCAGTAGGAAAGAGGCCACCCTGAACGTTGCATCCTCCTTACAGTAGAGTCTCTTTGCTGACAATTCACTGGCATACACACCATCAGGTATCATATGCCTGTCTGCTGCTCTGCCCATTGCCACAGCTGTTCGCTTACTGCTGGGAATGCTGTGGGGTTGAGACAAAGCTGTGGGAGTACTTATAACCCTGTGTCCCAAGGGGACAGCATCATGTCATGAGTTGGGGGGGGGGGGGAACATACACAGGGTTGCCTGTGAGTGAGAAGAGCTGGAGAATCTTCCAGATGCTCTGATATTCAGATATCAGCCACAGCTGAGCTGTTCCTCAGAAGCAGACACGGTAACCCAGAATTAATTGCTTCTACTGTGTAGTTCAGCAGAACCTGTTTGTGTTTTCTCAGCTGATTGTGGTACCTCTGCTGACAATGGAAGATTAGCAGTGCTACAGAAAGATTTTGATACTTCTGAGTAAAAGAGGTGGGAGTCATAAATGTCCTTAGTCTTCTCATTACTTTATGTTTTGTTTTCATAAAGTGTGTGTGAGCTACATGACTTTTAGTGAAGCTATGTACTGTTGTTACTGCTTTGAAAAAGAAAAGGGGGGGGGGGGGGAAGAGAGGAATGAAAATCCAAATAAAAAAATATATGTAAAGTTTTTTTTTTTAAAAAAAAACATATATGTCTGAATGACATCTGTGTGCTGCCCTGGCACAAAGCAGGTATTATCATGCTGCAGTGGCCACACTATGGCCATTTCAAGAAAAATCTTCATTTTCCACAGTGAAAGCAAGAAAGAAAATGAACAGGAAAAAATATTGGACTGTATTAAGATGCATAGATGAGTGAGTTGCAAGCATTTCAGCTTTGTAAATAAATTTTTTAAAAAGTGTTTTATACTCGAACATTTGTTCTATTAAGCATTATGATGCCCTCTCTGTGTTTTGTAATTTCCATAGAAATAAATAGGTGGCATTACTTTCAGAGCAACCTACATATCTTGACATGACTGAGACTGACACCATGGGTTAGGACCTGGGGCACAGTTGTTAAGCTAATTTAAAAAATAAGAAAATAGAAAAGTGAAGCTAGTGCTGCTTGTTTGACCAGATCTTTAGAATTTTATTACAGTACTGCTTTCCTGACAAGTTTTTAATCCTGAACTTCTCCAAGGTACTCGTTATTCAGATTGTGCCTTTGAATTCCAGCTCTCAACAACAGTGAAAGATATTGCTACTGCCTTCAGAAGCAGGAACAGGCATGAAAAGAAGTGATATAACGTACCCTGAGTTAGCATAGTTTTAGAATTAGGAATATAACTTGAGCCCTTCCAGATCCATTTTCAGTCTTGTCATAGTACTTTGTAGCAAAAGGGATGGGGATGATCAGAAGTACAGCAGGAGAGGTGGAGGTCATGGAGTGATTTTCAGTGTGGTGACTAAGCAAAGGAGAGGTTTATGGTACCTTCTTTGCTATCTAGATATTGTATTAGGTGAAATCAATGTGGTCTTTCAAAACTGCTGAGTTTTCCACATGATGACATTGCTTCTTGGTTATGCTCTGCAGGCAGGGGAGCCTCTGCAATAGCTCTATGTATGTACACACCAGGCATGGCTCCATTTCAGTTCCGTTTCAATGTATGCACTTAAATCCTTTTGAGTAAGAGTTAAACTGTCTGGATTCTGGTTGAACATGTTGCTCAAATCAGAGGAGGTAATTAATTCTGAGAACAACTCATTTTTCTGCTCCTCCCATCCCAGCATCATGAAAACAAGATCAATCTGTAGAGCTGAGGCGTTTGCAGCATTCACAAGTGAAAAGTTGTTAGACACTGAAATACAGGTAAATGCTTCAGAAATTACCCTTAATTGCAGTGTTGTGTGTGTCTGTATCATATACATTCCCTCCCTACCACCCAGCCTCCTTCCTACCTCCCCCACCTCAGCTGTGCTTGCTAACTTCTGAAAACCAAGGGATGTGTACTGCACTTTGCCAGCTGCCTAGGCTAAGGCAGGATTTGCAGAGACTTTGTGATTAGGCTGTTAATTGTGGGTTATGCTAGGGAATAAAAGAGCCAGAGAGTACCTCAGAAAATATCTGTGTCCAGAAGCCGTTATACAGATTCTTCTTGTGTGGCTGTCACGTGTGAATCTTGTCTTTTCTCCTGTGGTGATGTCACAGGTTTTCCATCTGATTATTCCATAGCATCTTTTTCCTCATCCAGGAAAGAGACAAAACACTTCTGCCTTGCAAAGGACTTTGGAGAGACAAAGATGTAATTTTGCTAGGTACTCTGATGATCTGAGAACCAGGCCAACTTGTTTTGAGAGTTTAGTTGCCTCAAATTAGAGGCAACTGATATCATCATTCACTTGAATCTCATCTCAGATATCTCAAAATTTCCTATTCCCTGTAATATAACTAAGGTCTCAGGAAGGGTTTTTTCTTTTATCCTGGCAAAGAGATGCACTGTTCAGACCCACCTTAAAAACACACAGTATGTAAAAATGTGTACAGAGGAGATAGCGTATTAGCAAGACATCATGTTATTTCAGGTTGACTCATAAGTACAGGACTTACACCCTTGTACTGCAAACCAGCCTTGGCTAGGGATATAGTTCTGTGCTGCAGTCCCAGGCATATTTGTAAACAGTGTTCTATTTGTGGGAAAGGCCTTGAAATAATTGGCTTTATTTCTGCATTACTGAGAGGCATACACTAGTGGGGAGAGACAGGGCTGAGAACAGGAAGAACCCATTTGCAAGTGGGAAATATTCTACTGCAGCATAGAAATGGCCCATATCATTTGCATGCCTGACACATAACACACAAAGATGGTGCAACAACTTTCCTCTTCTCCCTATCTTAATTAGCTCTTTCAAAATGACCCATTCCTGCTCGGACTCCCTATGAGCCACGTGGCCTGTGGATGGCACTTCTGAATATGCATGAGCTGACAGGAGAATCTAACGTGTGAATCACACTTAAAACAGACCCACCCACTCACTCCCTGACATCAGCTTTTTCAGAACTGAGAAGTGAGAGCGATTTTAAAATTAGAAAGCATGTCATAGGGAACTTTTATCAGCCCTCAGAGAAAATAAATAACCTCTCAAGATGTGAGAATGGATTTAACTAATGCAGTTATTTATTTTTGCTTTGCAGTTAAAAAAAAAAAAAAAAAAAAAGTGTTTCATGTTTCTTCAGTATCGATGCTATTCGCTAAAAAAAAAGTGAACAATAACTGTAATAGATGTCAGAAAATACTGTCATCTCTAGTTCTTCTCCCATGTCTCCTGAGATCCTAGTTTGTAGCTTCTCAGGGATTGCTTCTGCATGTGGCATACATGCAAATTATTTCATTGGGAAGAACAGAGAACAGAAATAATAATCCTTTTTTTCTGCTATGTGTTTTTTTGAACATTTGCATTTTAAAAGTAAGCAATCTTGCGTGCTGTTAGAGTGGGTGAATTTCTAAGTGGAAAAAAACAATCCAACTAGGAACTTAATTTGTGAAGTTTTTGCTGAGAGGAAAAGAACCCAACATGTTATTTTTTTATGTTTGTAGTTACCTTTTCAAGTGGTCTGTGGGTTTTTGTTGTATCATAAATTGCCATGATACATGTGCAGAAAAATCAGGACAGGAGAGTTGTCTACAGAAGAAATCAGTTGACTTCTTGCAGCTTCACTGTCTTGTGCTGTGACCTTATCAGATTTTGCATAGAGTTATTCAGGACTTGAGGAGAAGAGATAAAAAAAAACCCAAACCAACCAACCAGTTTTCTTTTTTGTTTTGTTTTCAGGAAGTAATGGTAAACTTCCTGACTACAGTAAAGTCACAGTCAGTCACCTGACTTCAGGTGACTTCAGTAAAAGGTCTTTTGCCCTTCAATGTGGTACTGATTCCAATGCCCTTTTGGGGTAAAGCATAGGCCTATTTCCTGGCTGTTGGTGTTTGTAAAGATCTTCTGTCAGTTTTCACAATTGTAGATACGTTAAATCCAGGGTTCTGGTCCAGTTCCAGTTTGAGGAGCTATTTTCTGCTGTTTCTGCAGCAGATTTGTATTGGCTGCGATCTCCTCCTCCACTTGCTGTCATACGTTTTCATGTTTGCTGAGCTCTTTTAAACAGCCACCACATTCCTCTTCTGTGTGCGTTAGCAACTACTTCTGGAGTGGAATGTGGCAGCACAATATTATACTTCACTTAAGGCAAGATATGATAATGAATTCTAGAACAAATCAAAGCCGCAAGAAGAAGTATAGGGTAGGCAGAAACTAATTACTAAGTTGGATTTTTGCCAGTATAGTGGGATTAACAAGTTTACACAAAAAGACTAGAAAGCACTTAAAGGTGAAGTGAAAGGTGCCTTAGACATAAGACACCTGCGCCATTCGGTCCCTCCCCTGGCATTTGCTGCAGGCTTGTTCTTTATGTCACTTTCAACAGTGATACACCCAGTCTAATTATAAATGACTATGAAAGGCGCACAGTTTCCATCATCAGTCTGTGGAGGCTGTTCCAGGGGATTTGTTTCCAAACAAAAGTGCATCTCAACATTCCTCTTCTGTGTTTCTTTGTGTCTTTTTCTTCCTAATTGAAGGACCAAGAATTGCTTCTTTTCACTTCTCCCGTTTTCCCTCATAGCAGTTTTCGCATTTAATGCCCTTCAATGCCTTATAGGCATTTGCTGCAGCAGACTGTTTTCTGTGTACTTGCCTTTCCGGCCATCAGATGGGTTTTGTCAAACATCCCCTGCAATCACTTGTAGCCTCATCTACAAGCAGCTTGTGCTGTAACTTTGACTTAAAATCATTACTTCCATCGGACGCTGGAGCCTCTTTCCTTAAGCTGCAAGAACAGGATCGAGGTTATGAGGCACAAGAGGGATTGTATACCCAAGGAAGCCAGACACATTCAACCCTGGCTCTGATTCCTTGTTTCAGGTGGGTGTTGCTCATGCCAGCTTAGATGAACTGCATGTTAGATCACCTTGGAAGAGGTAGCCTTTGTAATAGAAAATGATTTACGAGATTCATTGGGGCTTTGCTACCAGCTGAGCATATTGGTGGCAAAATTTTCTCTCTGTTCTATACGAAACTTAACTTTCCACTCTGTGGCTATTACACTTTTTACTTTGCGTAGCACAAACAGTAAATAAGTAGCCATAAATATTCAGATTAGAGTCTGGATCTCATTTTAGACCCAGGAAGTTCACAGAAAGGGCTTCAGTGTTTCAGTCAGACTGCTGTTTCCTTTGTGTCCTGTTCTTTCCAGTTGTATTTTCAGCCTGTCACGTGCTAGTACATCCTGTCAGGTCTCAAGAGTGTTGTTAGTTTTGATGTATTGCAGATTTTCTTTTCACATTTTTTTTTCAAACATTTGTAAAATATGCAAAGAAGGAATTTTGTGTTCTTCAGTGTATTTTAAGTACCAAATACCAAAAGTAACATATACACGCTTTTGTCAGGACAGAGGATGTTTTTCTGTATGTCAGGCCTTAGTCCTGCAATGAGCTTTCAGATGAGACATCTACGACTGTAAACCTTGGTAGCTACAAGGTCATGTTATGTAATTACTTATGTATCATGAATTTATGTAATATACTTGATAGATATTCTTAAAATTATTTTTAGAGAAAAAGAACAACTGTTTAATTTATTTATTTCTGCTAATTATAGAACAAATTAGATCTTGTTAATCATTTGTCTTTAGAAAAATGATAAAAGGCTGTAATTATTAAAAAGAATACAGTAAACAAAAAATGGTTTTGATTGCTTCTGCTGACACGTTGTCTCAAACAGAGCTTGAAAGTCAGACTAGATCAGATAGTCTGACAAAGAGCCAAAACTGAACAGATTGCTGCTTTCGTCTGCTGTGAGTTTATATTCATTTTCAGACTCTGTGATTTAGTAGGATTGGTCAGGATGAGAGTTAGAAGGTAAGATGGAGAGCAATTCCTTAAAGGAAAAATAAAATGAAAGCTTACTAAGTATCTGAAAAGTAGTTCTTGAGATGGTAGGAGTTGATAAGAGACATCCCTGGCAAGCCTGAGGTTATGGTTTCTTAAAGTATTATTTTAGAATAACGTTATTAGACCTCACGAAACCCGAGGGAGAAAATCACTGTCACTGCTTTTTTTTTCTTCCTTTTTTAAATCAAGTATGTCCTTTATTGTTATTTAATTTTGGTTTTCTTCACCTTCAGCATTAACAATTAGAAAATTACAATCCAACAGACTGTGTTTGTATTCTGCAAATGGAGCTGTCAATCAGTGTGTTGTTATCAGAGGTTTGTTCCATAAATGTTAGGCAACTGGGGCCCAATTATCCTATCTCTAATGCAGTGTGAATTTGACAAATAAAGGTGCAAGTTACAGTTAATCTTTCCTTAGTGAGTGCATGTTTTACGAAGATTCTATCATATGGTTTCAGAAGAGCAAAGAGCGTATAAAGGCACATGAAAGATTCAGGGCTGCATGATACGTGCCATGGTTGTCTTTAGATAAGAAGTAGTTAGACCTACATCCTTCATTTTTTTTTTTTTCCCTCAGACTTGGAATAGAAAGAGAAGGGCTTAAGCTGTTCCAGGTAGCTTTTCTTTGATCAGATTTATTTGCATGGGAATGCAAAATATATTGCTAAAGTACTAATTTAGAGTTCTTCCTGGACTCGGGATATCTGTATGATTCACTTATCCTTCACACAGGAGATGATTGATACTGTATTTGGGAGTTATGCTGCTGTGTATTTACAGGAGTCCTTTATTTAGGAAAGCTAAACTATTAGCAACAGCTGCATTGTACAGCTGGTCTATCTAAACATTCTCATTCAGGAACATATTTTTACTTCTATATTTTATTTGAATGCACGTTACAGGTTTTTTTGCTTTGGTTTTTTTTTTTTTTTTTTTTCTTTTGTTTTAATTAACATTGCCTCTGATACCCCAGAGGACCACACCAGTGAGAAGCAAAAGTACGTGCCTGGATTCAGTAGATGCAGTACATGCAATGCTGATTTTTAAGAAAGGGTAAACCATGAAATGAGATGATTTTACATCTGCCCGTGCTTATCCAAGTCACCTAGGGATTTTTTCTCTGTTGTCATGTAGCAGATCTATTACCAAATTTTCTCTTTTATGGGATTTAGGAAGACTTTTCATTATGTGTTTAGTATTAAAATTCTAAACTTATCAGTTTCATGTTGTGCCATCAGCTACCTCTGCATTGCTTTGGAACCTAAAAGTTGTTGTATACCAGCAAAATGTCTTTCTTGTAGAATTTGTAGATTTGTAGTTTCTTGTAGAATTATATAAAAGTGCTGAAGAAAATAAAATAGTCTGAAAGAAGATATTTTGAGAACATGGGCATCTTCTCTCTGAGCCATTCTGAACAGGAATGTGGACATTCCTCTTAGCAGTCTTCAGCCCTGTTGTAGCATCCACAGGTGTGCAAGAATTTGAGACGCCAGCATTTAACTTCCACATGACTGGGTGATCTGCGGCTTTTCTTGTCATGGTTTGCAGTCTCATTAGGAGTTTTTGAGATCACTATATGTGTATCTAAAGTAAAGGAATCCAGCTCCTTACCATTCCCTCACTTTCTCAGGTGAGGTCACAATTTGCTAATACTTATCCTTAGAGACATTTTGGGGAATAGAGTATCTTCAAACTCAAGACACTTGATGTCACTGTGTGGGGATTATACTTCAGCTTGTCCTGAAAATTCCACAGCAATGCCTATTGACCTATACCTGAGAGAAAAATGGCCACATTTCTAACTGCATGGGGCCATGTCAACCTAACACATTGGTATCAGTTCTGTATGCTTTGTTGAATCTATTTGCACAGATGTACATGCAGGTCACTCACAGTGAAGTCAGCTTTTTCCCTCACTTTTTTCCCCGCTTCTTTTTGCACTGCCCTTTTAATTTATTTCTTTCCACTTCTATGTTTATAGTCATTTGAATGTCCTTTCTTATTCTTCATTCCTATTCACGTGTTACACTAGTAATGGGCATGATTGCATCGCACCACAAACAAGCATTAGGTAAAGGGTCACAGTGTTCATTGAAGAACATGAGATGACCAAAAACATTGAAGTATTAATGCTAAGTGGACGTTTTGTTCCCTTACTTATCCTCCTGCTTCTCCTTATCTCATAGTTCACTTTCTCCTCCATGTTTGAAGAGTAGACTCTCCATTTACCTTCATATTCTTTTTGTTCCTTCATATTCTTTTTGTTCATTATTTATTTATTTGTTTTTATACTCAGTGAAACAAAAACCCAATGATCCATGCAGCTTCCTGCTCTGGGCTGTAAGTGCCATCTTCTTCCTGAGAATTTGGCATTATCAGAATTACTGTTGAGTATATGCAGAAACGTTCTCTTGGTTCATGTGATATTTTGCTGATGCCTTACTAATGTTGGTGTGAACAATTTATTATTAATGTATTATTAGAAGGACTTAGCAGGTGCTCATACGTGCTGGTGAGATTTTTCCAGCTATTTGTTTTAAAGAAAAAAAAGTTTCAGGCCTCATTGTGAAAAGTGTTTCAGAGTTAGGTAGAAGAAGGTATCCCTTCTTCTCTCTCTCTCATTTTGTTTTTCTCAGTTCCCCTGTTCTTCTTTCCTTCTTTTTCTCTTGTGCAGGCATTTCTTTTTTTTCCCCTTTCTTTTTCTTTTTTTTTTTCCTTTTCTTTTTTTTTCCTTTCCTCTAGACTGAAAATGATGTTTGCTGCTTATGGGGTATTGATTGTGTATTATCAGTCAGGCTCACACATTGACAATGCGTGCAGTGCCAAGGTAGCCGTGACAATGAGGGCCGGTTGCCATGGCAGTGAAAGAGGCCTATTGCTGCTACCAGGCGCCTGCTCCATAGCGATAATCGTGCTGCTCATTTCATTTTAATTGAAATTTGAAATCATATTCTTTGGGAAGAAGCAAATAGACCTTTTTCTCTCACTCTTTCTCTCTCTCTCTCTCTCTCTCTTTTTTTTTTTTTTTTTAACCCACCACCAAAAATTAAGGAACTACAAATGTGAAGGATTTGCACATTTCTTACAAGAAAATATTAACTTCCTGACAGTCAAGCAACACCAAAAGGCTGCAGTCAACACAGAGCTTTATGAAAGTGCTTTTTTGATCTTTGTGATTCTGTTCCTAATTAATTTCCAGTTCCCATTTTTTTAGGTCTGTTTTTTGGTTACTAGCTGCTACAGATAGTCAGCTAGTTCTTCTCTAAAGTCACAATTTGTTTCAAGCTACAAGCTCAAATCTGTATAGCAGTGGATAAAAGAACTTCTCAGTTGTTATTTTCATCATTTTGTTTATTTTCTTGTATAAATAAAGTTTTCCATTGTGTAAATTGACCCATCTCCACTGATGACAGTGAAAGAAAACATAAAGAAGTGGAGGTGTTAGTACTGTGTTTTCTTGGGAGAAAAAAAGGGAATTTGAAAGCTTGACAGTAGTGAGAAGGGAATATAGAAAAGCATTTCCTAATAGCATGAGGTACAAAGGGAAAAGATTGCCTACAGACAATGTTGAGGCTGGGAGAAGGACAGTGACAAAAGCTGACAAAGAGAAAATTAGACCAGCTCTTCTTGATGCTGCTTAAATGATGTTAACCCTTTTAGAAGCAGAGAACCGGAGGAAGATGTTTGCTTTCTTTTTTCTAGTTTTGTATTGGTTCAGAGCACTATGACTGGCTTTTTAAAAAATGTTTTTGTGGCTTAAATTGAGTATATGTACTGACTCTACTACCGTTAGCATTTTGCATTCCCATTTGTGACAGTGGATGCAAGAAGTCTCCTAAATGTGTGTCAGTGCTATCATCTTGTATGATAAAGACTAGACATGCTTCACTTAGCAATTGGATTATTATTTTTTTTAAACATATATATTCTTTTCATTCTATTTGGACTATCATGGATTTTCATTTCAGGAATGGACCTAACAAATAGAAGAATTTAGGGTTACAAGCTATTTTGTTTCAGATGTTGAGAAAATACTGGTAAATTTTCTCATTTCCTGTTAGTTGAATCCTTTCCTAACAAGCATCTGATTATTGGATGAACCTGAAAGGCAATTCTCAAATTTGAATCCCAAACTTTAAAAGGTTAAGTCTTCTTAATGTTTGTCTTTCATCCAAAGATTGCTAAGTTAAAGTGTGAAATTTGGGAGTTCAACATGGGAAGGTATTAATTGCTCACATGGTCCTCTGAAATATGAGTAGAGTGAAGGAGTGCCTGTCAGTGGTTGTATTCTTTGCAGTAAATCATTTGGCCTTCCACTGTGTCCACTTCTGTCTTGTCCACTTTCCCACTACTGAAAACCCAGGTATTTTAATGAAAATCTGGCTATGCCAGAGTATCTCCATTTCTTTTCTTCTCCCTGATATTTCACCTTTTCTTAGACCTGAACAGGAAATTTCTTCAGTCTGATATGTATGTACACATACTCTCCCAAGGGAGTTTATATATTTATTTGTTACTATTTGGTTCTCTTGCTTTTTTCTCTCTTGCCCACTATCTTTAAAAACTGCATTAAGGGGCCCTAGATGCATGATCCTACAGATACCAGTAATCTGGGAAGAACAGCCCTTCTGTGCTTCTACATTACGTTTTTTGCGACTGCTTCAGCGTTCCATGTACCATGCTTTTTTCCTATGCAGAAGCAGTAATTCTTGTGAACTGTTGTTTCACTTTCATTTGGATGCTGACATTGCAATTATGAGGATGACCTGAATCTGATTTTCTGTTGTCTTACAGGAAAGCAGCAGATGATACATTTGTTAGGCCCTCCGTTTTCACATTTCTTGCATAATTTGAGCTATGGCCTTCCATGACAGAGGCAGCAAGTGCAGGCTGTAGAGATAGCCTGGTAACGTAGCTTTGGCAACTGAAATATCATTGAATGCAACTCTCATGTGCTTTCTTTAAACTTCACTTGGACAGACCGGTTGTTTTCTATTATTTGATTTTATTTCTCTTTAATTCCGCTTTCTTAAATGGTATCTTTTAAGCAGCTCCCAGGTTTTACTTTCTGCTGTGGGGCTAGATCAAAGCACACAGCCAACTGATACAATGCAATGATCCAGACTAAATTTATCTTGTTGGTATAAAGTTATTCAAAATGTGCTATTGGGTTAGCTTTGCAGTGAATGGCAAGATTTGTGATAGATCAGATGTTATCTGTTTGTTCTTTTTAAACTTCTGGTCATTCTGAAGAAACACAGCCACATGTTTGCAGGACACACAGACCACATGTTGTTCCTTTAGGTGATCCCCACCTCACACATGTTGGCAGCAGTGTGTTTCAGAGGACAGCTTTCCGTTGCAGCTAGCAAGAATCTGCAGGCAATGTGCACACTGGGGCAGAGGGTGGCTGCTGACTCAGGGGAAGTACATGGGCCCTCTGGCATTCCTCTCATGGTGGCAGCCTGACTTCTCTGTGGAGGTTTCCTCTCCAAATGCTGCCTAAACTGCAGGCTGATTAGTGTGTGAGGTCCAATGCACTTTCTGCTTGAAGAGCTAGCTGCAGCTTGCTTTGGAAACATCTGTCTGAGAGTAGATCTAAGGCCCTAGAGGGGTTTTGAAGCCATTACTGGTAGCAGGGCTGAGATTAAAGTAATAAAAAAAGCCCTGAAGTGAGTAGTTAGAGACGGATAAAGTGTGAGGTATAATATTAAGGCTGGAAGATGAGCAAGAGCAGTGAAGGAACTAGAGGTCCATTTGTGCCAGGAGTTTTAACAACCTGTGCTCTACGTTGCATATCCACTCCACTGCCCAGCATCTCCCCCCTCTTCCCTGAATCCTCACAGACCAGCAGAGTTCTTAATTAAGTGTCAAAGAATTGATTAGACAGAGCTCTTGCAATGCAATTCCATTGATGAAACCATTTTGTCAGACCGGCTGATATAATTAGACCAAACAAGATGTGAAATCTTCAGTGTTTTGGGCTACAGCCCAGTAATTATTTAATTTGTAATAAAAAGAGCTAAGGAGAGAGATGGAGCAGCAGCAGAAGTCAAAGCAATTGAGAAAAAAAGTTTACAAAATGTTTTTCTTTTCCTCTCTTCCCACTGTTCTTTTCTCTCACGGGAATTTGAGCATTTGCAGAAAGCTACTTAATGTCTGCGTAGAGGAAGTCTTGGTGAGCTGTCAGCACTTGTCCATTCCTCTTGAGACATAATATCGCCTCCCTTGCAACTCATCAAACTGCCAGGCCTGATTTATATAGAGCTAAGCACACCACTGCTGTTGGGATGATCATCGTTATTGAGATTGTGCTGTTCACTTTCTAAGCTGCTGCTTATGTGTCTGAAGGAGTTAGGACAGAATCATATTTTTAACAATAATTAACACTTATCTGACAGTCTGTAGATCTTTGTGCTTTGTGGAAGAGTGCTGCTGCATGTCCATTTTACAGACTGAGAAACTGAACTTTGGAGATGTGCTGTAATGTGATCAGTACTTCACTGTGGTGGAACGGCACCACTGGATTTACCCAGACCTCCCAACTGGTAGTCTAGACCCTGTGTTACCAGACTGTATTTGTCATTCATATGGATGGTAGAAGGGTTGTCTTTTCCTTCCCCTCCCTTTGGCTGAACTTCTGTCAGTGCAGCACAATAGCAGGCTGCTACCTTCTGTTCCTGGATTCACTATACTTTCCCACAGGCCCCCTTGCACAGAGCAAGTAATGATGATGCTGAGTCCTAAAGGCTTTGAAACATTAAAATGAGGGAAGGAAGTTATGCTGATAGGAAATACAGTTCTTACTTCCAAAGCCTGCAGAACAGCAGCCTGAAAGCTCTCCCTAGGACTTTTACTGCAAAATGTAAAATCACACAGCAAATCCGAAGGGAAGGGCAAAGCTAGAAGCTCTCCATTTCTGTCTCCTATTTCATCCAACTTAGCTGCTTTCCTGAGCTACTCTAGCTGGATTTGAAGAGAAGGCTTCTTTTCTTCTCCTTTTCTCTCCTTTTCCCTCCTTTTCCCTCCTTTTCCCTCCTTTTCCTTCCCTGCCCTGCCCTGCCCTTCCTTTCCCTTTCTTCCATTGGTGAGAACGTGAGAAAAAAACTCCACTTTAATAACAGAAGGAAAATATTCCCATGTGCTACAGGATGGGGAGAGAAAACCAGGCAAAGGAAGAGAATATGAAAGAAAATCTGGTTATCGAGTGAAAATCACATTCCAAATATGTTACACTCGTCAAAGTGCTTTTCTCCCTGAGCTGTGACTATTGGATTATAGCTTGAGCCTTACTCCATCCTCTGCACATCTTTCTTCTGCTATGACAAACAGGCAGCATGGGCTGCCTTCCTCTTCCTTCTCTCTACCATCCCTGTCCTGTGTTCTTCTTTCCTTAAGGGAAAGGGAACGGGAAATGTGTGAACTGGAAAGAAATGAGACGGATAGAGTCAGAGGTGAAACAGAAGTATCTACCGAGTTACAGCTGATAGTATATTAGAAGAAATCCCTGTATGCATTTCTGAGCACAATGTACCACTCTTAGAGGCAAGGGGCTCTCAGGTTCCTGTCCCCTTGTTTTTCACAGGGCAGAGAACATTATATTACTGAATAGTTCAGGATGAAAATGTGGAATGTGAAAGATTTACTTAAATGGGAAGAAGCCATTGCATAAGGCTGCCACTGTATATGGAATAAAATTTTTGATCTAAGATAAGGTAGTAGGTAGGCCAAACTGCAGGGAGGAGCAATGTCTTATCTGCTCATCAGAGTTGTTTTGTCAAGCAAGGTCTGTGCTGGTTGATAAGGCAGAGAAGAGAAACCCCTGTGGAAATGCAAAGCCTGGTGTCTGTCATAGTGGAATCTAAAAATCAGCATTAACAAGGTGCAACAAGGTGCAAAGAAATTTCCTTAGAGACCCCAGGAATGGAAACATAGGATAAGCTGCTATGATATAGTCATAATAACAAAACTCTCTAAAGCATGTGGATGCTGTATGTCATCCTTTAGTGAAGAATGCTTTTCACTGAGATGTGACCACAAATGTAACAATCTGGAGGTGCATCTGTAGAAAACTTAGGTTTTGACTGTGCAGTTTATCTGGATCAAGACAGACCTGTCAAGGCTGTAATTAGTTCATGAATGTTAAGTAGAGACTGTATATCTTGTGTGTATGTGTGTATCTACACATATTTGTTTACACACATGCACACACATAGACACATGCACAATGCCTATTGTGTAATTCTAAGGAATTGGATCTCTTGAATATTATTTCTGTGGTTCCATCTCCATGTTTATGCAGCAGGACAATAAGTGCCTGTGCTAAACAGTCACACCATCAGCTCATCACAGGAGGCCTAACAGTATCCCCATGTAGTTGCATATTCACTTGGTACTACCATATGTCATCCCACAGAAATACCTTTATGTTGTGTGATACAGTATTAAGACAGGAGAGGAGTGGGTTTTGCACAACTCCCAAAGAAGGAAAACCTGTGCCTTTTTTTTTTTTTCTTTTTTTTTGCACAATCCCCAGATAGGAAAAATCAGAGCCTTCCTGCAGTTCTTGTATTTATGGCACCCCAAATCACTCCTTAAATGTTAGAAGTCACATGGAAGTTGCTCTCGTCCTTGTTCTCATTCTCTGATTTCCTGACTTTCACTCCTACTTCTATGCTAGATCTTTGTGATTTTGTCTGTTAATTAGAGCCGAGAACAGCGATGAATATGACTCTTATCTGCAGCCACTGCCCCGATGTTCATACTCTGCTTCTTCTATAGTTGCACAACCCATGTATATTTTTTGCAGTGTCAAAAGATATTTGTTTCTTTCCATTTAGACAAGTGAAGTGTATAGATCAAATACTGGAAGTCATTAAATATATCTTAAATCAGAGATACCCCTAATGTGAGGGCATTAACAAGGGATAGCCCATGGCATTTGGCAGTATTGATTGTACTGTTAGGTGGCTGTTAAAAACATTAAGCATCTGATCCATACTTTTTACCAGCCTATGCAGAATGAGGAAATACAGCTGAACACACACTAAGCAACAAGACTTTGGTGCTACTTTTGCAGATATTGAACCTAGGGGGATGCATTTCTCTTTCACCCTATGTCTCCTGGAGTTTGGCACCTGGTAGAAAGAATACAGATTTATGTGCTTTCTACATGATAGAGCTGCAGGTAAGCATGCTATAGGGAGATCATTTTCTTTACACACCAGAACTAAGGGATAGCCAAGATCCGCGCAGTATTTTTGCAGAAGTTTATATATGTTATTTCTGATATGGAAATACTTTTAACCTTTTCTATGAGCATTGTTTTGAAAGTAGTGCCTTCTACTTCATTAAATTGGCTCACGATGTGAGAAGTGGATGTTGGTGGTATGGCAGTAGAGGCTAAACTTTCCTGTCAGTATTTCATTATATATTGTTGCTGTGTGACAGATGGCAGCAGAGAGGCAGTTTGACAAAATGGATTCTGAAATGATAATGTGGATGTGTCGTTGAATTTCTCCACACAGAAAAAATTGCACTCACTGGCATTCATTGACTGCAGGTTTACAGAGCAAATAGTATAAGCACAGTGAGGTGGTGGGTGGTGTGTTTCAGCAGGGGTGACAATGTCAGTTGTTCACCTTCCATGGTGCACATTTTTATGAGCATGGTGTGCAGGCTCTTGTTCATCACTGGTGAAAACACATAGCCGATGGTGGTAACTGTGCAGAACAATAGTGTTTTGTAGCTGAGCATTTGCTCTATCAATTAGTGTGGTTGTATTCTTTGTAGTTTCCACGGAAATAAATAGGCAGCATTACGTATGGAGCAACCTATGTATAAAACCTATAGAAATCCCATCCTTGCTTAAGCTATACTGTGACAGCTTCTGACCAAGCACTCAAAAAAAGGTCTGGTCTGTTTTATTTGAACAGAGAAGTACAACAGATCTGCAGCCAGAGACTAGTGCTCTCCTGAGTGGTTTGTCCATCTCAGGGTTCTGCAGTAATAGCAAGAATGAGATTTAGACCCTAAGATTGGCGAGGCAGAAATCATATATTTTGTTATGTACAAATTCAAAATACATGTCTTAATGCTTGATCTAACAGAGAATCAGCATCTAGGGAGAGGAGTTATGACACAGCTGAGAGTTTCTTATTCCAGCTGATAGAAGAAGTTATATACAAATGTACAGTGCATCAGACAAGGGAAGAACTTATTACATCTTGTCCAAAACTGAAACTGAAGGTAGTTTGTATGTTCAAGCCACGAGTTGTGATGTCACTCATAATGGCTGATGGTATTATGATGTAAGAGGAAGTTTGTTGTCAAGGCTTCATTGGCAGGACAGCAAGAGGGATTGTGGTGGTGACTTGGAGACTTAGGTGGAAAAGGCAGCATATGGATATCTGCAGGGAAAAGTTAAGGGGAAACCCATTCAGGATTTGAAGGTGCATTTCTTTTTATTTGTTTGAGAACAGATCTGGGTGCTTTCCGTGGAGTTGATGGCAGGGGGGTAGGATGATGCAGATCTTCAGAGCTGTGCTGAGGCCTCAGTTCTAGGGAGGGACTGGGAACCACTGACCATGAATAATGGATTTGAAGTAGAGTGGTCTTTCAAGAACTAGCTTCCATTGCAGAGGATCAATGAATAAGGTGTGTCAGAGAAAAGATAGGTTCCTGGTAGTACTACGTCTTTTCTGCACCTTAAGCTGTAATTTAGAACTAGGAAAAATTTTACATGTAAATGGTGCTGACAGTAATGATTTACAAAGCTTCAGAAAGAAGTTTGCCTTTACTCTGAAATTCACTAGTTCTTCCTGGAAAAAAAAAAAAAAAAAGTGTACTTGCATTGCATACCTGTGTAATTTTCTGTTGTCAAAGCTCTCTGGATCTATTGATAGGAGAGGGGAGAACAGGAGAGGCTACACTTGTGGGTAAACTACCCCCATCCAAACCATGTAATTCAGAAAATTTTCCTTGTTCCAGGGTTGTGAAAATATATAGTTCATAGACCAGGGCTTCTATCTCTGAGTCCATTATTTTTAATGCTAGAGAGATACATACTTAAGAGAGAACTCTTCAACAGCACTAGACCTCTAGATATTTGGGTTTTGTTATGTACTGGGGAAATGACCAGTTGTTTACCTGTGATTGTCATTGGTTGGTCTAATCCCACTCAATCACTGTTGAAAGCAATTTTACTACTAATGTACCTGGGAGAAGTGGTTTCCAGTAACTGCCTCTATGATTGAGACCTAATGGAATATGATTTCAAGTCCCTTTACTCAAATACATAATACTGAAAACAATTCATAATTTATTCAGACTTGGAGAGAGATGCATAGATAAAGGTGCATTTGAAATATTTTTCACTCTTACTAAAGTTGGCACGATTTTGAGAGAAAAAATATACATCTTCCTTCAGGTTTTGCACATTTTATGTAGTTGTTTATAAAGTCAAAAATTGATTTCAGATGATGTATAAGCTGGAAAGGTGAAAACTTCAGATCACAGGTTGAGTTTACGTTTGTAATGAGGGAAGAAAAAAAACTAGCATTTTTTTTTTTGAAGACTAGCTGTGCACAGTATGAGAGCCATGACGGGCATTTGCTATGAGTAGCTTTTCTAGCATATTTGCATTCTAAATTGCTTTTAATAATATTGGGAGAGACCAGTTACTGACAGCTTTGGCTGTACAGGTAGGTTTTCCAAACAAACTCTTTGTTGAAATTAGGAAAGAGATCAGTCTGAGTAAAAACATCAGAGTTGTATGTAAATAACACATTAAATGTCTTTTAATCTTCTTTGTAGCCATTTCAGTTTTACACATCAGAATTTCATTGTCTCTACATGGGACTTGTTTATAGTGAAGGCCAAAGTTGCTGGCAGTCCACAAGGTTTGTCCACTCAAAGGCCTGAGACCGAGAGCAGCTGTGCATGGAGCTGGACATCTCTGTGGGTCTATGTTTTCAGCCTTCAAGTCTGAGTGCTAATTCTTGCTTCATTTAGCTGATGGTTCTTGGAGAAATTGTGTTTGCACTCAGTGTATATAGCAATAAAATTCTTCCCTCTCTTGCTTTCATTGTCACTGCCAAGTCTGGTAATTAATCAAGACTGTACTGTAGTCGACTCTTTCTTATTTTCCTTTCCCCCTTTCTGAAGTGTGTAATGAAGAATGATGTCTTCACTTCTTCACCTCCACGTCTCCTCGCCTGCTGAACACTCGCACTAGTCCCTTTGACAAGCAGCCTGCACCAGGGAGAAAGTGCCACAGATGACAAATGTGCCTTTGGAGTTTGGCAAGCGTGAGGTTGGCTTTGTGACACTTCTCTGTTTGCCACCATCAATCTTTCTCTGTCAAAGGCCCTTTTGTCCTGTTACTGTTGCTGTTTGTTTCACGTTACATGTTGAGTCCTACATATGCATGGACTGACTGGACACCATTGTTGCTCAGCACAGTAGGAGAAAAGCTTCAAACCAGTGGGGTAAAGTGCCCTAATAATAGTTAATACTAGTTAATAACAGTCAGTGGTGCAGATCTGAAGTGGTTATTAATAAGACAGATAAGAGGTTCTGTGTGAATTTCCAGTTCATTTCTACCTCCTGCTTTCATCTTTCCTTGCCCAATAAAGTTAAAAGAAACTTGAAGGTTAAAATCAATCCTCAATTTGAGATCTGCTGTAGAAAATGAGGTGTTTTTCTATTATTCTTTCACATAGTATGTTAGATTTTGAAATGTAAGAAATTTTCAGTATGTTAACATCTGCTAGTCATTCATAGTTTCCATGTGAATATCAAAGCACTTCAAGTCATCTGAGAATTAATCCTCAGAAGGCCTCTGAGGAAGAAACTGAAAACATTGCATTCCTAGTTAATAGCAAGAGAAACTGCAGTACTGAAATTGGAATAGTCATTGTGTTTCATAAAGAATCAGTGGCCAGTTTAGAACAGGAAGTTACATTTTTCAAGACTACAGAAGTACACTGTGGGCAGAAGCTATCTGAAATATTAGGAGATATATTGTGTAAGTGATCTCTAGTGTCAACACAGCAGTAGATAAGGTTTCCCTGAAAGCACCAGAGCTTCAAATATGTTATTTTTGAGGAATCTTATTTTTAAGATCACCTATTAAGGCATCTGTGGTTTGGGAACATTTTTGAAGAGATCGTGATTTGATGCTGAGTGAAGTCATTAATTCCCACATTTTTTGCTAGACTAACATGGCTTTTAGTATCTTGAATTATTCACAACTGTTAATTTAATGCAATAACTTAACAATCAGAGAGCTGGTCATTTTACAATGACAACTGTGTAATCTATGTAATCACTATGTAATCCAGTTAGAAGGTGCCAGAGAAGATACTGTGGAGAAGAATATGTCTTATTATCTGTAAAGCTAAGAAGCCTAAAGAGAAGATCAAATTCCTGTCTTGAATTTCCCCAGAACAGCCATTGCCCCAAGTCTTGTTTTAATGATAAGTCCACAAAGCAAGACTTGACATAAATAAAAAGACATAAATGCATTCATTGTGGCCATTACTTTCAAACTGTTGCTTCTGAAGGACTAGTCTCCTCTCTTTCCTCTTAAACACTGGTGGGATGGAGGAAGTGTCAAATAGCATGGACAATTCTCCCTCCTAATCACAGAATGGAATAAAAGAAGCTTCTAATCCAACAAAATCACAGGCAACAAAAGGTATGAAAGCATAAGTGCTAGTTACTTTTTGTGAATATTTAAATTTATTCTGTTTATAAGTATAGCTACATTTTCTAAAACTGAAAGAAACCCTTTCTAGTGCCAGATCATTTTGCAGTGTTACTGAAAACTGGAAAATATTTACTATTTTTAATAGGTGTTGAGGGGAGCCTGAGGTTAGTTTTATTTGAATTAATTTACAGAAAAGTCTAGTTTATTCAGTGCCTACTATTCCATGGCATTTTGTTTCAGTTAATGTTCATTGTTTCTTCTTTGTGGTTATTCAGTTATGTTTGGCATTAGTTTAGGTTCTTTCCAGTAGCAACTGGAGATATGCAAAATGAGTGAGTAAAATGAGAAAAAATGTAAAAAGAACCCATGGACAGACACTCTTGTTTACTTTTTAGCTGATAAAATTCAATATTGCTGTAATAGGTTCCTAGATTTTAAGGCCAGAAAGAATCTGACCTTCAGTACAAAGCTGACACTGGAATTTCATAGCACTGGAACTATCTTGTATCTTGTGTTAGTAAAGTAAAAACCTGCAGAAGAACATCCAATCTGGGCTTTAAGATATTTGAAGTTGGAAGATCTTTCCTTGGTAGTTTAAATGATTATTCAGCCTTGCTGTGGGGGATAGTGAACCCCATTTCTCATCAGAATTGATCTGGCTTCAGTTTACAGTTCTCAGCCAATTCTTTGTCTTATGCCATTTTCTGTTAATTGAAAGCCTTCTAACTCACACTGTTTTTATCCATTGAGTGAGCCTACGTGTTTGCTGTGGACATATTTGTATATTTCATGCGGTGTGGTGCAGAGATCACTGAGTTGATCAAAATTTAGTCCAGTAAATCCAGATAATGCAAGGACTATGTTAATACTTCAGTTACATTTAGCTTACTTAGTTTTGAGAGAAGTATTTTAGAAAGCAAAGAGATAGAAGCAGTGGTACATCTTCATACAGATAAGGAGAAGTGCTGCACCTTCTTTCCTTGCAAATCTGACTCCTGAACACATATATAAGATTGCATATCCTGTATGGATTATGTTGTGAAATCTCATGAACTGTTTCCCATATATTTAGAATCTATTTGGCAATATGTAAAGTAGACATACAACATTCAGAAACTGTTTTTTTTTCTCTGTTCTAATTCTTCAAGCATATGGCCTCATACAGTAAATACACCCTTACCATGTGCCAGAACATACACTGTATGTGTGTGTATATATATATATATACACACACATTGAGGGACAATCTGTCGCTCTTCTCCTTTCTGTAAAAGCACAGCTTGCTTTTCACATCTCCTAAGGGAGTCAAACAGTTGCATGTGAATTCATATGAACAAACTAAATATGTATAACTTGAGTCAACTTGTGACTAAGTATGGATGAGATAATTAATGAAAATTGAGAAGTGAGAAGTGTTGCCTACAGTGAGCCATAGCAATAAAGGTATAATGAGGAAAAAGAGAAATCTTATGGAAATTTCAGCTGAACATGATGCAGAGTAAATCTCATATCAGTAAGATCCATGATGTGTTAGTTGTGGTAGTTTTAGTAATTTTTTATTAACTCTTGGACAAAATGGATGAATCATTCTCATTTATTGGTATGCAGTGCCATAGTTCTCATGTTCTAGGCAATCTCTGCTAGCCTAGGTATCACGGATGAAGACAAGTAATTTGTCTATCTGGAGTCAACACCTGTCAGGAGGTGCCTTTACCTGCTGTTGCATGGTGATAGCAATTGGGTGTTAGCACTGGACCCCATCTTTTGATAGTTCTTGACAGAATTTGGGAAACATATTTTGAACACGTTCACTCAAAGGTGTTGACAGTGCTCAGGAGGTGGTTTCTAACAGTATTTGCTGTAGGCACTGACATTAGTCAGGACTCAGCAATTGTTTCAAGGAATGTTTTCTGGTGAGTTGTAAAAACAGCAGTGGTTGTGGACTCAAGTTGCTAGTATCAGATTGGGAAGTAATTGTGATCTTTCCTTACTCTGATTACACTGGTTGATGAGAAAATCTGAGCAACAATTACTGGGATGGAGAAAGAGTTGAAATGAGGTTAAACAATAGTGCTTACTTTGTTGAAATGATGGGTTGGTTGCAAACGTCTACTCATCTCACTCACTGTGTGTACCACAGTGGGAATGATATGCTATTCCTGAGTGGAAGAGTTGTATAGAATCCCACATTTTCCAGGCTCTGCCAAGCTAGGATATACAAAGAAAGCAGCATGGAAATGCCATGCTATTTACAGGAATAGGTTTCATCTTCCGAACAGGTTATCTTGAGACTACTCTTAGGGATACTTCGTTTTGTCATCATTTCCCCTGTGAATTCTTTCTGCATGGTGGTTTTCAGAGTGCAGGGAATAAGGTGGGGATATTATTTGTATATAAATTTCTGTGGCCTGTGGAATCAATAAGCCGGAGAGCACTAGCGTGTCTCTAGCTCTGCAGTCTTTTCCATATTTTCTGCAAAAGAATATAGAGACGTACTTTCAACTGTGCCCTTGTTTTTACACTCTATGTGACTGTGTTCCAGCTTGACAGTCTCTTGTGTGGATGTGAGTCATTGTGCTCTAGAAGATGCTACACATTGTTCTCAATCTAATTTTATCTTTGGTCCTTATATAATACACTGTTGGTACCTCCTAGATGGACAAATGCCAGCAGTGTTTGTTCCAAAGCTCTTCACTCTGAAATGCAAACTTTATTATTGAGAAATTGAACCTTCTGTACAGTACCTGAAGCCAGGCATCTCTGGGTTTTAAAGATCATTGCTATCACTGGCCAGTTAAGCCCTCTGTGCTTCTGTTCATTCTTGACAGCTTTTTCTTTACTTGTACTGCAGCTGTCTTATATTAGTCTGTGGGTAAATGTTACAAAGATGTGATCCTTTTCCCAAGGAGATTCCATTTTAAAAATAAGATAACAGGCAGAGATGATCAGCAGTCAGGGACAACATAGATAAAGGTGACTGTTCTGACCAACACATTATGCTGTGACCACAACCTTTCTGAAATTGTGACAATAATGAACACTTGGTCTGTGGGAGCTTTGTTACTTTAGAAAATACCTAGAAGAAATCCTATCATTAAAAGAAGAAATATAAGAAAAGAAGAATGTAGCATTTCACTTTGAATGCTCAGCGATTCTGATGATGAAGGCAGTATCTGTGTAATACAGAACAGGATTTATGTCTTTGTTATTAGCAGCTCTGAGTAGATTTTGACGTAGTCAGAGCAGTGTGCTAAGTCCATGCTTCTCTGGTACAGCTGCTAGTATGTGTTAATCAGACGATACAGAAGGGGAGTGTTATTTTCTAGCTGACTAGACGAGGCCCCATGTATAAATGGAAAGCAGCTTTGATACCGAGCTTGTCTTTGTCATTTTTATTAACCATCTTACTACAAAACTTACTGTTTTGCAATATTCTGTGGTAATGCTACATCTCCAAATGATTCTCATGCCACAGTAGAAGTCAGGAGTGTTAATTTTATTTCTAATATTACATATTGCTGTACTGTCATATGGCACTACATATTATTATAGAAAAACATATTATAATGTATTTTTATATAGTAAAAATGACAGAGCCTGTCAGTAATCATTAAGGATGTTGTGTTGGGTAGGAGTTGGCTTCTTCAAGCAGCAGCCACCAGGGCAGCATTATCATGCTATAGGGTTTTTTGGTTACAACTACAGATTGGAAATGCTCAGAGATTAAAAAAAAAATATATATATAATATACGTACATACATACATACATATAATTATCATTATTATATTATAATATATTATATTTTTATATATACAATATATTACAATATAAATAATATATATATTATATACTATATATATTATATATATGTGAAGTATATATATATACACACACACATATATCTTTGCCAATAAGATGAAATATTTTTTTCTTTTAATTTGGAAGTACTAACTGTTATAAGATTGCTTCTGTTTGTATTTACAAAGGCTCATTCTAATCAAATGACACAATAAAGAGTAAAAGTGCAAAATGTTGTCACGAAATGCCAGTGTGATGCAACAAACAAGCTGTCATTTCATGAGCATTTACAGTTTCAGCTCTTTTGCGAGATGCTCTTAGAACTTTAGTGCAAGATGCTCTTTTCTTTTTCTGTGGAGGGTGTCTACATCAACAGTTTCATAGGATAAAATTATTTTCAAAAATGAGCATTTGCAAGATCATAATCAAGTTCTACCTGCAGTATTCCTAAGAAGGACTTCTGAGTTGATTGTTAAGTGTAAGCCCAATGGAATAACAGTAATTGTAAAACTCTTCTTAGGTGTAACACTTCTTATCTATACAACTCCAAACACCTCAAAAAGTATCTTTATTCCTCTTATGAACTAGGAATAGGAGGTGCAAGAAACATGTAAGTGATGTAGTGAAGATGAGCTGTTAAAGATGTAGCAGGTCCAGGAATAAAACACAGGAGTCCTTCTGTGTTCATTCCTGAACTTTTTGTCATTTTCTGGCTATTCTGTACAAAATGATGTCTTATGCTAATGTATCTTTTCTTCTAGGCTCTTCTCACAGTCTTTCTATTGCTCTATTTTAGTATCTACAAGGTCCCCCCAAACCAGAAAAGAGAGGCAACACTGGGCAGTACTTCTTGAGTTATTGCAACATAGTTTCCAGTCATCTCAGTATGTTGATGTCAATCTGTCTTCAATGATATAGAATGCTTTGAGGGTTGATCTTTTGCAGTGATAAATCTTCTTTCAGTCCTACTGGGGATATTTTAGATCTGTTAGTGAAGAGTAGGAGATCTCCCTGCAATGGTTTACAATGGTCTTTTGAAGTTGTCTCAAGACTCCAAAATTTAGCCACGTGTTTATCCATTTACTTCTGTGTCATAAGCAGTAAGCACAGATGAAGCAGAGGGGCCAAAACCAAAAGAACATCGCTCAGAAGTTTGATTCTGTTTTGTCTGGAGATTAAGTCTTCTGTGCCTTTCTCTGGTCATTAGAACTGTCTTGGGTGTGGGCCTTTCAGTTGGGCTGGTTGTGATGGAGCTGCACTCAGTGCTTAATGATGGCAGAAAGGAAGACCTCCTGTTGACTCCATGGTTCTGGCTCTGTGCACTTGAAAGGCTAAGTTTGTCAGCAAAAATACTCTTACCTTACCCTTTTTGTAGAGATGCTGCCTCCTCGTCTTCTTTATGGACAATTAGACCCATTTCTTTCTTCAATTTACGCTATTCTGCTTAAGCTTTTAGGAGTTGACTGCCCTGCTCAGTTTGTATCTTAGCGGTGACTCCTGGCCAGTAATAGCACATTTGGTGCAAATCTCTATTTTTAGTTTCCTGTGGAAGTGTGTTGTGTATAGGAAAATAAAAATACAGCACTAATTTCTTGAAGAGAAATAAGATTCTTCAGGTGTCATATAAGAGGAAGCTATTCAGGGATTTGAATATAGGAGAGTTCAGCAGACTTTAGAATCAGCTTTTTATTACTTTTACTGTAAAATCACATTGTGTTTTTTTCTATATGACAGCTGTAGCTTTTAAAGTCAGGCCTCAAATGCAAATTAGCTAACACAGTCAAAATTAATTTTCTGTAAACAGTTTCTTATACAAGTTTAAAATTGTTCCTTTTACCTCTTTTTTTTTTTTTTTTTTCTCCTCATTCCACATTGCTTGTCACTTGCTATAACATTCACAGAAGGAAAACACAGAAGGGACTCAGTGCAACCAGCTCTATATTTATCTATCTGAATAATAACAAAATTTGGAGGTGTTTGTCTAGTCCTGTATTTAATAATGAAATGCTGCAAGAATTTCTTCCATTTCTTGTCTTCCAAATATCTCAAAGCAGTTATCATCCCCATTAAGAGAGGCAGAAACTCAAGTCCACGGAAAGGTTGTGTGAGATGTCCATAGCTGACATCCAGCATAAAATAGAGCTGAGGACAAGATCTGTGTCCTAAACCCTGAGGCCACTTTGCCATCCTCATTGCAACAACTGTCGGATGTGTTCCTTCTTTTCCCTTGTCCCTGCTGTTCCAAGGTCAAGAAGCAGAGAATTAAGCTTCAGGAGCAGGCAGCTCTGATCATGAGGACCCCTGAACTGAAGTCTTGATCTGTAATTAGTGCCACCTCAGCAAGTCAGCTTGGAAAGGGAAATAAAGAGAGATCTTCCAAATCGCAATCATTATCTCTGCAGACTTTATTCTCAAAAACTGTGGGCACCACATAGGAATAAGACATGGAGAGATGTAGATAGATGTAGAAGTACTCATTCTACTTTTGCTGCAGGGCTGTCCCAGATTATCTATCTTGAAAGGCCAACCTGCAGCATTCATACATCAGAATACTGCCTTATCCATGCAGAGTGAAGTGCAAATACTGCCACATGGCTGCATAATGCTCATCTATTAGAGATTAAATTATTAGAACGTGGAAACATCTTCAAAATAGGCATCACTGCTACAGAAACTTTTCAAGTTTGTGGATCTGATTGTAAGCTGTGGAAAAAGCATGCTAGAATATCTTTAGTTACTGATATCAGAGGTTTTTTTAGCATTTGAAATTTTCTAGCTGTGAAGAAAAAAACAAATCATACACAAGCCCATTTTGCTGTGGCTAGTTGTACTTCTTAGTGTTATCACATATTCTGACAAATGCAGCTGCAGTTTGTTTTATGTTAATATTCACGTTGTATTCCTCCATTCATTTCCCAAGCTTACTTCAACTGAGTAGCAATTTCATATAGTCAGGCCTAATTTACTATGGGTAATTTACTAATATCTAATTTGAGATAATTGGAACCCTAACCCTATTTCAAAGAAAAAGAGAAATCGGGCTCTTTTCAGCAACAAAGATGTTGCTTTGTATTGGGATATGTATTGGGAAATGGAGACCTGCCTGTTCTTCATTGAAATGCTGATGGCAGTTTTTGCTTCTTGCAAAAAGAACAAAAAAGATTTTGGAAATTGAGTACCAAGGCCAATAGTTATCATTGCATAAGTTAATAAGTTAAATTTTACCATTTTTTTTTTTCTTAGAAGTTTTGCAGAGATTTCTCAACTGTTTTTGGCCTCCCCAGTGGTTGTTAAGGCAAAGTTATTTCACTTATTGGCTTTCACAAGAGGTTGAGACTGTTGCTTTCCTTATGATGGCACAAAACTTATGCTTCATTTATTAAATAAATGCAGGCCAAGAAAAGCTGGGGAAGGTAAATAGATCACAAGTACATTCCTGTTGGAAAACTATGTTATTTTTTTATTATTATTTATTATTTCACAGCTTTCAAAATGATTTAAAATTTGGTGAATATTTCAGATCCTTTTAAGCTTTACCAAATCACATGATCGGAGATCAGGAAGAATTTAAAAATGCAAGTTACATTGCAATAGGGTTGAAATGAATTGGTTACATCTTGCTGCAAACATTTGGTAGTTACTGCTTTAAGATACAGAAAAAGATATAACTGAGCAGGGTAGTTCTTGTTTCATTGATCTTCTCAAAAAATTTTAATTGAGAATATGTAATATGATAGAGATTAGAAATTAGCTATTTTGTTAAAGAAAGTTTGATTTTGGTTGTATTTGTACGTCAATCTTCTTTGGCAAATGATGTTCAACAACAGGATGTAAAAGTCTGGCTGCTCTGTGAGTCTCTTAATCCAGCTGAGGTAGCATCTATTGTAGCATCCTTTCAAAAGCAGAACTGCAAGAAACAAAATTAAATGAACTATAGTGCTACTGTAATTCATGAGAAAGATTCTTAAATTTTTGGAGCAGAAAGGTATTCCTTAAGCTTCCTTAACTGAAAGCCACATTGTTATTTGGTGCAACAGTGTGTGATGCACAGTTTGCTGTCTTCTTCGCATTATAGCGTGTAAGAAACTTACTATAAATCAAGAGTAAGGAAATTAATGTTTCTGTCATTTACATTCTCTGTATAGAGAAACTTATCTCAGACCACTTGTGGTGGACCTGGACTAGTTAATATGACACTAGTTAATATGCCATAGGCCTAGCTAGAGCTCTGGATAGGAGGTGCACGATTTAGTATAAGCATGGAGTTGATACGGTTGCCCTGCCTGTTCTGATGGTACTATTTCCATAGCAGCTAATGCACTTTGGGAAAGAGGGAGAGAGGAATCAAATTCATTACTAACATGCCTTTCCCAAGCTTGTGATGACACAAACTTTGCAGCACCCACATTGTCAAGTATCTTTCAGTGTGTGGTATGTCTAGGGAAGTCATTGAATAGTACACCAGGGTAATTAAGTTCTACATTTCCCTAAGAGACTGTTCAGATTAGTCACTGATAACAACCTTTCTTTCACTGAACTAACAAAAGGCTGGATTTGTCAAACTAACTTTCATCTATATTGGCTTAAATATGGGTCCTGGAGTCGTAATGGTCTCTTATTGGAATTAATCTCAATTTGCTGTTGCAGGTTTTAAGGTAATAACCAGTCTTTTTGTTGACAGACTGCAATAGCTTAACTGTACTCTAGATTTGGTGGCAAACATTCTGATGCATGCAGAACACAGCACAGATTCTGTACTACCTTGCTTCTAGCAGTATGCAGTAATGCAAGGGAATGCATTTGAAGGAGCGTGTTATCATTGCTGGTCTTTATGGAATACAAGCTTTTCTTTTTAAGATACAGGAGACTTTCTGTAAAATTTCAATTCAACTGATTAATTTTATGTGAAGTTGTCTGAATCCTCATTTCCCATCTGGAAATACTGGAATACCTTCGTTTAAGGATGCATGCATGGACACAATGCTGATACACATTTAAATCTGGATTTCCAGCTTAAGTTTCCGTGTAGAACATGTTGGCTTGGTACCTGCCTTTTTTCAAAAATGGGCATCTAAAATAGGCCAGCTGAATCCAGCCTTAGAAATGCCCCCACAGCCTCTGAAGGAGGTCTGACTTTCCCAGATAGAGGCCAGTATGAAGAAAGGTGAGTCCCAGCCATCAGAATCACAGAATCAGAGATTGGCCAGGGTTGGAAGGGACCTCAAGGATCATCAAGCTCCAACCCCCATGCCATATGCAGGGTCACCAACCCATTTTTCAGTACTAGACTAGGCTGCCCAGGGCCCCATCAATCTGACCTTGAACACTTCCAGGGATGGGGCGTCCACAACCTCTCTCGGCAGTCTGTTCCAGCACCTCACCACTCTTCTGTAAAGAATTTTCCCCTGACATCCAACCTAAATCTCCCTTCCCTCAACGTAAAACCGTTTCCTCTTGTCCTGCAGTCATCAACCCTTTCAAAGAGTTAATTCCCCTCCTGTTTGTAGGCTGCCTTTATGCATTGAAAGGCTGCAGTGAGGTCACCCACAGCCTTCTTTTTTCCAGGCTGAACAAGCCCAGCTCCCTCAGCCTGTCTTCATAGGGGAGGTGCTCCAGCCCCCTGATCATCTTTGTGGCTCTCCTCTGGACCCTCTCCAACAGCTCTCTGTCTTTCTTGCACTGGGGGCTGCAGACCTGGACACAGTACTCCAGATGGGGCCTCACAAGAGCAGAGTAGAGGGGGACAATCACCTCCCTGTCCCTGCTGGCCACCCCTCTTTTGATGGAGCCCAGGATACCATTTGCCTTCCAAGCTGTAAGGACACACTGCTGGCTCATGTTAAGTTTTCCATCTATCAAGACCCCCAGGTCCTTCTCTGCAGGGCTGCTCTCAAGGACCGCTCCTTCCAGTCTGTATGGATGCCCGGGGTTTCCTCGGGCCCAAGTGCAAAACTCTGCACTTCATCGTGTTGAACCTCATCAGGTTCACTCGGGCCCACCTTGCTAGCCTGCCGAGGTCCCTCTGAATGGCATCCCTTCCTTCTACCGTGTCAACCACACCACTCAGCTTGATGTCATCAGCAAATTTGCTGAGGGTGCACTCGATTCCGTCATCGATGTCGTTGATAAAGATGTTGAAGAGCACCGGTCCCAAGACAGAACCCTGGGGGATGCCGCTCATTACCAGCCTCCATCTGGACACAGAGCCATTGATAACCACCCTCTGTCTGCAGCCTTTCAACTAGTTTCTTATCCATCAGATGGTGCACCCATCAAATCCACATTCCTCCGATGTGGTGGGGGGAGACTATGTCAAAGACCTTGCTCAAGTCCAGGTAAATGACATCGGTTGCCTTCCCCTTGTCCACCAATGTCATCAGGACTGTGGTGCTTACTATGCTGCTGCAGGAAACAAAAGTCACACATAGGAATTTTGGCCAGTAGTGGTTTCCTCTGTATTTCTATGTGCTGGCCATATTTGTTCTTGTTAAGTCTAGCTAGAAACCACGTATTTCAACCAGTAAGTAATAGGTAAGAGATAGAATTCAGAATAACTTATGAGACTTTCTCTTACACTTGTACTACAAATTCATGGTTGTTTTTTTTCCAGCTGATCATATATTCACACATTTATAGGCTGGAACTACCTATTTGTTTAAAGAAAAGGTGTTTCCAGCATTTTGCCTCTGAAATTTTTCCACAGTTCTGGGGATGTCTGTTCTGTTTGACAGTCTGCAGATTTTTCTTTTAACTGCTTTATAAAACACAACTTCTAGGAGAGAGTTACTGGCCAGGCCATGCCCTCAGCTCAGCCTCTGCTTTCTCTTTGATTCTGGCTTCAGCATTTTATATTCTCTTTGCTTTAATTTTTGTTTTGTTTTGTTGAATGGAAAATCTACTGTTTCCCCTTTCTGGTGGAAGATTCTCTCTGAACGTTACCATCACTACCCCTTGGACCAGTCTGAGGAGGACAGTTCTCCCAGTATGTTCTGTGCTCCCACACCAGCTGTCATGCTGATAGATTACAGGTGAGATTTTAGAAGAAAGAAGAGTGTCTAAGATTTTTACTTCAAGTCTTAGATTTTGTTTACATTTTCTCCTTGTTTTTGGATACTTGGTTCTCCTTTCTTGCTTCACTGTGAAACAACCCAGTTATACCATTCAGTGGACATCTGAGATAAACCAGTCTGCAGTATTTCCTGAGGGCTTCAGTGCCAGAGTAGCAGAAGCTAGAGACAAATCAAAGGCTTCTTGTGGTGCAGCAGAGGAATAAAGTAGACAGGCACTAGTGAAAGTGATGTGAGCCACTAAGGCCTTGAGACCCCAGTTTATATTCCCTTGTAGTCCTAGCAGATTACATGACCACAGTGAGTGGGGCAGCTCTGTTCAGTAAGATTAAAGATAGAGAAGGTCTAGAAAGCCTCCCTCTGTGCTATGAGCCAGTGGTTTTATGTCTCCCAGTTTCACTTCAGGTGCTGCAGCTTCCATTACGCTGATTCTTAGGGTTAGAGCAACGTTCTCTCTCAAAGCAAGGAAAGCTGTTTTTGGATCTTTTAGTGATTTTCTTAGGCTGAACAGCAGCCAGTCATACTATCTTTTCTGTGTCCAGGAGTGCCATGACAGGCTGCCCCATTTCTCCAGTTCTACCTACTGAAGAGAAGAAGATGGCATTATACTATCCTGAGTCCCCTGAAGCAGTCAACACTTTTGTGCTAAGGGACTTAGAAGTTGCTGTATTTTGGTAGTTCTGTTTTGTTTGGTTTGGCTTTGAACAGATTGTATTTGACTGAGAAGAAGCCTCAGGAAGGCTTCCAATTTGTATTGGAGGTAAAATTGGCCCACTTGATGAAAAGTAGTACACTACTGCTTCCTGTATTTGTCTGAGTTGATGCTTCATTGACTAATGTGACTCATTATTTATGTGGTATATTAGCAATAGATCATCAACTAGTACCTGTGATTAAATCACAAAAAGAGGGAGATTAACATGCTTTGTATCTTGAAATAATTTTTCTTTATCGCCGGACTCTGTCATCTCTCTTACTTATGTGAAAGCAGAGATACAGTGAAAGCTGTCAATTTGTGTTACATATTGTAACATGGAGGCTGTGGCAGGTATGCCCTACACTACCCATATAAAACTTTCTGATGAGGGAGCTGCCTGCTGTGAAAGTAAAAGAGCTGATGTAAACTTACTGGCCTTGGCATATGCCATTTTACTGGCTTGTGTTAGTGTGTTTGCTGCTGTAAGCTACAGACTTTCCCTGTACCAAATTTCCACAAAACTAGAAAGAGTCTATGTTTGGGAAACAAACTCCAAAACATCTCTAGGGAGCACTGGGAGTTATAGTACTAAAAGAAAAAAAAACAAAGAAGGCATAGAGGGGGAGGGAGCGGGGAAGAGAGTGAAACAGGAGAAAAAAAATACAGAGAGCTGAATCTGGGGTAGGGGAGATCTCCTGTGAGGACACAGTCTGACTGGTGAAACACATTTCCCAGGGCTGCTGGAATCTCTGCCCCAGTGGGCAGCAGCACATCTGGGCTTGCTTTACATTTGTCAGTAACCAATCTTGTCCTTCCAGCTTCTTGTTTTCTCCTCTTCCTTTCATTTTCCCTGCTGGTCTTCAACATGCTTTCTGGAGCTAATGCTGCAACAGGGTCTTTAATATGACTGAAGAGCTACTGGAACCAAACTCACTGGGAAATTATTTTTAATGAGCAAAAGCATGGCACTGAGGCAGTGAATTCTATCTTGAACATAACAAAGAAAGATCCTTACAGGGGAAATCCTGCAGTGCAAACTCTTCAGATGAATAGCTTGTTAGAGGATAAAGCAGTTAGGTGAATAAAAGCCTGATTATGTACCTGGAGGTAGAATGTAATAAGAATCAGGACAAGTAAATGAATAATTTGGCTGCTTCTTCTGTCTGTGGGCTATGCCTGAGTAGTCTTATCCAATACCTGCTTCTGAGAAAGTAGAGGTATTACAAGAGGCAGAGTATTCAGAAGAGGATTTTGATCTGCATTTGACTGCCTGCTCATTTGTCTCTGAGCTGGGATGCAAAGTAGTAAAGAAGCATTTCATGCTGTGCCTACACAGGGTGGCCAGTTTGGACAGGGCACATGACAGCTGCAGTCACACTGAGACTTCCTGATGGTAATGTGACCATGGCATGACATCTCTGCATGACCTGGCATGATGGCATTTTATTAGATGTATGCAGTACAGAGTGAAGTGCTTGCACCCTTATTGTGATCATCTTATTCCCTTTGGTCAAATGGGGATAGTTCTCAGAAATGCTTGCTGCTTTGCCAAGATCCCAGGATTTCCTCCTGGCTCCAACTTCAAGGAGCTCCTGCCTCCCCTGAGCTGCCTGCTTTAATCACAATCCCCAGGCAGCATTTATTCAGCTTGGAGTAAGTGGTTAGCATTAACCTCACACAGACGTAAATGCTGCTTGCACATTGCTTCCCATTTATTTATTCCTTTTTCTCATTACAGTCTAGCTCCATTTCCCCTGGGCTTTTGTGCTGGGTTTCTTTTTTTTTTATTATTTTTTTATTTTTGACTGCTAAGGTCTTTCCTTCCAAGCCAGCAGTCATGCAGAGAAACTCAGGCCTAAGAATGGAAAGCCTCATAACTCATAACATGCCAAATAACTCCTTGGTTTGTTTGGGGTATACCACCTGGATCATTACACATAATTTCAGATGGCTACTACCAAGGGAGAGGAGAATCCCAGAATCAATTCCCAAACTTAAAAGTACGCTCTCCATTTGGCAGTGCAGAGCTATCTTTCATCTAAAACCATCCAAAAAGCCAAGCATCAACGGAGATTACCTCCCTTGTTGTCCCATCATTGTCCCAGGTAATTCCTGTCACTAACCTACATCTCTCAAAATGTGGTGGCATCACCACCCCTTCTAAGTAACAGGTGTGCTAGACTATCAGCAAAATTTCTCTGCCAAAGATAATGTGTGAGCAGCTCTATTTCTGATCCATCTGAATTCATCACCTTTTCATATTGAATATAGCTGGACTTTGCATTACAGTGGAGCTTCGGTTTGGCTGCAGAATCTCATCTCTGTACTAAAGACAAAGTAGTAATTTTCCCCAGTGCCTAACACACACATAGCAGTCATCTTTTATGTTTTCCCCAACAGTAATTGCTACCTTCTCTTTCTTCTGCTTTTCAGACAAACAGCATTAGGAGATGTGCTCTGTGCAAGCTTCTAAATGAAAGATGCCATTGCTTTCGCCTGTAGTCTTGCACAAAGGCTGAGACATTTTAGCTGTTATGGATTTGTTCATCTACTCGTCATAGTTATCCCCGATGCATGAGTTATC